>NC_138234.1:33578647-34002140 GCF_964197995.2 Scardinius erythrophthalmus
CATCTAAAACACAACTCACCGTGTCGCCAAGACCGGCATTTCGACATTATTTTGTGTGTATTTCACTGCTCAAGCGCAATAAGCAGTGAAAAAGAGCTCAATTTAGTGCTGAGATGCGGCTTTATGCGTCCGCACTTTGGGTGTCTGAGCACAAAATCTGCTGAAATTAGTACAATACGCACAATCCCTCGCTGAAATTCAAGCCTTGTAACACCAACAATATTCATCCGGGGCAAATGAAACGAGTCAGTCAAGTCAAGTCATCTTCATTTATATAGCGCTTTTAACAATGTAGATTGTCTCAAAGCAGCTTTACAGAGATAAGCGTATAATTTAAGGTAACAGAGATTGTTTCGGCTTTACAGCAGAGTTAAGTTATTTCCATCTAAAGTTAGTTTTAATTGATTTGGTTCCGTCGCAATGATCATTTGTTATTAAATTAGGGGCCGCTAAGACGACACCATTCTCTCTACACAGACTTTAAACGCGAACCTGTGAGAAACGCTGATGGCGGTCACATGCGCATTTAGAATGGGTTCTATAGTTATGTGCGTTAGAATATACGCAGGTTTGGAATTCCCTACAAGCCAAGCCTAAACAAAATACTTGTCTTTCCTTATAAATTTTGATAAGGAATTTTATTTTATTTGTTGCTTTGGGGTAGGACCGCAAGACGAATTTTCCCGACAAAGCCTTATCTGTATAGTGGTAGTGGGATCCTCCATAGGGAGAGACTAGTTGGCACTTCAGCACTGCGTTGTCATCGGTCCAGGTGAAGGTCCTTCGTCAGATCTGGATACGGCCTGGATCCGGCAGGCTGCAGGAAAAACCTTGGGATAAACACAGACACTAAAATTAGCGTAGATGCCATTCTTCTCATGATGTAACGAGTACATCAGGATTTTTGGGAAGTGTTCCCGGTTCCGGCTGACCTAATCTATGCAGCATAACATTAAATTATAGAAGTCTATAATGTATTATGTGAAAGCTAGGTCAAAGAGATGTGAAAGACGTGAAAGAGTGAGTGAGGGGAGGCGGGTTTATGTGTTGACTCGCTGTCGGAGAGATGAGAGCGAGAAAGAGCAGCTGGTAACCTGTATCTAGTCTGCAGAAAATGAGTTTTTGAAGCATTTCAGATATTTCAGTAATGATATGTATCAACAAAATGCCTAATATACTCAGTTTTATCCCCCACAGAGGTCCCATCTGTTGACAGTGGGGGATCACAGAGGAGCTCCCAGGACTCCTTTCACCCCTCTGACTCCGGCTCGGATAGAGAAGTGGAGGACATTGAGCTCAAAGGTAGGAGCTCTAGATCTCCGAATGCGACGCCTTCATTCCCGCTTGTGATCATATAATTATCCTCACGATTGCCTTCATTGCCCATAATGTCATGTGATGAGAAGTGTGTTGTGTGTCCCAATCTCATTACTGATTTCACACTGATTATGCTAATTTTTTTATTCCTAATTTGAAGCTTTGAATCAAGTTTTTCTTGATTTGGTTTGTGTGTTTTTGCAGGAAAGAGCAGAATAGTCATTGCAGGTGTTATTATACTTAATACATCATACTTCAGTGCACAAGTCGACGCGAAATCTGAGTGATTTCTGAAGGATCATGTGACACTGAAAGACTGGAGTAATGATGCTGAAAATTCAGCTTTGATCACAGGAATAAATTATATTTTACAACATATTCACATAGAAAACATGTCTTTTAATATTATGAAATATTACAATTTAATGATTTTTTCTGTATTTTTGATCAAACAAACACAGCCTTGATGAGCAAAATACATTGTATTAATATATTTTGACACTGCCTTTTGAACCAAGAGCAGTTTCTGCACTGATGAGCCGTGACCAGGACGTTTATTAAGACCGTAAATGTGTCTAGTTTAGATGTTGTCTCTGGTCTGTGTCTCTCAGATGGCAGTGATGGTCAGTCCCTGCTGGCGGTGTCTCAGAGCGGCCTGTCCCTGTCACTCGCGTCCCTCTTCTCAGGTACCAGAGGCAGACGGGGCCGAAGGGCAGCCATGTGTTCAGTCTCAGCTTTTGCGGCTTGAAAAATGATAGACTACGCGCTCGGAGGAGTTTTGACCTCTACAGCAGTAGCTGTTTCTGCTTTTTCCTTGGCTTTGCTTGTTCATTTCCCCTCATCCCATCCCGTGTGTCTTTATGCATGACGTATCAGCCTTTTGTTTGCCATGTCGCCGCTTGCTGTCTGTTATTTATGGCACTAACCAATAAACCTGCAACCTTTAGCACTGCTAGCAGCAGAATGATAAGATGATAAGAATGAATGTAATAATGTGGCCGAATCACTTTTTGTTAATATTAATCATTAAATCTGTAGTTTTCTTATCTTAAAGCTTTTATTCATAGCCAATGCCATGAATCAGCTTTCTGTCTTTATGGTTATTGGGATTGATACCATTTTGTTATGTAATTTTAGGACGCGGGACATTTGGGAAATGAAAACTGATCAATCCTTTGCAACTAGTTATATATTTATTTATATAATATACATTTTATATATATATATATATATATATATATATATATATATATATATATATATATATATATCTATATATCTATATATATATATATATATATATATATATATATATATATATATATATATATATATATAGATATATATATATATATATATAGATATATATATATAGATAGATATATATATATAGATATATATATATAGATATATAGATGAAACTCGAAAATTAGAATATCGTGCAAAAGTTCATTAATTTCAGTAATTCAAATTAAAAGGTGAAACTAATATATTATATAGACTCAATACATGCAAAGTAAGATATTTCAAGCCTTTATTTGTTATAATTTTGATGATTATGGCTTACATGATGATTATGAACATTTTCAAAATGTCTGAGATTTTGTGTTTGGGGTTTTCATAAGCTGTATGATAAAGGCTTGAAATATCTCACTTTGCATGTAATGAGTCTATATAATATATTAGTTTCACCTTTTAAGTTGAATTACTGAAATTAATGAACTTTTGCACGATATTCAAATTTTTTGAGTTTCACCTGTATGTATACACACACACACACACACACACACACACACACACACACACACACACACACACACACACACACACGCGCACACGCACACGCACACGCACACGCACACACACACACACACACACACATATATATATATAACAAACAGTATAATAATAAGTATAATGAAATGTTGCATTTTAAAAACAAATATTAATATAATACATTATACTTATAATTATTATTATATACAGTACATGTATATACAGTGAGTAAAAAAAAAAAATCCAGAAATCACAATATATGATTTTTTAACTATTTATTTGTATGATACAGCTGCAAATAAGTATTTGAACACCTGTCTATCAGCTAGAAT
Source organism: Scardinius erythrophthalmus (assembly GCF_964197995.2). NCBI lineage: Eukaryota > Metazoa > Chordata > Actinopteri > Cypriniformes > Leuciscidae > Scardinius > Scardinius erythrophthalmus. Next base: position 33,582,073 of record NC_138234.1, read on the forward strand.
TCTGACCCTCAAAGACCTGTTAGTCTGCCTTTAAAATGTCCACCTCCACTCCATTTATTATCCTAAATTAGATGCACCTGTTTGAGGTCGTTAGCTGCATAAAGACACCTGTCCACCCCATACAATCAGTAAGAATCCAACTACTAACATGGCCAAGACCAAAGAGCTGTCCAAAGACACTAGAGACAAAATTGTACACCTCCACAAGGCTGGAAAGGGCTACGGGGAAATTGCCAAGCAGCTTGGTGAAAAAAGGTCCACTGTTGGAGCAATCATTAGAAAATGGAAGAAGCTAAACATGACTGTCAGTCTCCCTCGGACTGGGGCTCCATGCAAGATCTCACCTCGTGGGGTCTCAATGATCCTGAGAAAGGTGAGAAATCAGCCCAGAACTACACGGGAGGAGCTGGTCAATGACCTGAAAAGAGCTGGGACCACCGTTTCCAAGGTTACTGTTGGTAATACACTAAGACGTCATGGTTTGAAATCATGCATGGCACGGAAGGTTCCCCTGCTTAAACCAGCACATGTCAAGGCCTGTCTTTAGTTTGCAAATGACCATTTGGATGATCATGGGAGAAAGTCATGTGGTCAGATGAGACCAAAATAGAACTTTTTGGTCATAATTCCACTAAACGTGTTTGGAGGAAGAAGAATGATGAGTACCATCCCAAGAACACCATCCCTACTGTGAAGCATGGGGGTGGTAGCATCATGCTTTGGGGGTGTTTTTCTGCACATGGGACAGGGCGACTGCACTGTATTAAGGAGAGGATGACCGGGGACATGTATTGCGAGATTTTGGGGAACAACCTCCTTCCCTCAGTTAGAGCATTGAAGATGGGTCGAGGCTGGGTCTTCCAACATGACAATGACCCGAAGCACACAGCCAGGATAACCAAGGAGTGGCTCTGTAAGAAGCATATCAAGGTTCTGGCGTGGCCTAGCCAGTCTCCAGACCTAAACCCAATAGAGAATCTTTGGAGGGAGCTCAAACTCCATGTTTCTCAGCGACAGCCCAGAAACCTGACTGATCTAGAGAAGATCTGTGTGGAGGAGTGGGCCAAAATCCCTCCTGCAGTGTGTGCAAACCTGGTGAAAAACTACAGGAAACGTTTGACCTCTGTAATTGCAAACAAAGGCTACTGTACCAAATATTAACATTGATTTTCTCAGGTGTTCAAATACTTATTTGCAGCTGGATATCACACAAATAAATAGTTAAAAAATCATACATTGTGATTTCTGGATTTTTTTTTTTAGATTATGTCTCTCACAGTGGACATGCACCTGCGATGACAATTTCAGACCCCTCCATGATTTCTAAGTGGGAGAACTTGCAAAATTGCAGGGTGTTCAAATACTTATTTTCCTCACTGTACATATACATACATATGCTGTATAAACATATACTCAGAATTTTTATATATATTTTTGTCTGGCCTCTTGTATATACAAAATCTTTTAAAATGACATTTATTGTGTGCTAAACATTTGCACAATATTTATAAAGCTCTCTAAATATTTTAGGGACACTAAGAATGAACCACATCTCAATAATATAAAAATAATACAAAACGGTCACATTATGACTGGTGTATTGGCGCACAGCTCTCTTTGGAGGAAGCATTGAGCGTTTCTTCTCGTTGTTCTCAGACGCAGACATCAAACGCTGTGTGTCCAGCAGCAGATCCTTCCTCAGCTCAGACTCCATGTAAGCACTTCTGAAACCTCTCAGTGACTCTGCATTTGAAGAGACTCCATTTTCATTGTCTTTTTGTTTGGGTATCATTGACTGATGCTTCTGTGTGTTCGTCACAGCTCTCCGTCCATGCTGCAGTCCAACTCTGCCGAGTCCGTGGCGATGGGTCTCCTCAGGCAGTTCGAGGGCATGCAGCTGCCCGCCGCCTCCGAGCTCGACTGGCTGGTTCCTGAGCACGACGCCCCTCAAAAAGTACCTGCATTTACATCCTTAGGCCTGAAACAGACTCTATGCAAATATACAAATTTACGCTTGCTTGTGTGAAGTGTTTTCTGTACTAGTGGTCAACTGAGAAGGACTTGATGGAGTTTTCCATGTTTTCAGTGTTATACGGTAGGGGGCGCTATTACACGTCTTCTTGACTTAATGGGCAGTGCTGATAATATTGGAAAATAATGGTTTATTTAATCATTTATCATGCTATCAAGGCAAGACTATGGAAGCTTGTTTCCGCCACTTAAAAATAAAAGAAAGTTAATTGCAACTTTTTATCTCACAATTCAGACTTTTTTTTCCTAGCAATCACAATTGGGGCTTTATAACTTGCAACTCTGAATTTATATCTCACAAGAAGTGGATATAAAGAAGTATAAAGAATTGTGATATAAACTCACAATTGCAAGTTATAAAGTCATTGCGAGTTATGAGAATTGCAAGTTCTGAGAGAAAAAAGCCAGCTCACATTTTTGACTTTAAAACTTGCAATTGCTGGAAAAAAGAGTTAATGGTGAATTTCTCAGAAGTGCGATATTGTATCTCCCAATTCAGACTTTTTTTTCCTCAGTATTGTGAGATAAACTCGGAATTGCTAGTTATAAAGCCCGAATTGCGATATTTAAACTTGCTACTGCGAGAAAAAAGTCAGAATTATGAGATAAAAAGTTGCAATTAACTTTTTTTTTTGTTTATTCCATGGTGGAAACAAGCGTGAAACGGGTGAATACGGTAAAAAAAAAAAAAAAAAATAGATATCACACAATTCCCCAATTGATTAATCGCAGAACATTAAAGGGTTAGTTCACCCAAAAATGAAAATTCTGTCAGTAATTACTCACCCTCATGTTGTTCCAACCCCGTAAGACTTTCATTCATCTTCTCAACACAAATTAAGATATTTTTGATGAGATCTGAGAGCTGTCTCACTATGGGATCGAAACTTGCCGGCCCAGAAAAGTTAGTAAAGACACCGTTAAAATAGTCCAAGTGACTACATTGGCTCAGCCTTAAGTTTATCAAGCGCCGAGAATACTTTCTGCGCGCAAAAAACAACAAAAACAACGACTTTATTCAAGTATTCATTTTCGTTTAAACTTTTTTGTCAATGATATTGCATGTTGATATAGTCTTAATGTCGTCTCGTCTTAGTCATTAGTCTTTGACGTACATTTTCCGTCATCGATTTCATGAACAAAATGAACACTAGAGCAAACCCCTGATTTCTGTCTCAGTTCAGGAGAAAAAACTCATTACGAGAAAACTGCCTTTAATATATGTATTATAATTGAAATCTACATAAGCATATATAAAATTGAATCGAACAAACACTTTAGTGTGCACTTTGGATGTTTTCTTTCCACTAGACTGAAAGAAGACATGTTATGGAAGCAAAATAGCTTAAAATCTTGCCTTAAAATTTGGATTTTTCTGTTTTAAAGCTTCTCCCAATGCCAGATTCTCTTCCCATCTCACCGGACGATGGCGAACACGCAGACATTTACAAGTTACGCATCCGAGTCCGAGGAAACTTGGAGTGGGCTCCTCCTAGACCACAGATCATCTTCAACATTCACCCTCCTCCAAAGTAAGACCATCACCATTCAGTCTCATTCTCTTTAGTACATTACTCTGTATCTGTTATATCTCTCCATTGATCCTATCAGGAGGAAAGTGGTGGTGGCGAAGCAGAACTACCGCTGCGCCGGCTGTGGCATTCGCATCGATCCAGGTACAGAACGCAGATGCCCAACACAAATAACCTGCTTTACTCGAACACACGTGTGTTGACTTGAGTGCTTTCTCTTTGCAATAGACTATATAAAGAGGCTGAGGTACTGTGAGTATCTGGGCCGGTACTTTTGCCAGTGCTGTCACGAGAACGCACAGGCCGTGGTGCCAGGAAAGGTCCTTAGGAAGTGGGACTTCAGTAAAAGCTACGTCAGCAACTTTTCCCGAGACTTGCTGGCCAAGATCTCAGGAGACCCGCTCTTCAACCCGAACGACATCAACAGTGGCCTTTACAAGAAGGTCAAAGCCCTGGAGACAGTGCGCGTACGTCACATGAACATGACTGTATCTTATCAAGGCGTCCATTTAATGTTTTGTAGGGACTTTTTGTTTGTGATTTGTATTTGTACTCGTTCTATTACAGGCGTTGAGGGAACAGTTAAACCACATGAAGAATCTCTTAAAAACTTGCCGTTTGGCTAAAGAGTAAGTGTTTTCACGGCATTGTTTTAAAGTTTGAAACACCATGAACACTGCATTAGAAGTCTCCTCTCTGTTGACAGTGTGCTGGATCAGTTTGACACACTTCCCGGACATCTGACCGAAGACTTTCACCTGTTTTCTCTCAACGACCTCAGCGCTGTACGTAGCGGCTGCCTGGCCCCAAAGCTGCGGGATCTGCTCCGCCTCGGCTCCTGCCACGTCACAGACTGCGTGGTGAGAGAACGCTTTCGATAGGAGTTACAGAACTATTCGTTTCTCTAGGCGTCTGAAACGGGGAATTGATATTTCATCGTCTAGATTCGTTATTCGTCTCTTGTCGTTTTCCCACAGCTCTGCCAGGCCAAGGGCTTCATCTGCGAGTTCTGTGGAAATGACAAAGACATTATCTTCCCCTACGAGCTCAACAAGTGCCTGCGTTGTGATGGTGAGCATTTATAGATGCATTTTTATATATGCATTTATATGTTTAAATTTTTAAATTTTATTTATTTTTTTGCATTAATATATGCATTTATTTATATCATGTTATTTATATTTATTCGTTTATGCATTTTTAGTTATGCATTATGTATTTAAATATGCATTTATTTATTCAATTTTATTTATTTATTCATTTATGCACTTTTTTAAATTTACATATATTTATTTTTGTTTTTATTTATGGGTTTATTTGTATTTACAGCTTTATATTTATTTATTCATGTGTAGATATTTATATTTATGCATTTATAAATGCATTTATTAATAAAAAAATATGTATTCATTTATGCATGTCATTTATTCATGCATTATGCATTTATTTGTTCAATTGTTTTTATATTTATTAATTGATGCATGTTTTTATTTACACATTTATATATGCATTTATTTATTTACATTTTATTTATATTTAGTACTTTTTTATTTATGCATTTATTTATACATTTTTATATTTATTTATGCATGTACACAGAATCTTATTTGTGCATTTATTTATTTATACATTTCTATTCATGCATTTATTTATACAAATTTATTTATATTTATTAATGTATGCATTTAATTATTTGCATGTGCATGTTTTTATTTATGCATATATATATGTATATGTATGCGTATTTAATTATTTATACATTTTTATTTATGCTTTCATAAATACATTTATTTATTCAGTTTTATTGTATGCATTTAATTATTTGCATGTGCATGTTTTTATTTATGCATATATATATGTATATGTATGCGCATTTAATTATTTATACATTTTTATTTATGCTTTCATAAATACATTTATTTATTCAGTTTTATTTATTTATGCATGCATGCATGCTTCTATTTCTTTATGCTTTTCTATGCATATATTTATGCATTTATTTATTTTATTTATTATGCATTTATTAAACTAGGCTAAAATGTTTTCTTTGGGTTGTCTGTTCGTCTTTCTACCTTGCACTCTACAGGTATTTAAAAAGTGTGTTTAAGCTAATGTGTTTTCTTTCCTTTGCCATGGTTGGCTGTAATGGTTGGTGTGTGTTTGCTTTGCAGATTGTCGTGCGTGCTATCATAAGACCTGCTTTAAGGCTGGGAAGGAGTGTCCTCGCTGTCTGAGACTTGCCGAGAGGAGAGAGCGGATGGCCCGCAAGAACATGGAGGAGCAGGAGGACGGAGATGAGGGCGAGGCGAGCGAGACTTAGCACATGATGACACCAGTAAGATCTCACGAGAGCACAACGGAACAGTGAATGTAGAGACTGATATTCAGAGAAACTTTTCTTGATTCCAGTCCCAAATAAGCTGCTCTAAAAGTCCTGCTGACCGCAGCATTATTGATAATTAAAGCTACAAAGAGTTTATGTGCAAATAATATGTTTCAGCTTTTAAGGATTGCTGCCTTCGTACAGAAAACTACTGCTTTTTACGATTTGCCATGTTTTTGTTTGCTTCTGTCGCCTCCGTCCTTTGAAATCACATTCGTTTTAATCAACAGGGTGTCGAGTCCTGGGTCGTAAACTTTTATGTTTTTTGTTTTTTTATGTGTCCGCGTTTTGTTGGTTATATTTATTCATGTATCCTGTCGCGTGCCTCATTGATGGCCGTTGGTTTGTAACGATGAGAGACGGAGAAGGGCAGCTGAACTCCAGCGAGTCTTGCACAACCTTTGTTTCCCGAGAGGTTTCTAGAAGTGTCAGGTTCGAACTTACTGTGTTGAAGATCAAAGCTACTAAGACAATAGGCCTCATGCGTGAAATGCCAGCAGAATGAGCTTCTGTGTTATCGTAAACATTCATTTGAATACAACAATGGACCAAATAAAAGTGAAACCCATTTTTGCGTAAACATCTGTAAACGATTGAAGCGCAAATTGTATTGAACTGAAGGCAACTATTTATACAAGAACGATTTTTTGCAGAATTTTGCACAAGAACTACTTCATTTTGCGAGCAATTTAGACCGAAATTGTTCTGTTTGTTCGTAAAACCATTTTAGCCAGAAACCATTCTTGCGGAAGTTGTTTTGGTTTGGCAAAATATTTTAGCCACTTTTCCACTTTTCTTGCTTACATTTTTATTTTTTGGTTCTGTAAATTCCTTGTTTTGCTCTTTCGTTTTAATCCCTTACTAAATTCTTTTGGTTTTATGAACGGTTTAACACAAGTACAATTTGCTCGCGCATAAAATCATTCCTCCATTGACCGGTTTAGTTTTGCGAGCGATTTAGACAGGATTTTTTTTTTCTGCTCATTCACAAATACATTCCTATGGAAGTTGTCTTTGGTTTTCCCTCAAATACTTTTGCAGAAATTTCTTCTGCTCGTATATGTCAAGTCAATGAATTTGTAAAAAGTATTCATCTTTTGCTCTGTAACTAGGAACCCATTCTTCCACAATTCTTTTGGTTTTATGAGCGATTTACTCAGAAGCTTCTTGTTCTCTTGTAAAACTGAATGACTCAACTTGCATAAATGCTTTTACAAACCGTATAAACTGAAATTTATTCAGCTCATTTCACAAATGAGGTCCAATACTGGTCTTTATTTGTTAATTCAAAGGCCTTTTTGCTTTAACACTTTGCACCTACCAAAAATGGCACTTTGTTTGTATTGATTTCCTGTTCTGTGTTAAACAAATCTTGTCTTGTTGGATCTTTAATTTGCACTAGTTTGATTGATGTTTGTTTGAACAAGAACTGTATTAACGTTTGAACTGGAACATTATTCCCACATCTCACATTCAGTCCAAAATCTTAAATGGTCTTAAACCGTGGTTGTCCAGTGAAGCTGTTCATGCAAAAAGACAGTTGTACCAAAGTGTTATTTGATTAAAAGAGTTTATTGCATTGGTAAGTCGTATTATAATTCACTACATCATAGTTCGACAAGTTAATGTATCTAATAAAATATATTCCTTAAAGACCCTATTTGAGTATATCTGAAGCAATAACAACCATGTGCTACTTTGCAACAAGCATTACATGACTTGAATTGCACTGACTTTACGTCTATGAGATTGAACGAGTGAACAAACTTGCTTTTGTATGGTTGCTTATGAGCTATAATATTAAGTTTATAACTTTTTCATTTGATCCTGCTGATGATGTCTCCACATGAGCTTACTCTTGTAAAATTACTGAATTGCCTTTTTTATTCAGGGGTTTTTGATGCACTATTTGAAAAATGTACATATATAATTTCTTATTGTTATAAATATGTTACTGACAATTAAAGATGTTTAGAGTGTTTTTGAGTCATTATTGTGTTGTTGTCTACGTATTTAAACATTATTTTCCTTAAGTCTGTACTTTTTCTATTGCTTCATCCAAATGCACCACATGCATATGATTACAAGTGCATAACCTGTGATTATCAGAAGGTAAATGCGGAAGAGAAGGAAGTCCAGGATGTATCCCACGTGGCACCACTGGTTCTGTAGATGGTCTTCCTTTCGTAGAATGGTCAAATACGAGTTCATCTCACTAAGATCCTTACTGATCTGTCTGAGTTCAGGCACATCCAGTGTCATGGTTCCAGACGCTAGGGGACAAAGAAAGCAAACATTTAACATCTGAAAGTTAGTATGATATACATTAGCTGTTTCCACCCACCTCTTTTTATGCAACTTTCAGGATTTCACATGTAAAAACGCTGGATGGAGACATGCGCATAAACTACGATGGAAACACATTTAACGAATAAATCCCTTGATGCGCTACACAGAAAGTAATGTGACTTTGCCTCAACAGAGCATCTGATTGGATTTACTGGACTAACCAGCGGACTGATTTCTTTGCACAGCATCTCAAATGTTGGTTTGGTCGTTCTGAAATGCTGATGATCTCATGACCTCTCAGAACCGTATCACACGATTGTGTTTCCAAACACCAACATCCGCCTCCGAACGCAGACATGACAGTTTTTATTGTGATTTAGTGCTCTTAGAGTGTGTTCACACTTGGCATGGTTGGATTAAAACAAATTCTGGTGCGATTGCTCTGTTAGTGCGGTTCATTTGAAGTGTGAACTGTTTTGACTCCTTTACGCATTTTATAAGCTCTACAGCTGGTCAAGATACCATCATATAATGTAGCTACACACATGCAATAAGCGCATTTAGCCCTGAACACAGCATTGTTTTGGGTGTTCGGTTAGTTCCGTCGCGATGTATACGTAATAAAAGCCGACCAATCAGGTTGTGAATGTATCCTTATGCCTTTAGGTTTGGTATCTTTAGGTTCAGTGTTAAAATGCCAATGTGAACGCTAAGAAGACCAAGACAAAATTTAATTTAATTTTATTGTTTTGGTCCAGACCAAACGAACCAAACTATAACAGTATAGAATTTTCATTTCAAATATTTTGTGCCAGTTCCCAGGAAGTGATGACTTTGTTCTGTTTAACACATGGAAGAGAAACGGTGCTTTATTGCCAAAATGTTTAATGCCATTTTTCAATTTTGCACACAAGTTAAATTCGCAACTTTGGATGGAAACATAGCTAGTGAAATTTTGCTGGGGCGTCTTACCATTAGTGGCTGTCTGTCGACTGAGCGTTGGGTTGGTGGCATGTTTCTCTTCTAGTTTGGCTAAAGGGTCTTCAGGGAATCTGTAGCAAATAAGCCGAGCAATGAAGTGCATCACCAGCACCTGTACCCAGTGTGGCACTTCCCTGTACCTCATTGAATTATGGTGGAGAACGCAGGTAATGAGGACCGTCTCCAGTAGACTTATGACCATGAATGCCAAACACACGGAGAAATAGATACCTAAAGAGGTGAAACCAAATTTTAGAGATTGATGAGTGTTCACATTATACATCATAAGTAAGTTCTTGATTCTAATTGGTTAACACTCATTTCAAGCGCTCTGGAATACTTGTTGGTCCATCATGGTCTAGTATGTTTGCATAATGACTGTTAAACGGGACAATTCACCATTGTCCATGGCAAAATACTGGTGATACATTCATGTCTCTCGTATGTGTTTTGTTTAGCTAATGGCCTTGGAGGACTTCAGTATAAAGCTGAAAGTATACAACATTTGATAGATGGTTAAAAGCTAAAGATTCTCCAACTGAAGCAAGAGAACAAACTGTTGCTTAGAATAATAAACACTAAAAGATAACTAGTCCATAAAAAAGTTCATAAAACAATAATGCAATTTTATTGAATGTTTAATACTAACATTGCTAATGGGTTCACTTTGAAAATGGACATAAAGTCTGACAAACTTTCAACATTAAATGATGCTGGGATTATGTTTGCTGTTAAACTCCTTGAGATTTAAATATACCTATGAAAATTGTCTTTGCATGGCTACGAAGTAATCCAGATTTATTGAATTACCAGCATGACGGTGAGTAAATAACCAATTGTTATTTTTAGATGAACTGCTCCTTTAAGTAGAGTCTTAATAAAGCAGCCTACTTTACTCTCCAGGGTGTAATCGACCAATGTTCATCATTTGACATTCACACATTGCCTCATACAGGTGTGTTTTGGCTAATTGACCTATTAAAGGTGTTCCATTAGCAGTGCTGGGAAGCAGGTCGTTCATAATGAGAAGAAACACCGTATAGCCCAGAATGAGGGTCATTTTGAAGGAGGATCGATCCACACTGTGCGGCGGCAAGTAGAAGGACAGGATGTCAATGATCATGAGGAAGGAGCTGGGGATGATCAGGTTCACCACATACAGAATTGGTCGTCGCTTTATCACCACCTGCAGGATAGAAACAGTAAAGGTCTGTTCACACCATGAATGATAACGTAACCTTGGCTCCCTGAGATAAGGGAACGAGTATTGCGTAAGGCTATCTTACACTATGGGAAAACTCCTTTTCTCGAGAATATTGAAGCCAAATCTTTAAAACGCAGTGCAGCTTTTGCAGCAACTGCACGAACCTATGGCGAGGCGGCTTAGACGCACAAACCAATCAGGGCACTTTGTGCCCTGGCACGTCAGAGCCCACCAGGATGGCCGTGGCTTATGGCTATAAGCACCCATTCCTTGCCTAGGAACTCCAGGTTTAATCGACTGAAGCGATCCCCTGATCACAGCACAGTAGCTCGGTGGGTTATGCAATACTCGTTTCCTCATCTCAGCGAACTGAGGTTATGTCAGTAACCTGGACGGTCCCTTTCGGGAGGTCTCTTGTATTGCGTAAGACTAGCTTACGCTATGGGAACCCCCTTCAAAACGCCACACGTGCTTAACTTTGCTCCATACAGTAGCCCGAGGGAAGATGCCTGAGGCTGAGAATGAGTAAAGTATGAACATTGGGTTGGCCAGTCCGTGACGGGCTTCGTATAGGGAAAAAACAAATGAATGGGCCTAATAAGGGCCAAACTCTTATAATGTATATATATTGAAACCGTAGTTCGAGTTTTGACTAGGACCGGATATATATCGAGCCCAAGGTTTAGGGGGTTTGTGCTTACACATTTTGTATTGAAAGAACCCTTGCTTGCAAAGCAGGAACTTCCAGGTTATAAAACCTCATAAATGTGGACAGTGAGGCCCAGCTGGCCGCCACACAGATATCTTCAATTGGGTATTCCACTTGACCAAGACGAGGCCATGCCTCTTGTTGATTGAGCTCTGATACCTAAGGGGCAATGAAGGCCCTTAGACTCATACGCCAGCGCAATAGCATCAACTATCCAGCGCGATAATCTCTGCTTTGAGACACCGAACCCCTTGGTGCGGCCGCCAAAGCATACAAAAAGCTGTTCCGACTGTCTGAATGAGGCAGAACGCTCCAGATAAACTTTGAGAGCCCTGACGGGACAGAGTAAATTTGCGTCTCTTTCATCCTCTGGTGAGGGAAGAGCTGCTAGTGAAATAACCGAGTCGAGAGCACTTTAGGAATATAACCATGCCTTGGCTTAATGACGGCTCTGGAGTTGTTAGGCCCAAACTCAAGGCAGGACGCGCTCACTGATAGCGCGTGTAAATTGCCCACTCTCTTGACTGAAGTAAAAGAGTGGTTTTGAGCGAGAGGTGCTTCAGGTCTGCAGACCGAAGCGGCTCAAACGGGGCACCCTTCATGGCTTCCAGGACCGTGGAGAGGTCCCAGATAGGCACAGAGGGGGGTTGCGGAGGGCTTAGCCTCCTTGCCCCTTTAAGGAAGTGCACGATGAGGTCTTTCCTTCCTAGTGATTGTCCGGCCACAAGAGGGTGAGATGCTGTTATGGCCACCACATATATTTTGAGCGTGGAGGGGGTGCGACCCGCGTCCAAGAGGTCATGCAAAAAAAGTGAGTACACTTGGTACTCCGCATGAGTAGGGGTCCAGGCTCCGTGCTGCGCACCAGCTAGAGAACACCACCCATTTCTGAGCGTAGAGGCACCTAGTTGAGGGTGGGTTGCCCACAAGTCGGGACGGGGATGCCAGATTTTTCCGTTCGCCTGCATTCGCTCTCCTCAGCGGAATTGGCCATGGGGCTGTTTCCAGCAGTTGTGTCAACTCGGAGAACCATAACTGGGTCTTTCAGAGAGGGGCTATTAGTAGCACTGCACACTTGCTTTCACTGATCCGTTCGATGACCTGTGGTAGCATCGTGACCGGAGGAAATGCATATAGCGGACGGCTCGGCCAAGCATGTCCTTGCTCTTTGAGAAAAATATTCGTCAATTAACAATCGTATTATAAAAGGTTGACCTCTGCCTCACCGAAGATGCTCCATATCAGCTGAACCGTCTGAGGGTGAAGAGACCATTCCCCTGGGGGAACATTATCTCTGGATTGCATATCCGCACCCTGGTTCAGAATGCCTGGCACATGCGCTGCCCTCAGCGAGCACAGGTTGTGCTGAGCCCATAGAACGAGACTCTTGGCCATGGCGTGCAGGTTTTTTGACCTGAGACCGTCCTGGCGATTTATGCAAGACACCACTGCCATGTTGTCCGTTCGGACCAGGACGTGGTGGCCTTTTAGATATGGGAGAAAAGCTTTCAGTGATAGAGCGACCACTCTCATCTCTAGACAGTTTTTATGTAGGGGCTTCTCCGGGCTTGACCATAGGCCAGAGATAGGCCTGCCCTCGTAAAGGGCCCCCCAACCTAGGTTGGAGGCGTCTGTCGAGATCACTTTTGTCTTTGAAACTACACCCATACTCACGCCAGACTGATATCAGTCGGCTGCTTTCCAGGGAGTCAGGGCTTTGATGCAGCCGTGGCTCGCTCTGATTAGTAAGTGGCCAGATCGTCACGCGTGAGCTGGTACACAGGGTTTTAACCAGATCTCGAATCTACCTTTTCTGTCAAAGATACTAGAAAAGGCGGTATCCTCACAACTATGTTCCTTTTTAGAAAGAAATGATATCTGCGAGGATTTTCAGTCAGTATTTAGACCGTTCCATAGTACTGAGACTGCTCTCATTAGAGTTACAAATGATTTGCTCTTATCATCCGATCGTGGTTGTATCTCGTTATTAGTGTTACTCAATCTTAGTACTGCATTTGATACTATTGACCACAACATTCTTTTAAATAGACTCGAAAAATATGTTGGCATTAGTGGAATTGCATTAGCATGGTTTAACTCATACTTATCTGACCGTTATCAGTTTGTAGCAGTAAATGAAGAAATGACTTATCAATCACTTAAAGTTCAGTATGGAGTACCACAAGGCTCAGTACTAGGACTGATGCTTTTCAATCTTCTGTACATGCTACCCTTGAGAGATATCATTAGGAAGCATGGAATTAGTTTTCACTGTTATGCTGATGATACTCAGATCTATACTTCCTCACGCCCTGATGTAACTTACCAATTCACAAAATTAACGGAATGCATAGCTGATAATTGGATGACTAGTTATTTCCTACTACTTAATTCTGAAAAAAACAGAGATTCTAATTATTGGACAAAAAACATCCTCACGTACTAACCTAGAATACTGTCTAACACTTGATGGCTGCTCTGTTAAGCCTTCGTCGTCGGTTAGGAACCGGGGGATGCTCTTTGACACCAATCATTCATTTGAAAGCCATGTTTCTAGCATCTGTAAAACCGCATTTTTCCATCTTAAAAATATATCTAAATTACGTCATATGCTCTCATTGACAAATGTGGAATAATTAGTTCATGCGTTCATGACATCAAGGCTAGATTATTGTAATGCTCTTCTGGGTGGTTGCCCTACACGCTTAATAAACAAAATACAGCTGGTCCAAAATGTAGCAGCTCGAGTTCTTACAAGAACCAGGAAGTATGACCATATTAGCCCTGTCCTGTCAACACTGCATTGGCTCCCTATTAAACATTGTATACATTTTAAAATATTACTGATTATTTACAAAGCGAGCTCTTAACGCATTATAGTCCTTCACGTCTATTGCGATCTCAAAATTCCGGCCAGTTGATAATACCTAGAATATCAAAATCGACTGCTGGCGGTAGATCCTTTTCCTATTTAGCACCTGGACGCGACGACAACACAGTCCTGAAGTGTCAACTGTCCTGAAGTGTCAACTATCCCCTGTGAAGGCCTCCCTCCCGTCCCTTTACCTCTCTATAGATAAAGCGTTGTTGGGATAATTCCGGATCGCATACAAATTCTGTATTATAAATTTTAAGGCCAGAAAAGTAGTGTGATGTGGAGTGCCCGTGTGAGCCACTGGAGGGCACTCTCTCCCTGCATTATGTTTCACCATGGACTCATTATGTTTAATTATGTTTCAGTGGTGTTTGATTATGGGTCATTGAGTTCCTTATTTAAGCCTGAGTGATCCCTGTGTCTGGTGCGAAGTCTTGTCACACTGTAAGCGTACATCTCTGAGCATTCTTCCCTGTCTGAGTATTCCGTGTTTCTCTGGACTCTTGACCCTTGCCTGCTTCTTGGACTGTGTATGAACCTGTGCTGCCTGCCTCGACCTAAGCCTGTTATCATCACGAGTTACTGGATTGCCCCTTGTTTAATTGTATGCCGGAGTTTATGTCTACTTGTGTGTGAGTTGAAATAAAGTGCTGCATATGGATCCGACTGCCTCTGTCCTTACGTTACAGAAGACTTCGCCCCTACAGGATCCAGCAGACTTTCAGCATCTATCCATCGTGGCCAAGACTCAAGTTTCCATGCTAGCCTCTCACCATTTACAGCTGGAGAGACTAACATCTCTCCTTGAGGAACTTACAAGCTCTATGCAATCTGTGTCTCCGCAGAGCTTAAGCACAGTCACTAATCAAGCCCAAGCTCCCGCTGCACCTGTTCCACCGCAACCCAGTGTGAGTACTGCATTGAACTATTTCAGTCTGTCACTTCCTGAAAAATTTAATGGCTCACCTGTGGCGTGTGAGGGATTCCTTCAGCAGTGCAGCTTGTATATGAATCTTCAGCCCCAGTTTTACTCCTCGGATGATGACCGCATTTCCTTCATTTGCTCACTGTTCACTGGAGAGGCTCTGGAGTGGGTAGGCGCGTTCTGGGAATCAGGTCGGGTATCGTTCCCTTCTTATGATGTGTTTATCGCTCTATTCAGAGAGGCTTTTGAACTCCCCGCAGGAGAAGAGGATCCTGAAGAACTGCTCTTGTCTCTGCGTCGGGGAGATTCGTATGTGGCGGATTTCTCTCACTCATCCCGCACGCCACTAAAGCCTCATCTCGCCAAACTGTTCGATCCTCCCTTGATGACCGTTAGAGGGGCTTTCAAGTATACAGTCTCTGCCAAACCCATTCATCGTGTCGGACCCCTCAAGCCCGTATTCTTCACTGGTCTTGTTGAACTTGTTAATCCAGAGACAGCGGAGGTTTCGCCGGCCGAACTGGAGTTTGAGCGCGTGCCAGCCGACTCGAAAGAATCGAGTACCGAGTCCAGTGAACTGAATCCCGAGTCCAGTGAACCGAATCCCGAGTCCAGTGAGTCCAGTGAACCGAATCCCGAGTCCAGTGAGTCCAGTGAACCGAATCCCGAGTCCAGTGAACCGAATCCCGAGTCCAGTGAACCGAATCCCGAGTCCAGTGAACCGAATCCCGAGTCCAGTGAACCGAATCCCGAGTCAAGTGAATCTAGCCCTGAGTCAAGTGGATCAAGTCCCGAATCAAGTGAATCCAGTGTGGAAAGTGAGTCAAGTTCGGCTGAATTTATGGAGTCAGGTCCAGTTAAGCGAAACGATTATGTTCCCCTGGATCCAGAGTTATCAGTTCCAACAGTGCGCCGTCGCAGGAGGAAGAGGAGGAGGACTCACTCGGCTCGCCAGGCTCCAGTGAGCGTACCTAGACTCCTCGCCCTGCCGGCCCCGCCTCTGCGCCTCGCCCTGCCGGCCCCGCCTCTGCGCCTCGCCCTGCCGGTCCCGCCTCTGCGCCTCGCCCTGCCGGCCCCGCCTCTGCGCCTCGCCCTGCCGGCCCCGCCTCTGCGCCTCGCCTTGCCGGCCCCGCTTCTGCGCCTCACCTCGCCAACGCCTAT
Organism: Scardinius erythrophthalmus; assembly: GCF_964197995.2. Classification (NCBI taxonomy): domain Eukaryota; kingdom Metazoa; phylum Chordata; class Actinopteri; order Cypriniformes; family Leuciscidae; genus Scardinius; species Scardinius erythrophthalmus. Next base: position 33,598,163 of record NC_138234.1, read on the forward strand.
CAAGCTCTGGGAGCCTTTTCCAGAGGCTGTTTCCAGCCCGGAGGCTATAGCCTTAAATTTCCCCAAGAACTTTTTGGGGGGGGGCAGTAGGTACCCTGTGAGGGCCATGGAGGTGGCGCTGACATGGACCTTGTCTGTGCTATTTCCACTTGAGCTTCTTATGCCGCTAGTCCTGTCTGATCCTGTGCTTCCCATGCCACTGGTCACGTTTAGTCCTGAGTCTGCTTCGTCCTTGTCTTCGTTTAAGTGTGCTTCGTCCTGGTACCCCTCCAAGTGTGCCCAACTCTGGTCTCCGGTCAAGTGTGTTCCACCCTGGTTGTCTATGACACGTGCTTCCCCATGGTCTCTTGTCCTGCTCTGGTTTCCAGGCCCCAGGTCTCTCCATGGGTCTGTCCTCCTGCCTTTCCACGGGCCTGGCCCTCCATCCCAGCCCCCGATGACCTCCCCCCAGAGCTCTTAGGAGCGTCTGGAAGCCGCTCCTTTGGGGGGGGGGGGCTATGTGATGTGGAGTGCCCGTGTGAGCCACTGGAGGGCACTCTCTCCCTGCATTATGTTTCACCATGGACTCATTATGTTTAATTATGTTTCAGTGGTGTTTGATTATGGGTCATTGAGTTCCTTATTTAAGCCTGAGTGATCCCTGTGTCTGGTGCGAAGTCTTGTCACACTGTAAGCGTACATCTCTGAGCATTCTTCCCTGTCTGAGTATTCCGTGTTTCTCTGGACTCTTGACCCTTGCCTGCTTCTTGGACTGTGTATGAACCTGTGCTGCCTGCCTCGACCTAAGCCTGTTATCATCACGAGTTACTGGATTGCCCCTTGTTTAATTGTATGCCGGAGTTTATGTCTACTTGTGTGTGAGTTGAAATAAAGTGCTGCATATGGATCCGACTGCCTCTGTCCTTACGTTACAAGTAGTTTGTTGAGGGTTGGTTTGTAGGGAAGGACTACACATCTGCACACATTTATTCAAACACGCATACCTATAGACTGAACTTGTAAAACACATGCACGCCATCAGCGTTCTCACGGGTTCGCATTTTTTAAAGTTTGCGCAGAAAGAACTTTTCTGTTAAAGCGGTGTTGTGTTAGCGGCCCCTAAGTTAATAACTAATGATCGTTGCGACGGAAGTGAATCAATCAAAACTTTAGCTGGACAATAACTAAAGATGTGGAAACAGTTTTTAGGTGTAGGGGTGCGTACTTTACAGTGGGCACACAATCTACATTTATTATCTCTCCCGTGCTGGCTGGGGGGAGAGTTAATACCGTGTTGGCAGGGTTTATGTGTAGGGGTGCGTACTTCATAGTGGCCACACGCACTACATTCATTATACTTCCAGCGTGAGCTGGGGGGAAGCTTGATACTGTGGGAACAGTGCTTATGTGCAGGGGTGCGTACTTTATAGTGGGCACACGACCTACATTTATTACACCTCCAGCGCCGTGGCTAGGAAGGTTTTCGAGGCTTGGGGTCCAACACAATCTTGGGTCGAGGTCCCCGTTTCATTAGTAGGGGTGCACACTTGTAGTGGGCACACCGCCTATATTTAACACACCTCCAGCATGGGCTGAATGAAATCTGGGGCCGGACCACTTCATGATAGGGACCCATGCTCGTGTGCTATTGGCACAGTGCATGGGTGCATACTTTATAGTGGGCACACAGCCTACATTTAGAACACCTCCAGCGTGAGCCAGAGGGGGAAAATGGTAGAAAGCGCTCTTTCTTCATTAGAGTCGCTGTTGGAACAGCGTATGTTTGCAGGGGAGTGTACATTATAGTGGACTCAAAACCTGCATTTTAAATACCTCTAGCTTGAGCTAAAGAGGATTATGTTCACTACCCCTTTTGTAGCAAGCCAGAGTTGGCTCTTCAACATGACTAAGCTGGTCAGCCCGACCAACCCCTTCTTCGGACACTGCCAAAGAGAGTGAGTCATGGGGTGGGGCCGGCGTGAGCTTGTTCGCTTTGGTCAAAAGATTCAGTGTAGCTGAGATTCGAACTCGCCACGCTCCCGCTCATCCGGCCGCCGCCCCACCATGCGCGGCCCGCGGCCTAGGATTGTGGTAAAGCCCGAGGCCCAGAAGTTGTCCTAGCACGCCTAGGAAAACGACGGTGTTCGAGTCCCGCTGCGGCCGGACTTCCACCAAAGCTATTCGCTCGTCCAGTTCCAGCAAATGTGACTGGTCCAGTGTTTTCTGCAGCCAACAAGCCGGTTCTGTCGCCCGCTTGCCTGCACACAAAAGCTGTTTTTACGGCTACCCAGATAAACCCCCAAGAGAGTGTATTTTCTGGTGTCCCGGCCACGGCCGGTGGTGTTTTATGTGTAGAAAGAATGCCCACTGCCCAGTGCCCATCACTACACACAAGCACAGCCTGTCACACAGGGCTCGCGCACATAAAATCGACTCAGATCGATTGCGCATCAAACGTGGTAAATGTGCCCACTACCCAGTGCCCACACACACTACGTTATGCATGTCTCACGGTTTCTGTAAAAACGAAACCAACAGGCATTCGCTTCACTCAAGCGAAAAAAGCTTTCGGTGTGATAAATGTGCCCGCTATCCCGCGCCCACATCCACACACAGACATGACAGTTCCTACGGGACTCGCCCAGCCCTCCCCCTCTCGGTTGACCGCCGCAGAGGAGTCGAGCGCAGGCAATCTGCCCCCTGTTATCAGCGCGCCCCCTGCCTCAAATGTCACGAGCGCGACGCTTGTGTTACAGCACACCGAAGCCTCTCCATTGCTGAGCGAACGGAGCGCGCTTCGTATTCAACCCCTAGCTATTCATGCAGATGCATGGGCAAAGCTGCCTGGGGTTTCGAAGTGGGTGCTAGACATTATAAAAAGAGGCTATTCGCTGCAGTTTCGCCGGAGCCCTCGCCGCTATACGGCCCTCGTCGAGACCACGGTAAAAACAGAAGTAGCACATTTACTTCGAGCCGAAGTGGCGAAACTATTGAGCAAAGGGGCCATAGAGCCTCTCTCTCAAGATCAAAGCGAAGGAGGGCTATACAGCAGATACTTCCTGGTACCAAAAAAAGACGGGGGTCTCAGACCCATACTAGATCTAAGGCAACTGAACAGAGTGCTTGTGAAGCGACAGTTCAGGATGCTCACGACCAGAAAAATCCTCGCGCAGATTCACCGAGGAGACTGGTTCGTGTCAATAGATCTGAAGGACGCTTATTTTCAAATACAAATAGCGTCACGTCACAGGCTGGTTTGCTTTGTCTCAAGGTCAATCAGAAGTGCGTTGCAGCTCTGAAACCTTGGAAAGCGGACGACTGGTACCGATCAGGTGTAAGCCTGGGGACTTCCTCGAGGGTGAAGGTGGTGTCTACAGACGCATCCACCTCGGGATGGGGAGCGCTGCTCGAGGGCAGACCGTTCTTCGGCCAGTGGTCAGAACGGGAGAAGCTCCTGCACATAAACTGCCTCGAAATGCTGGCTGTAGACAACGCGCTAACGCGCTTTTGTCCCCAAATAAAAGGACACCCCGTCCTGGTCCGATCGGACAACATGTCTGTGGTGTCCTACATAAATCGCCAGGGCGGCCTCAGGTCCAAGAACCTGCACAGGCTAGCGGAACGTCTCCTGGTGTGGGCTCAGTGCAACCTGCGCTCGCTGAGAGCAGCGCACGTGCCAGGACTCCTAAACATAGGACCAGACAGACTGTCCAGGAACAATGTTCCGGCAGGCGAATGGTCTCTACACCCACAGACAGTCCAACTGCTGTGGAGGAAATTTGGCAGAGCAGAAGTAGACCTGTTCGCGTCTCAAGAAAACGCTCACTGCCCGGATTTTTTCTCCAAGAGCAGGGACGCGCTGGCTCATGTATGGCCCCGCCGCCCGCTCTATGCTTTTCCCCCCGTCTCTCTCCTGCCTCAGGTGATAGAGCGGATCAGGGAAGAAGGATGCTCAGTACTGCTCGTGGCGCCGCTCTGGAAGAACCAGCCTTGGTTCCCAGCTGTGATGCAGCTAGCGAGCACTGTCCCGTGGCCAGTGCCAGTGAGGAGAGACCTCCTCTCTCAGGCTTACGGCTCGATCTGGCATCCTCACCCGGAATTGTGGTCCCTTCATGTCTGGGCCATCAACGAGTACATGTCGAGCTCCCTAAGGGAGTGATAAACACGATCACGCAGGCTAGAGCTCCGTCTACGAGATGTCTCTACTCCTCGAAATGTTCAGTGTTTTTGGGCTAGTGCACAGCCAGTGGCGTGTCACCCACAGACTGTGGAGTGATGGAGGTGCTTTCCTTCCTACAAGAGCTGTTGGATAAGGGTAGAACCCCTTCCACGCTCAAAGTTTATGTGGCGGCTATAGCAGCGTTCTCAAGAACAACGCTTGGTCAGTCGATAGGAAGGAACGATCTAGTCATCCGCTTCCTTAGAGGGGCTAAAAGACTGAATCCTCCCAGACCTCCCTCAGTCCCTGTATGGGACCTTTCTACGGTACTGAAAGCCATGAAAGGTGGCCCATTCAAGCCTTTGCAGACGATTGATCTGAAACATCTGTCTTTCAAGACTGTGTTTCTGCTGGCTCTCGCTTCAGGGAAGCGCATAGGGGACTTACACGCGCTCTCAGTAAGCGTGATGTGCATGGAATTTGGGCCGAATGACTCGAGGGTTATACTCAAACCTAAGCATGGTTATGTTCCAAAATCCCTCAACACACCGTTTAGGGCGCAGGTCATTTCCCTGTCAGCCCTACCGGTCCCTGATGAGGAAAGAGACACGAGCCTCCTTTGCCCAGTCAGGGCGTTGCGACTTGCGAGCTTATGTGTCTCGCTCGTCTGCTTTCAGGCAGACAGAGCAGCTCTTTGTTTCGTTCAGTGGGCTCTAAAGGACTAGCCGCGTCGAAACAGAGCCTATCCAGATGGATAGTTGATGCTATTGCGCTAGCATACGCTTCTAAGGGCATGCAGTGCCCGTTGGGTGTCAGAGCGTACTCCACGAGAGGCATGGCCTCTTCGTGGGCCTGGTCGAGTGGGATTGCCTTGCAAGATATTTGTATGGCGGCGGGCTGGGCCTCCCCGTCTACATTTATAAGGTTTTACAACCTAGAGGTTCCCGCCCTGCAGGCCAGGCTGCTGTCGGTCTAGTTAACCAGTATTGTCTGTCCTGATGCTATCAGCTCAGAATGCTGTGTCTGCTGAGCGCAGCTCAATGATCGACAGTGTAAAATAATAGCACAAGATGTGTTTGGGCAAACTGTGTAAGACCCACACTTCCCCATCAGTTCAGGCCGTACCCCGCCCTGTCTGTATGATGTAATTAGCGTCTAAGCGACGCTGCTATGTGTGGAAGAGTGCGGTTTCGCCCCTCCCTCTTCCCGGACTCCCTGTGAGTTCCCTGGGTGATTGTGCACTATATGAACCCCGGGCTTTCGCCCTTGGGTCTATGGTGTCAGATCCCTGCATGCACGGCGTCTTGCATTGGGTCCCCTAGCGTAAGATATCTTACGCAGTACGAGAGACCTCTTGTAAGAGAATGTACTCGGTTACTAACGTAACCTCGGTTCTCTCTAGAAGAGGGAACGAGTACTGCGTATCTTGCCGTGCATGCACACGCTCTGGTTGCTTCGGTGATGAAAAAACAGATAATAGCTGCCTGCGAGCGGTATTTATAGGCCTAGACCACGCCCGTTTCGGCGGGATGTGACGCAGCGGGCGCGAAGCACCCTCATTGGGTCTGGCGTCATGCCAGGCCTTGCTCGATAGGCTGCTGCAGTTGCCGCAGAACAGCCAATAGGCGCGCGAGCTGCCTCGCCTATGTCTGTATGCTGCCGCAACGCGTTTTGCATTATTGAAAAATTAAGGATAATTTTTGGCTTCAATATCTCGCGGAAAAAGGATTGTTCCCTAGCATAAGATATCTTACGCAGTACTCGTTCCCTCTTCTAGAGAGAACCGAGGTTACGTTAGTAACCGAGTACGATATCATTTGGTTGTGAAAATGTACTGGAGAAATAAAGTACCATGCTATTCTAAACAGAGCCATTTTTACACTCTGCTTTTGTCCCTTTCTTACCCAGAAAGTGATGATGTCCCATTCGTCTATTCCAAACTTCAAAATGTTTGCGTCACCCAGTATAACCACCAGCTCCCATTCTCCACTGGCCTGCAGGTATCGCTGTGAGTTTCCAGTCATCTCCGCAAATGACAGGGCAGGACTGACACGCACATCCTTTACTGAAGGGGTTACAAGTATTACAGGTATTAGAATTACAGTTAAAGACCTGCTTTGTCTAATCAGCTTAATTAGTTGTTGAATTGTAATCATTTGTTTTCATGTCAACATGAAAACATGAAATACACAGCTTCTATGAGCATGTTTTAATTGCTGTATTAACAAATATTTTTTTATCCCCTGATTAACAAATATTTACCATACAAATATACCATTAAAAGAATGAAATTCTTGAAAAGAAAATCTTAAGAAGCTTGAAATACAATTATTTTTTTCTTATGTTTTTTATTTGTTTGTATTTATTATGGAAGCTTGTTTCCACCACAGAATCTCACAATTCGGACTATATATGAGTTTTTATATCTCACAATTTGCACTTTTTTCTCACTGTTCACAATTGTGAGTTGTAAAGTCAGAATTGCGAGATAAAAATCTCACAATTGTGTGTTATAGTCTGAATTGTGAGATATAAACTCACAATGGTGAGTTATTTAGTCTGAATCGTGAGATGTAAACACAATTGTGAATTATTCAGTCTGAATTGCAAGACATAAACTCATAAAATTATGAGTTGTAGTCTGAATTGTGAGATATAACTCACAATTGCGAGTTATAAAGTCTGAATTGTGATAAAAACTCGCAATTGTGAGTTATAAAGTCTGAATCGTGAGATATAAACTCAAATTGGTGAGTTATTTAGTCCGGATCGGGATATATAAATTCCCAATTGTGAGTTATTTCGTCTGAATTGTGAGATATAAACTTATATTTAAACTGTTCAAAACATTTTCTTATTGCCATATGCCATATTACATTACTACATGTGAAAGTCCACAGAAACTAAGAAACGTGGACCTTCACAGGCCTCAGAAACACACAAAAGGAAACGCCTCTATGGCAAATATGCACTGAGACGGCAGGAAATGTGGAGAGCAATGAAAGCGGTGATGTTACTGGTATGCATGTAGGAGCCGAAGGTGAAAGAGCAGTTCTGTATGTCGAAAGGGAAGCTGAAGATCTCAAGGTTACAGGCGCTAACAAGCCTCAACATCCTGTCATAGCGGATGTGGCCCGTGTGGTTCACATACACATAAGGACAGGCCTGAGATACATCATCATCCACACTAAACACCAGAAGAGAGAGAGGACAAATATTAATTTGAGTTGAAATTATTTTATATTTCACTTGTAGCCTATATTATTATCTTCTGCTAAGATGTCCATTACAATTTACAGAATTGGCCTAAATACAAGATAAACACTGGAAAAATATTACATAGCTAATATTCATACTATAAATCTTCTGAGGTCTTTGGATCAACTGAGACGCAAAATGGAGCCAGTTTCATTTGTATGAAAAAAGAGAGAGAGATTTTCAAAGATTATGGGTTTTACAGGAAAAATACTATTTCAGTTTTTCAATTTTAACAATATTAATGCCCAGCGGACGATCATTTTCTATAAATTATAAATACACTGCAGTTTTGTCATCTGCCGCTTTAAATGATTAGTTCACTTCAAAATGAAAATTCTGCTATCATTTACTCACCCTCAAGTTATTTCAAATCCGTATGTATTTCTTTCTTCTGCTGAACAAAAAATAAGATATTTTGAAGAATGTCAGTAACTAATCGGTTCATGGGTCTCATTGACTTCCATAGTATTTTTTTTCCTATGGGGTACATCAACTGTCTGGCTACCAACATTATTTTGTGTTCAGCAGAAGGTAGAAATACACTAAAGACCAAATAATTCTATTCTATTCTATTCTATTCTATTCTATTCTATTCTATTCTATTCTATTCTATTCTATTCTATTAATGTTAGGCTATTAGAAGAACATTTGTTCATTATTTTGAGAGAACTTTGCCAGAATGTTAGCTATAGTTCTGAGAATGTTTCCTGTTTGCTCGGTATATACAACATGGATGACAACGAATATTAGGAATCTTTTTTTGAGCAAAAAACCCCCAAAAATGTCCCGATCCTTCCCACTAGATGGCACTTACAACTCATAAACGATAATGTCAGGAGTCCAGAGATCTTTGACTGGAAGAGAGATCTTTGTAATGCCATCACAGGGTTCTGGATCCCAAATGAGGAACTCATGGAACCAGTACTAAAACCAAACATGATTAAATTACAGGATCGTGTAATATTCAGGCGATTATTCAAACATCTCTTAGCGTCTCTTATGCACCAAACTTACCAGCCTGAGCCAGAGGAATGTGGTAAGAATTTGTGCTTTTTCATTCTGCAAAACAGAACAAGCATTCAGATGCGAGGATAATTTACACAAACAGACACAATAGCCAGTCCCGTATTGACTCACAACTCCCAAGATAGCGTAGAGAGTGAAGGAGATGTTGGTGATAGTGGGGGTGCTGAGGTTGACTGAAGGTCTGAAGGATTTCTTGTCAATGACTTGCTGTAGAGATTCATACGTGGGTCCACTTTGTCCGTCTTCACACTGAAGCATATTCACCACACACTGCAACACTTAATAACACAATAAACCAGGGAAACTAACTCAGTCTAACTTCATTTTCACATTTATTAGCACTTTTTATTTGGAGTTAGATGCAAATACTGTTGTACACTGAAAAATATGGTGTAGAAACAATTTTCACTCAGAACTTAATTTCACAATAAATTGAATTAAACATGACATTTTAAGAAAGAAAGACTGATATAGTATTTTCCTGTAAAACATGCTCTTATAATCTTTGTTTTATTTACAACTTGGAAAAGTTTTTTTACCGTGTATAAAGAATTCTGCCACTTTTAAGGCAATTACTTTCCAACATTTCCAAGTGTATATTTTATCTTGTTTGATCATCCCTAATGGATATTTTTAGCATATTTAACTTTCAACCGTAAATTAAAGTATTTTCATTTTAGTCCATGTTATCTAATCTTATCTTGTATAGAAAGCAAAATAAATTCACAATGACAGCAGAATTAAGACGCTGTATAGAAATTGTAAGTAATTACTGTAATTTCACACATCTTTTAGAAGCCAGCAAAACGAATTGCTTTTAAAATAATTGTTCTTTCTTTTTTTTTTAAAGACAATTGATTCTGAATAAAAGGTAATGCTAAATCATTATCAAGATATTTTATTATTGTTTTTAAGTTTACAAAGGCAAAACTGACCAAAAGTATTAAGTCCGAGCTCCACATATAAGTTCAATTCATTACCTGTAAGTAGAATGAAACATGCCAAAAGAAAACGCAAAAGATGTCCCATAATGCTGTGTGTAGATGAGATTTCCTATTGTTTAAAACTGCTCAAGTTTAAATCACACCGCTTACTTCCACAGGTGAAGTGTGCTGACTCTTTAGTGGCAACATCATGTGCGGTTACATGTTGTTTAACACCTTCAGTAACCACTGACCTAGCTTGTTTTCATAGCTTTGGATCCATTTGGTTGAACTCATTAGTGATCTATCTTGTTTTTCAATTAGATGATAAAAAAACATGTTCAGTGTCACACATTTAATTAGAAGAAAGAACACTGGATTCACACAAGGGCTGTTATAGCTCTTCAAGATCCATATAAATAGATATATATACTTTTGCAGGGTTTTTATATATGCCATGACTAGTTTTATATTTTCACGATCCCACCTTGAATTCACAGACTGGCCTTGTTTGTATGGCACCTAACATATAACATTATTATTATTATATATATTGTTATATAATAATTAAAAAAATGATTAAAATATATTTATTTCAACTCAACTCAACAAACACTTTGAAAAAACAACCAGAAAACCAGGAGCAAAGTTTTTGATATTTTAAAGTTTTTTCCTCAAACTTAACTGGACAGTGACTAAAGTTGAAATTGCTATTTATCCTGTACCAAAACTAATAAGACGTTTTGGTGATACAGATAAAACAGAATGTCAGATTCAGTTTACAGATTTCAGTCATATTGTGGTGACCCACAAGTAAGACTGAAAGAGACACTCACCAAGGGACTGTACCTTTAAGGGAGAGTTGTTACTGGTGACCCCGACGCGAGTTTGATACGGCTGAATTATGTCACACAACGACAGTGGTGAAAATGCTGCTGCCGCGGCGCCGGCCACTGATAGCGGCGCGGCTAATGTCGGTGCTATCTACGCGGCCACTATCAAGTTACCGGACTTTTGGCAGCACAATCCACGGCCGTGGTTTCAACACATCAAGGCCCAGTTCCAACTGAGAGGAATAACACAGGACGTTACAAAGTATTTCCACGTGGTAGTGGCCTTAGATGCCTCGATGACAGCCAGGGCTATGGCGCTGTTAGAGGCTCCACCGGCCGACGGCAAGTACGACACACTCAAAACGTTCCTGTTGAACCTCTTTGAACTGGCGGAGCTGGAGAAGGCAGACCGCCTGCTGTCCCTGAACGGCCTTGGCGACAGCAAGCCGTCCGAGTTGATGGAAAGGATGCTGGCTGTGCTGGGCGCGGCGGATCCCGCGTTCCTCTTCGCCCACATTTTCCTGTGGCTTCTTCCAGCACCCGTGCGCACCGCACTGGCCAGTTCCCCCCTCCCTTACTCCAGAGACTACCGGGCGCTGGCTGTGGAAGCAGACAGGATTTTCCTTGCCAAACGGCAGCAGTTTGTCTATGCGCTGCTGCCCCCCAGCGCACATCTGCCCCTCTTCCACCAACAGAGGACGACCCGGACACCGCAGCTGCTGTGACGGCCCGTCGACAGCGTGAGGACGGGTGGTGTTATTACCAGGGTTCTAAATTAACACCCGCCAACCCTGCCAAATGCGGGTTAAAATTCATTTTTGGCGGGTGTTAATAAAAACTTACTAGCCAGTTTGGCCGGTGATGCATGATGCATGATTCCCTCAACTCCAGCACCATCCGAGCCTTCTCCTGCTTGTATCCCAGGCAAATGGATTGCAGTGGCAGCTGTAGTGTGTTCCTGCCGAAGAGGCCTACGTCTGATAGGCATCTCGGCAGACCCAACCACTTCCTGATGAATGAGTTTGCTAGCCCATCCATCATTCGTACCTATGGCACCAGGTATGTGGAAGTGGCCAAGTCTTCGGAGCCATGGTCTGGTCGACAGCAGCGTCAGCTCGCTGCCATCTCTGAGTACAACTGACATTCAGCACGTGGCCGGCAAAGACAATTTCGTCGCCGACTGCCTCTCCCGGGCGGTCACTGTGTGGTGACCCACAAGTAAGACTGAAAGAGACATTCACCAAGGGACTGTACCTTTAAGGAAGAGTTGTTATGATATACGAGTTCCGGGTTTACGTTGTGTGTCTGTTTTGACCTCACTCGCTGTACAGTGTTTTGAGTTATATTGAAGTGGAGAGTAAAGCTGACTCTATATATAAAAATTCTAGAGCTAGAGCTGGAGCTACCAGTTCATACTGTTCCCAAGGGTGATGTGGCCTCTTAAGATGAGCGAAGTCCCCTCCTCGGTGGCAGACAAGATGGATGGGCTAGCAAACTCATTCATCAGGAAGTGGTTGGGTCTGCCGAGATGCCTATCAGACGTAGGCCTCTTCGGCAGGAACACACTACAGCTGCCACTGCAATCCATTTGCCTGGGATACAAGCAGGAGAAGGCTCGGATGGTGCTGGAGCTGAGGGAATCCACTGACCAACTGGTGAGAGCAGCTGGCCCTAAGATACAAACAGGGAGGAAGTGGAAAGCCCAGGAAGAGGTCGACATGGCAATTAGCAGGCTAAAACATTGTGAAATAGTCAGCAGAGTCCAGGAGGGTCGAGCAGGCCTTGGGAGGAGCGAGACACCTCTCTTCTGGTCAAAGGCCTCCAAGGAAGAGCGGAGAGCCATGGTGGTGGCAGACGTGACAAGGACCGAGCAGGAGCGCCTTAACACGAAGGCGGTGTCTCAGAGCCGGCAGGGGGGCTGGATGTTATGGGAAGTTGTCACAGACAGGCATTTGTCATGGTCTGATCTGTGAAAGATCCCCCAAGCCAGGCTCAGCTTCCTGATTAGATCCACCTATGACACCCTACCTTGTTCCAGAAACCTCCACCAGTGGTTTGGCACTGAAGAACTCTGCCCCCTTTGCAGTACCAGCAATGCAAGCCTCCAGCACATCCTGTCGGGCTGCAAAACAACATTGTCCCAAGGCCGCTATAGGTGGTGACATGATCTGGTGTTGAGGAAGCTAGCAGAGATGGCAGAGTCATGTAGACAGGAGGCTAAAAGTAGACCTTCTGCGCCAGCGAGAAGTCCCATCCTGTTTGCAAGGGCCAGAGAAAAAATCAACCACCCTCACCAGAGAGCAACATCTAGAGTCCTCTCATCTTGCAGTGAGTGGAACATGAGGGTCGACCTGGGGAGGCAGCTCCAATTCCCCAGGTAGATTGTAGAAACTTTGCTCCGGCCAGACCTGATCATGTGGTCAGAGCCATGCAAGACCATCTTGTTGGTGGAGCTCACTGTCCCATGGGAGGAGGGAATGGAGGCTGCCAACGAGCGGAAGCATGCAAAGTGTCCCGTCGAAGTGGGATGCAGGGGCTTCGTTGGGTCCTCAACGGTTCGCCTGCTCTGCGAAATTGGATGTGCAGGAGCAGGGTGTCAAAAAGCTATTAAAGAACTGGCAGAGGAGGCAGAGAAGGGCAGCTTTTGGCTGTGGCTAAGGAGGAAGCATAGGGGGTGGGGGCCAAATAACATTAATATATATATATATTTTTTTTTTTTTTATAGCGCTTTTAACAATGTAGATTGTCTCAAAGCAGCTTTACAGAGATAAGCGTATAATTTAAGGTAACAGAGATTGTTTCGGCTTTACAGCAGAGTTAAGTTATTTCCATCTAAAGTTAGTTTTAATTGATTTGGTTCCGTCGCAATGATCATTTGTTATTAAATTAGGGGCTGCTAAGACGACAATTATTCTCTCTACACAGACTTTAAACGCGAACCTGTGAGAAACGCTGATGGCGGTCACATGCGCATTTAGAATGGGTTCTATAGTTATGTGCGTTAGAATATACGCAGGTTTGGAATTCCCTACAAGCCAAGCCTAAACAAAATACTTGTCTTTCCTTATAAATTTTGATAAGGAATTTTATTTTATTTGTTGCTTTGGGGTAGGACCGCAAGACGAATTTTCCCGACAACGCCTTATCTGTAGAGTGGTAGTGGGATCCTCCATAGGGAGAGACTAGTTGGCACTTCAGCACTGCGTTGTCATCGGTCCAGGTGAAGGTCCTTCGTCAGATCTGGATACGGCCTGGATCCGGCAGGCTGCAGGAAAAACCTTGGGATAAACACAGACACTAAAATTAGCGTAGATGCCATTCTTCTCATGATGTAACGAGTACATCAGGATTTTTGGGAAGTGTTCCCGGTTCCGGCTGACCTAATCTATGCAGCATAACATTAAATTATAGAAGTCTATAATGTATTATGTGAAAGCTAGGTCAAAGAGATGTGTCTTTAATCTGGCTTTGAACTGACAGAGTGTGTCTGCTTCCCGGACAATGGTAGGAAGACTGTTCCAGAGTTTTGGTGCTAAATAGGAAAAGGATCTACCGCCAGCAGTGGATTTTGATATTCTAGGTATAATCAACTGGCCGGAATTTTGAGATCGTAATAGACGTGACGGACTATAATGCGTTAAGAGCTCGCTCAAGTACTGCGGAGCTAAACCATTCAGTGCTTTGTAAGTAATCAGCAATATTTTAAAATTTATGCGATGTTTAATAGGGAGCCAGTGCAGTTTTGACAGAACTGGGCTAATATGGTCATACTTCCTGGTTCTGGTAAGAAGTCGAGCTGCTGCGTTTTGGACCAGCTGTAGTTTGTTTATTAAGCGTGCAGGGCAACCACCCAGTAGAGCATTACAATAATCTAGCCTTGAGGTCATGAACGCATGAACTAATTGTTCCGCATTTGTCAATGAGAGCATATGACGTAATTTAGATATATTTTTAAGATGGAAAAATGCAGTTTTACAGATACTAGACACGTGACTTTCAAATGAAAGATTGGTATCAAAGAGCACACCCAGGTTCCTAACCAACGACGAAGACTTAACAGAGCAGCCATCAAGTGTTAGACAGTATTCTAGATTATTACGTGAGGAAGTTTTTTGTCCAATAATTAGAAACTCTGTTTTTTCAGAATTTAGAAGTAGGAAATTACAAGTCATCCAATTTTTTATATCCGCTATGCATTCCGTTAATTTTGTGAATTGATAAGTTTCGTTAGGTTTTGAAGAAATATAGAGCTGAGTATCGTCAGCATAACAGTGAAAGCTAATTCCATGTTTCCTAATGATATCTCCTAATGGTAGCATGTACAGAGTGAACAGCAGCGGTCCTAATACTGAGCCTTGTGGTACGCCATACTTAACCTGTGATCGATGAGACATCTCATCATTTACTGCTACAAACTGATAACGGTCAGATAAGTATGATTTAAACCATGCTAGTGCATTTCCTGTAATGCCAACATAATGTTCTAATCTATTTAAAAGAACGTTGTGGTCGATGGTGTCAAATGCAGCGCTAAGATCGAGTAACACTAATAGAGAGATACAACCACGATCGGATGATAAGAGCAAATCATTTGTGACTCTAACGAGAGCTGTTTCGGTACTATGGTACGGTCTAAATCCGGACTGGAAATCCTCGCAGATATCATTTCTTTCAAGAAAGGAACACAGTTGTGAGGATACTGCCTTTTCTAATATCTTTGACAGAAAAGGTAGATTCGAGATCGGCCTGTAATTGACTAATTCTGAAGGATCAAGTTGCGTTTTTTTAACAAGCGGTTTAATCAAAGCCAGCTTAAAGTTTTTTGGTACGTATCCTAGAGACAAAGACGAATTAATGATATTAAGAAGAGGATCTATGACCTCTGGAAGTATTTCTTTCAGTAGCTTAGTCGGTATAGGGTCTAACATACATGTTGTAGATTTAGATGATTTAATGAGTTTAGTAAATTCTTCCTCTCCTATAGCAACGAATGAATCAAATTTTTCCTCAGGGAGACTACAATGCACTGCCTGATGCGATACTGTAGTAGACGGTTGCATAGTTATAATTTTGTCCCTGATATTATCAATCTTATAAGTGAAGAAGTTTATAAAGTCATTACTGCTGTGTTGCTTGGAAACTTCGGTGCTTGAAGCTTTATTTTTCGTTAGTTTAGCCACCGTTTCAAATAAATACCTAGGATTATGTTTATTTTCTTCTAATAGGGTTGAAAAATAAGCAGATCTAGCAGCTTTTAAAGCCTCTCTGTAAGTAATTGAGCTCTCTTTCCATGAAATGCGAAATACCTCTAGTTTTGTTTTCTTCCAGTTGCGCTCCATTTAATAATATAATAATATATAATAATAATATAATAATAATAAGCACGGCATCAGCAGTGGGTGGCAGAGTGTGATCCCTGCCATCGCTCCACCAACAAGAGATGTACTGGGGTTAAAGGAGTGAAACATCCATGACTGTTGGTCCCCAGCTGATGATCCGTTTTATGCCCAGAGAGGTGCTCACACCTGCACAAAAGGCACCGGTGGAGGTGCGTCTGGCAGCAATGCCCAGTAGGTCGTTCATCAGCCTGTATTTCTATAAATGTTGATGATCCCTGATTTTATTAAATCAGGAATAAATCTGGGCTCCACTGACCTCATCAAACGTTGGTGTCTTCAGGTCACAGAGCAGGCAATAATATACTACGCCTTATTGTCTAGCCCTTTCATGCATGAATTATGATAACCTCAGTCAGGATTTTTTTCCTATGTGTTTTTATTGCTCTTAGGGCATGAAAAACAAGATTTTTTTTTTTTTTTTTTTTTTTTACAAATTTTTCAAAGAGATTTTCAGATGTCCACTTGAATGGACAGCATGCGTTCATGGTTTAAACTGAATATATACTGTATTAAATATAATATAATAATCAAACAGATATAGTGTGTGTATTTAACAAACCAATCAATACAATTATATCAAATCATGTGAAAACTATAAAATATATACAAAAAATATAAATGCGAAATATTGCAAAGGCAATTCAACTTCATACAAGTTGAACTTGGTGAATCTTTGAAATCAGAACATGAGGACGTGATTCCATCAGAAATTTCTACAGCCTGTCAAGGTACAATTGTGGAAACCACTCAGATGCTCCCTCCAGTGTACCAGAGTATGTCAATTTACCCTTATTAGCTGATAATTCTGATTATGTTCAAGATGGACACATTTCTAGCATAGCCCTCCTCTGAGAAAACCTAGAGATCAGGTGTTTTCAATCTCATCTGAAATGAGCCGTGTTGGGGGTAACGCATTACAAGTAACATACATAACGCAATCAGATTACTTTTTTGATGTTACGAGTAAAGTAATGCGTTACAAGTAACGTGCATTACGTAATCATATTTTAAAAAATGTTACGAGTAAAGTAATGTATTACAAGTAACATGTTACATAATCAGATTACTTTTTGATCTAACGAGTAAAGTAATTAATTACAAGTAATGTGCATTACGTAATCAGATTACTTTGTGATGTTACGAGTAAAGAAACACATTACAAGTAACGTGCATTACGAAACCAGATTACTTTTTGATCAAACAAGTAAAGTAATGCATTACAAGCAACATGCATTACGTAATCAGATTACTTTCTAATCTAACAAGTAAAGTAATTAATTACAAGTTATGTGCATTACGTAATCAGATTACTTTTTGATGTTACGAGTAAAGAAACGCATTACAAGTAACGTGCATTACAAAATCAGATTACTTTTTGATCGAACAAGTAAAGTAATGCATTACAAGTCACATACATTATGTAAATCACATTACTTTTTTGATTTAAATGAAAATTACATTCTAATAATACAAATACATTTATTTACAGTCAAAAAAGGTTACTGCAGATTGAGTATTTTCAAAAACAACATTCACAGTATAAGTATGAATTGTAGCTGAAATATAGCCATTGATGCATGAGGTCCACTATAGTGGACATATGATTAATCAGAATTTTCTCCCAATCTAAAATCAAAACTTGGAAAATTTAACTGTGATATGACTCACTAGATATAGTTTGATGCTGCAATATTTTTTTTACCTACAAGAGTCTCGTAGGATAGAAGGAATGGGTGGATAATCCGGAGCAACTTGACCTTTCTGACTGACCATTGGCCATCTTGGTTTGGAGGGGGAATAAATCGACACACAACGGCTTGCCACTTGGTGGCAATGTATAGGATGATGCACAAGAGTCCACTGTAGAGGTTGATGTGCAACTTTGCCAAAGAAATCCATGCATTTGCAAAAAAATGCTTTTTGAATAGCTGTCCACTGTAGTGACCACTATGCGAGTGCAACCACAGAACCATAATTGTGCTTAAACTCACAACGATAAAGAGAGTATACAGTATAAAGAGCACACGGTCAATGACCTGACCAAACATGATCCATTCATTGGTGCTGTTGTCATTACTGAAGTGCTCTTCAACTTGGTGGCGGATGGCCAATAAATCTTTACTCATCTTCTTCATTTCCTCTAGACATTGTTCCCAGACACTCACTGGACTTGCACTGACTTGTCCTTTCTTTGGAATATCAGTCATGGTGTTTTTGTAGAGAGTGCTCTTAGATCTATTTGCTGTAGACAAGAAACAAGAGCACTGTTGGAAAACATATTTTACACAAATTTCACGAGTTCACATGTTAATGAAATCTGATGTAATATTATAATGCGTATTTGGCTTGCTGTCCGGGGGGAGGGCTTCGAGCTCGGAATTCGGCCCGACCCCAGAGTACTCCCCCCTATGAATGTATAAACCATGGTATCTATGAGCAGACCCAGCCGAAGTGAGGTGATGGGGTGGTGGTGGGATGCTGAGAAATTGTCATGAGACAGGAGGTAAGGGAAGGCTTTATTTATGCTGGCTTCTTCTTGTGCTGATTGGATGATTACCTGAACATGCTCCTCCCGAACTTTGTTACATAAAACTTCATGATATGAACTCTGAAATAAAGTTTGCACAAATAACTCTAGTGCAGGGGTTTTCAAAGGCAAAGAAAGTGGGCCTCCCCTTTGACACAATGTAGACATTGGCACCTCCCCACCCCCCAATTTTGACTAATTTTATAGTCAAAATGATAGCGATCAGTGTGCCGAGAGCACCGCACACACATGGTTTATTTTGCGCATCAAAAATAACAGACTCTCGTCTCGTGTGCCTAATGACTTCTGTATGTCACTGTAATCGTCTCTAGCTTAGTTACAATCGTCATCCATCAAAACTTTACTACTGCAACACTGATTTGCTTTATCCAACCAAGAGCTGTAGTTTGAGTATCATTATGCTCATGCAGCGGTTGGGTGTTTTGAACAACCGTTCAGTCTAAATTTTGCAGCACCATGAGAAACAGCTTGGGCTGCTCTGAAACAATTACAGAATAGGAGAGAGATCATGCTTTGAAGACAAATACACTATTCTCTCCACTATCTCTGATGAAATCGACTGGGTTTCCTCTGCATTGGGGCTGTTTTGGACTGACTGTTTGAATGCATTCGGCTTACTGGATCCTTGGACTGAAAACTTTCCAGAACATATCAGGGGAGTCGCGCCCGACATTCCAAAAACTTCTGCTCTAGTAAGAGCATCCGGGAAGATGAAAGTATCTGCTTACCATCACAGTTTTCTTCACAAGATTAATTCATACAAGCAAGCTGAGCCAGATATTTCAGGACCAGAATCCTGGGCCACTTAGGTAAGGGATGAAAGTCACAGGAACCACGCAAGATATTGGTGATGATGACAGTCTCAAGTAGACTTGCTACCATCAAGGCCATGCAGAGAGAGAAAAACACATCTACAGTAGATCGAGAGAGAAAGATCAGATCAGATAAGGCTGGAGGTGAAGAAGGATTTCCTGCTTCTGAAAGAGTTCTGGACTGTGTTTTTTAAATATCTCATAAGCGTAAGTATAGATCGTAGAGACCATTTGTACCATTGATGGTCTACGATGCTTTTGAGAAACGCAGCCCTGGCTGTTTTATGCCAGAACCTAGACCTGAAAAACTTAAGCCCAAAGTATTCTTCAAACTTATCCCGTTGGTGTTGCGGAAAACTTTCCCCCATTGGTTTGTAGAGGAGGAACAAAATGTATACAGTGACTGCAACATGCTAAAGTAATTTCCAACTACTGGGCTGCTTGCCTCTATGGTGTTGACTCCAACTAAATTCAGGGAGTGAGCTGCGCAGGGTACATAAAGGATTTCTCTTCTTTAGATGCGCTTGAAGTCCATTATACTTTCCAGACATATTACTGGCCTCTGCAATTTGACAGCTCCAAACCTAAGTTCTCAACCATGGCAACAACGCATTTTGCCAAACTTTCACCTGTGTGGCTTTCTATCATCTCAAAAGCGAGAAAACGTCAAACAATTCTGAAAATAAAAGTAAGTTGATCAACGTGGGACAGGTCTGGGGTTGAGTCGACAACTACAGAAAAGTATTTGGCTTCCCTAATTTCATCCGCAACAGTCTGCCTAATTTTTTCTCCCATCAGATCAATAAATTCCTCACAAGTTGTTCCCTCCCATGTAGTGAAAATAGGAATACTACGAAATGCTACGACATTAATCTCGTAATGCTACGACTTTATTCTCGTAATTTAAGATACTTTTTTTTTAACAAATTATTATTATTTTTTTACGTTGTGGTTCAGGGCCTCCGTAATGTACTTGTGGCAACTATTTTATTCTACGGTTCATAAAATCCGGTGGTAAATCCAGCCTTGCTAACCAGCCAAACTTTGACCCCTTTGGTTTACCAAAATACTCTTATTGGGTAGGTTGCACCAGCATCCCATGCTAGAAACCATCAACATGTGCTGGTTACCATTTGGCCATTTTTAGCAGGGTCAAGATGAAAAGATACAAAATTAGAGAATAAGAAGGTTTGAGAAACATACTAATAAGAGGTAAGCAGCAGGAAGACGGTGTAACCCAGGATGAGTGTCATTTTGAAGGATGCACGGTCCACACTTTTAAGAGGCAGGAGGAAGATCCAATGAAAGCAACGAGATGAGTGACAGGCACCTGACCCATAGAAAGTGGGTTTGAGTCCCGTGTGGGACAACTTTAAAATTGTGTATAAAGTTGTCATTTAAATTCCTTTATTATCCAGGTAAGAGCTGTACTAATCTTTCTTACTCTTGGATTAGAAATAAGTCTTTTTTTTTTCTTCTTCATTCTGTGTTAGTTCTCATCAGAACTTCTATTCATTATGATTTCATCCTATCTGTACTTCTGAACCTATATGTTCTTCATGTATATTCTATTTCTGATGTTTTTGGCTCTGCATTGCGCTACAGCCCTTTCAGCGGCTTGGCCTCGTATTGCTGCTTGCAGCTATATTTATTAGGGGCCAAGCCCCGAAGGGGATAGCCCCTATTGTATCTGTTAGTTTACTTTATTATTATTTTTCTCAAATGGGAGTGATTGGCAGCCCTATGAATCGTAAATAGGAAAATGAGGAAATTTGGCACAATTGTAGAGATGGTCATGAAAAGTAATTGGACCAATTTTGGAGTATCTAGGACCAACTCTATAGCGCCACTACCAGTTCAAAAAGTCAATCTTCTAAAGGTTATAACCTTTGAACCCTTTCAAATTCAAAATTCAAAAAACTTTATTATTTATCAGCCAGTGATAGAAATTTGTCTTAGGTTAAAAGGCTCACATATACACAGTACAATCACACACATCACAAAACACAATAAATACAAAGAAAGTACCTTACAAATATGTAAATAAATAAAGGCTTAAATGCAATATACTGATAAAACTTTTTATTTAAAATAGAAATTGCAGTAAGAATAAAAGAGTTCCTGTAAGCTTTCTTTTTGGCCAAAGGAGCTCTAAAGCGGCAACCTGATGGCAGTAACTGAAAAGAGGGGTACAGAGGATGAGAGGGGTCAGTAACGATGGAGACTGCTTTCCTCTTTACTGCACAGTTATAGAGATCTACAAGTTGAACCTGCAGGGCCCCAATAATTTTAGATGCCTGTTTGATAACTGGATATTTTTTTCTTGTTTTCAGCAGAAAGAAAATTAAACCAGGATGCAATATTAAAGGTCATAACTGATTCAACAAGAGAGTGATACACTGCTATCAGGATATTCTGTCTTACATTAAAAACCTTCAACCTTCTCAAGTGCTGTTGAGTCTTCCTATAGACGCTATTCACATGCTGAGTAAAGGATAGATGCCTATCAATCTCAGTACCCAGAAATGTGAAGGTCTCAACTTGTTCCACTACCTGCCCCCCCCCCCAAATAGGTGATAAAATAGGTGATAACACACAGCCCAGAGGAACCCCCGTATTTACAATAATACTATTAGATTTAAACCCATACAATTTAACATGTTGAGGTCTATCTTTTTAAAAGTCCTTAATCCATAAAACAAGAGCTGAGTTAACTTGTAGTCTCTGCAGGCAATTCAGTAACAGACAAATGTTCACTGTGTTGAATGCAGATGTATTATCCATAAATAAAATCCTAACAAATGAGTTCGGAAGGTCCAGGTGTCCAGTCACTGTATCCAAGAGAGTTAAGCTGGCATTCTCAACTCCCCGTTTTGGCTTACAGGCAAACTGGAGCGGGTCCAGACACTCAGTTACCTTGGTGGTAAGCTCCCCCGCCACCACCTTCTCCATGCACTTACAGAGAATCGAAGTGAGTGCCACAGGTCTAAAATTTGTCATCTCCTTGACATGGGTTTTTTTAGGAATAGGAATAATGGTTGTCTCCTTCCATGCTCTAGGTACATACCCTGTGTTCAGTGACAAATGGAAAAGCTGAGTCACCATCCCACCTAGTTGAGCCGAACACTCTTTCAACATGCGGCCCTCAAGTCTGTCCGGACCATGGTTATTATAGTTTTGCATTTTTCATTAGTTTTTATTTTTATTTCGTTTTGACTCTTTTTTTTCAAATTCAGTTTAGTTTGAATTAGTTTTTAAAGTGGGTTTGCTGGTTTATTTTTTATTTTTTGAAAATGCTTAGTTTTTATTAGTTTTAGTGTAAGTTTTAGTCTTTTTTTTGTAATTTTGGTTATTTGTCAGGGGCAAGATTCAAAAAGGTCAGAAAAATTATTGTGTAATAATAACTCAACAAAAACAGCATACAATTTTAGAAAAAAATTCACACCCCATTGAAATTCCTTTACCTTTTACAAAATCCACACGCCGTACCAAAAATCTACACATCTTCTATACAGAATTCACACCCACAAATACCACAGCTGTACAATTTTCACACCCTATACTAAATTTACCCTATACAGTCAATAGACTAGTTGCACGTGGCCGCCATTTTGGATTTCGGATTAGCAAGTGTGCGGTTAGACACTTCTGGTTTCGCATTACGCCCAGTGCAGGGAGCCGGAGAAAGCCGAAATTTATCTTTTATAATTGTTTATAGAATCAAGTATCACTTAAAATACTACTAAGATCCATATTACTATCACACGAGCCAATTAAATGCACGGATGCATAGTCAGATTAATGAATGAAATACAACTGTTCACGAACAGAAGATTGTATTTGACTCATATACGCATACGCAATGACAGTTATGCCTACTGTAAATATAGAGTTACAACTACGATTAGAGTTGTTTGCATAAAATGCACTGTGAACATTCACAGAATGAGAAATTGGGCAGAACACGCATCATGTTTATTTTCTTTATTTTATGGAAAACAACATTTTGTTTTTATTGTGAGTGTACACAAATAAAAGAAGACATTTAACAGTTTTGAATGATGTATAACACTTATGTAAGATAAGTAAGATCAAAATCAAATTATTTTGAGTCTCTTTTGCACTGATAAGAAAAAAAGCGAGCTGGTATCGCCGGCGCGACCACTGACCCCAGGGGGTTAATATACAGACAGGGAGTTTCCAGAGGCCTGGCGCGGGTGCTAACGGTGCCCCGTCCCTGAGATGTCTCAGAGGAATGGGTCAGGAAGGGGCTGTCGAGAGAAGCATAAGTTCAGGGGAACTAGGTCCAGTTGGGCCATTAAGAGGCAACTAGGAAGACCTGCTCCTTCTCCTTCCTGACTTAGCACAGTGTTGTGCAAGAAGGCTCACTGGGGAAACGCATCTTTGTGTAGGCCCCGGGGCCAGCTGTGTGCCAGCGTCTCCGTGCCCAGGGTCTTCCGCTCGGTTGGGGAGTAAACAACTGGCAGTGGGACGAGTTCGGAGAGGCAAACAGATGTAACTGTGCGGTCCTGAAGTGATCCCATAACAGCTGGACCGCCTGGGGATAGAGTCCCCACTCTCCCTAGGCCACGGGCTGTCGTGAGGCCTCGTCGGCGGCACGATTGAGCAGGCCGGAATTTTGAATGGATGAAACTACCTCAGAAGCTTCTGACTCCATAGGAGGAGGTAGCGGGAAAGTTCCGACATGCGAGGGAAGCGTAGCGCAATGGTCGCAATGTTGTCTGTACAGACCAGTACATGCTTGCTGAGCAGCGGCATTTTGCGGCATCTCAAAGCAAGGTGTACTGCTAGCAACTCAAGGCAGTTAATGCCAATGCATGTCTTTACTGCATGCCTGTTGTACGTGGCCCCTCAGCCGGTGTTGGTGGACACTTGTTCTAGGGGCGGCTGGCCTGGAGAAACAAAAGGTCTGATCACAGGCTGAGGGTTTGGTGGCAGGCCAGGGTGATTGTCACACGGAGCGTGCCGCTCTGCCACGGCCACCTCGGGACTCGGCCGTGAAGCCAGTGCTGAAGCGGTCTTCATGTGGAGGAAGCCGTTCTATATGCCATATGCCCCAGGAGCCTCTGAAAAGTTTCAGTGGGACCCTTTCTCACTTCTGTATAGCACCGACCGGACACATTCTTCTTGAGAGACGTGTTGGATCAAATCCGTTTCCTTACGGGAAAAAGAGATCCTCAGCCTGTGGGCGAGTTTACTCTTTTCCCAGTTGACCCGAAGACCTAACTGGCTGTGGAGCACTCGAAGGGTGGGACTTTGTACTGACTTCAAACCCTTGAACGCAAAAACACAGGCATAGCCTGAGTTGTGGAAGGATAGAGATCTGAAGTATGTGTCCTTCAGGTCGAACGCTGCAGACCAGTCTCGGGGACGGAGCATTCGAAAATGCGTCCGAAAAGGGCCTGATTCAAGAGTAGCAGGTCCAAGATTGGCCGTTATCCACCACCTTTCTTGGGTACAATGATGTACGGGCTATAGAAGCCAGTCTTCTTAT
Organism: Scardinius erythrophthalmus; assembly: GCF_964197995.2. NCBI lineage: Eukaryota > Metazoa > Chordata > Actinopteri > Cypriniformes > Leuciscidae > Scardinius > Scardinius erythrophthalmus. The sequence continues at coordinate 33,622,615 of NC_138234.1, forward strand.
TGGCTGGAAGGACCGGCTCAATCGCACCTTTCGCCAGTTGGACTGCGATGTCCACGTGCATGACAGGTGCACATTTGCTCAACACCGGAGTGTAACGAACAGCGCTGAACTTGGGCGGACGCCGGCCGAACTGAATCATACCGCCGAGTCTTATGGAGGTCTGAGTGTGCGATGCAACACCTACCTGTCTCCATGGGTCGGCAGTTTTATGAGTGATTTTTTGGTTTTATGAGTGATTTACTCAGAAGCTTCGTGTTCTCTTGTAAAACTGAATGAGTCAACTTGCGTGAATGCTTTTACAAACCGTATAAACTGAAATTTATTCAGCTCATTTCACAAATGAGGTCCAATACTGGTTTTTATTTGTTAATTCAGAGACCTTTTTGCTTTAAATTAAAAATTCCACTTTGTTTGTATTGATTTCCTGTTCTGTGTTAAACAAATCTTGTCTTGTTGGATCTTTAATTTGCACTAGTTTGATTAATGTTTGTTTGAACAAGAACAATATTAACGTTTGAACTGGAACATTATTCCCACATCTCACATTCAGTCCAAAATCTTAAATGGTCTTAAACCGTGGTTGTCCAGTGAAGCTGCTTATGCACAAAGACAGTTGTACCAAAGTGTTATTTGATTAAAAGAGTTTATTGCATTGGTAAGTTGTATTATAATTCACTACATCATAGTTCGACCAGTTAATGAAGTATCTAATAAAATAAATTCCTTAAAGACCCTATTTGAGTATATCTGAAGCAATAACAACCATGTGCTTCTTTGCAACAAGCATTACATGACTTGAATTGCACTGACCTTACGTCTATGAGATTGAATGAATGAACAAACTTGCTTTTGTATGGTTGCTTTTGAGCTATAATATTAAGTTTATAACTTTTTCATTTGATCCTGCTGATGATGTCTCCACTTGAGCTTACTCTTGTAAAATTACTGAATTGCCTTTTTTATTCAGGGGCTTTTGATGCACTATTTGAAAAATGTACATATATAATTTCTTATTGTTATAAATATGTTACTGACAATTAAATATGTTTAGACTGTTTTAGAGTCATTATTGTGTTGTTGTCTCTACGTGATCACATGCACTAAGGGAAAACAAAGAAAAATGTATTTAAACATTATTTTCCTTAAGTCTGTACTTTTTCTATTGCTTCATCCAAATGCACCACATGCATATGATTACAAGTGCATAACCTGTGATTATCAGAAGGTAAATGCGGAAGAGAAGGAAGTCCAGGATGTATCCCACGTGGCACCACTGGTTCTGTAGATGGTCTTCCTTTCGTAGAATGGTCAAATAAGAGTTCATCTCACTAAGATCCTTACTGATCTGTCTGAGTTCAGGCACATCCAGTGTCATGGTTCCAGACGCTAGGGGACAAAGAAAGCAAACATTTAACATCTGAAAGTTAGTATGCTATACATTAGCTGTTTCCACCCACCGCTTTTTATGCAACTTTCAGGATTTCACATGTAAAAACGCATGGAGACGCCAAGATGCTCAAAACTTGTGCGCTCAAAGGGGGAGGCTAATTTTTTTATCCGATAAGAAGACGTGCATAAACCACAATGGAAACACATTTAAGGAATTAATCCCTCGATGTGCTACAAACAAAGTAATGTGACTTTGCCTCAACAGTAGCCTGGTCCTACCAGATTCTCGTACATTTCATTTGTACAGGGAGTCTGGCAACTCCCCATTGACAAGCGTTAACTTCCTTGAATTCGGGTACTCTGTTGAAGTTTAAAACTATTGGATCTGTCCAGAGCCAATCTGGATTTGCCATGGCCAATCGCTAACGTTGGGTCATGACGTAACCCTACAACTCAAACTAGCGCACAACCTCAACGTCATCGTTCTCAGCCACTCCCTCTGTTCGCTGATTGGACTGGTAAAAATTGGCCGGAGAAAATATACCACAAACCCAGAAGACGTACTGAAAGAAAATTAAAATTTAGAGGACGTATGTAGGAGGGCAGAGCCAGGCTACCTTAACAGAGCATCTGATTAGATTTACTGGACTAACCAGCGGACTGATTTCATCGCACAGCATCTCAAATGTTGGTTTGGTCGTTCTGAAATGCTGATGATCTCATGTTGATGATGACCTCTCAGAACCGTATCACACGATAATGTTTCCCATACGCCTCAGAACACAGACATGACAGTTTTTATTGCAATTTAGTGCTCTCAGAGTGTGTTCACACTTGGCATGGTTGGATAAGAACAAACTCTGGTGCGATTGCTCTGTTAGTGCAGTGAACTGTTTTGTCTCCTTTACGCATTTTATAAGCTCTTCAGCTGGTCAAAATACCATCATATAATGTAGCTACACACATGCAATGAGCATGAGCATAATAAAAGCCGACCAATCAGGTTGTGAACGTATCCTTATGCCTTTAGGCTCGGTATCTTTAGGTTCAGTGTTAAAATGCCAATGTGAACGCTAAGACCAGGACTAAATTTATTTTATTTAATTGTTTTGGTCCAGACCAAACTAACCAAGCAAACCGAACTATAAGTGTGAACACACCCTTAGATGCAAGTCATTTATGATATATGAATAAAGAGCCACAGTGGTATCCCTGGCTGCAGCAACTTCCATTTTTATTACAAATATTTTGCGCCAATTCCCAGGAAGTGATGATTTTGTTCTCTTGAACACATGGAATAGAAACGGTGCTTTATTGCCAAAATGTTTAATGCCATATTTAAATTTTGCACTCAAGTTAAATTCGCAACTTTGGATGGAAACATAGCTAGTGAAATTTTGCTGGGGCGTCTTACCATTAGTGGCTGTCTGTCGACTGAGCGTTGGGTTGGTGGCATGTTTCTCTTCTAGTTTGGCTAAAGGGTCTTCAGGGAATCTGTAGCAAATAAGCTGAGCAATGAAGTGCATCACCAGCACCTGTACCCAGTGTGGCACTTCCCTGTACCTCATTGAATTATGGTGGAGAACGCAGGTAATGAGGACCGTCTCCAGTAGACTTATGACCATGAATGCCAAACACACGGAGAAATAGATACCTAAAGAGGTGAAACCAAATTTTAGAGATTGATGAGTGTTCACATTATACCACATAAGTAAGTTCTTGATTCTAATTGATTAACACTCATTTCAAGCGCTCTGGAATACTTGTTGGTCCATCATGGTCTAGTATGTTTGCATAATGACTGTTAAACGGGACAATTCACCATTGTCCATGGCAAAATACTGGTGATACATTCATGTCTCTCGTATGTGTTTTGTTTAGCTAATGGCCTTGGAGGACTTCAGTCTAAAGCTTAAAGTATACAACATTTGATAGATGGTTAAAAGCTAAAGATTCTCCAACTGAAGCAAGAGAACAAACTGTTGCTCAGAATAATAACCACTAAAAGATATATATTACCATTGCTAATGCTAATGGGTTCACTTTGTAAATGAACGTGAAGTCTGACGAACTTTCTACATTCTATGATGCTGGGATTATGTTTGCTGTTACACTCCTTGAGATTTAAATATACCTATGAAAATTGTCTTTGCATGGATATGAAGTAATCCAGATTTATTGAATTACCAGCATAAAGGTGAGTAAATAACCAAATGTAATTTTTAGATGACCTGATCCTTTAAGTAGAGTCTTAATAAAGCAGCCTACTTTACTCTCCAGGGTGTATTCGACCAATGTTCATCATTTTACATTCCCACATTGCCTCATACAGGTGTGTTTTGGCTAATTGACCTATTAAAGGTGTTCCATTAGCAGTGCTGGGAAGCAGGTCGTTCATAATGAGAAGAAACACCGTATAGCCCAGAATGAGGGTCATTTTGAAGGAGGATCGATCCACACTGTGCGGCGGCAAGTAGAAGGACAGGATGTCAATGATCATGAGGAAGGAGCTGGGGATGATCAGGTTCACCACATACAGAATCGGTCGTCTCTTTATCACCACCTGCAGGATAGATACAGTAAAGGTCCATTCACACCATAAATGATAACTATATTAGTGTCCACACCAACGCACATTTATTATAAACACGTGCTGCAGTTTTGTCATCAGCTGCTTTAAATGCTTAAGCTCTTTAAAGCAGGATGGATTCTGATTAGCAGTTAATGTTTTTATTGTTCATCTAGAAAAAAACATTCTGCAAGTGATTTCAACGATATTGTTCCTCTGTGTCGTTAAGGTTACAGTTGGTGTGGACTGCTACACTTTTAACTTTAGAATTATTATTTTTTTTTTTTATCAATATAGCTATCATTCTTGGTGTGAGCGGGCAAGATGTGGACTGACATTTCAAGCCCATTTATTTTTTCCCTGTAAATCATGGAATGAATTAGTACAATGTAATACAAATTAATACATTTTGGGAACAAATTATTAATTGATGATATGCAAAGTGAAAAAAAAAAATTGCAGAAAAAATTTACATTCATTCAGAATTTGGTCCCACTACTTAATAATTCGGTCCCTGATTTTAGTTAAGCCGTGGCCACAATGTAATTAAATAAATTAGTACAACAACATGGCAAGGATTTAACTAAAATGAGGAAACCATTTAATAAGACAGAAATTATTTCTTAATTCATAACATAACAAAAAAACGCTTCGGTTACTCACGTAATCTCGGTTCCCGATAATGGGAACGAGTATTGCGTCAGAGAATTTTCTCTGGTCGCTATTGGGAAACTCTGTTTTCTCAGAACACTGAAGCCTGATTGGTTCACATCTGTGAATTTCACAGACAAAAGGCATTTCAGCCCACCAAGATGGGAGGGGCAGACAATCTAGTCAGATTTTCTCGAAGGTGCCTTAGCCTTAGAGATCATGTTCATAACCCTCCAAGGGAGGCTTGAAGGCTCCCATCGAGAGGCCATAGGTGGAGGCTCCACAGCTTGGGCAGGGCGCCACAAGTAAGACCAAGCATCTTTCCTCCCTGATTTGGCTGATGACCTGAGGGTGCAGTGCTAAGAAGGCATAGAGGCGCAGAGGAGGCCAATTGTGGGTCAGTCCGTCTAAAGAGCCACTTATGCCTGTCCGAAAATTCTCCAAGATTCTCCTGCAGTGCTCGTATCGAGCGGAGACTGTTCTGTGCCCACAGGAGAAGGGCTGCCAGTCTGTTCAGAAGATGGTTCAACCCGTCTTGGAGGCATCTGTCACGACTACCTTCCTTCTGGAGACTGAGCCCAGTTCCAGGCCCCTCTGATTCAGATGGGGTGACTTCCACGGGGCCAGGGCTCTGGCACAACCGTGGCTCACCCTGAGAATGACACAGCACTCGCGGCACGCTCAAGGTGGGATGCGGGCCTTCAACCAGTTTTGTAGAGGCTACATGTTTAAGGCCCAAGGGAACTACTGAGGAGGCTGTTTCCTTGTGGCCCAGTAGCTTCTGAAATGTTTTTAAAGGGATGTTGCTCCCCGTTTTGAAAGCCGTCACTAGCTGCTGAAATTTCAGGGAGTGATCCGGTGAGATATAAGCCTGCATGTTGGATGAGTCGAGTACTGTCCCCAGGAATGCAATGCGTTTGCTGGGTGACCACAAGCTTTTGCTAAGTGGTTGAGGAGCAGAGATCTGTGAGTGCACAGCTCCTCCTTTGATTGGGCTAAGAGCAGCCAGTTGTTGAGGCAATTCAGGATGTGAATTCCCCTCTGTTTCAATGGGGAGAGTGCCGCATCAACGCATCTTGTAAAAGTGTGTGGGGTCAGCAACAGTCCGAATGGCAGGACGGTATATTGATAAGGTCTGCAAAAGGATGTGTTTCAAGGTTAGCATCCTGAATGGCCCATCTTATTAGAGCGTGGTTCAGAGATCTCAAATCGAGGATAGGCCTGAGGCCACTATCCTTTTTGGGGACCAGGAAGTAGCGGCTGTAAAAGCCTGACTCGCTGTGGGCTGTGGGTACCTTTTCTATTGCGCCCTTTTCTAGCAGAAGAGAGTTGCTGAGACTTGAGAGTTAGTGTCCGAGATCAAATTGTATATTACGCCCCTGAAGCAGGGGTGGGGTCTGCGAGTGAATTGGAGCGAGTACTTAGTTCGGACTTAGCCTTCTCCTCCTTGTGCCTAAGACATCAGCACTGCTCAGCCCTAGCTCTAGCTTAGGGCGTGGTCCCTGGCGCTTAGGAAAGGGTAGCATTTTGCCTGGCGGAAGTGCTGTTTCACCTCAGGTTCTGCCTTCTGCTGGGGCTGAGCGGGGGTGGATGCCGGCTTGGTGTGCTCTGAGTCACCGCTGAGGAGCTCACTCTTTTGGGCAGAAAATGGCAAATGGCTCCAGCGCTCCGCGAAGCCGTCCACTGCAGGACTGAACAAGCCCAAGGGGGACACCGGGGAGTCAAGGAAAGCTGTCTTGTCAGTGTCCTTGATTTCTGTTAAGTTGAGCCAAAGATGACGCTGTGGTTTTGGGTGGGCGGAGTCATCACCTGAGTTTGCTCAGTCCTCTGCATTAGATGCGGCCAGAGACATTGAGTCATCACAATCACTCTCGCAACCGAAGAAGGAAACCATGCCACCATGCCACTATGGGAATCGCGGGTAAAGAGCTCTGTTGAATCAGCACGCTGTGGGGAGAGCGGGACACATGGGTGCTGGGTTGGCGTGAGCTTGCTGCAGCACTGTAGCTTTTCTTCCCCGCGGCTCCAATGTTTCTTACATCTCGGCTTCAGAGGGGAAGATAATGGGAGAGCGTGCGAGCCGGGATCGTTTTCTTTGAAGAAAGCGATCCATGAGTGCAATTGTGCAGAGACTTCTTGCAGTGAAGGCAGCTAGTCTCTGTGAGTGCAGCCTCTGTGTCGACGCGGCCCAGACAGCTGTCCAGAGTGCTCGTACGAGGAATGCAGGCGGCATTTTGCAACTAACACTGCTGCTGTTTTAGAAAAGAAATTTACTCTTTATATTTGGCTTTAGGCATGAAATTCGCTCTTTTGTGTTTGCCGGAAAGCGCTGAGTCAGCTGCAAGTCTGGAGCTGAAGAGCCTTTGATCCGCTGCAGAGGCTGTTCTTTACGGTGAGTAGAGGCTGCTTCTTCTTCGGAGACAGCGAGGAGATTAATCTTTGCGGTGAAGGAGAGTAAATCTGACTAGATATCCGTTCAGTGCGATTTATATTGGCAGTTGGCCCCAGCCATCTTGGTGGGCTGAAAGGGCATTTGTCTGAAATTCACAGACATGAACCAATCAGGCTTCAGTATTCGGAGAAAACTGAGTTTCCACATAGCGATCAGAGAAGATTCTCTGAAGCAATGCGAAGTTAACCGTATCAAAAAGGAACATTTTCTGGCCATTTACAACACACATAAATTATTTTATATGCTATGTAATCCACCTTAATTTTAATGTGAGCGGGCATGACCATTTGTAAATTGAATATGTCTGGCTTCCAGTGTCAAATCTGCTTTCACAAAACAGCTTATTATGCTGCTTTATATTGCAAACTGGTATTTCATATTATTTTAATGTATTGTCATAATTATGAACAGTGGTTTATAGCGCAAATAGTGTTACCATTTACTACACTTTGTTATTCTAGTTATTTACCTATAGCAGACAATGAATCGGAAGTCTCACACATTCACAGAAAATAACTTACTTCCATGCTGCAAAATAAAATGGATAATTTGGCAAATATCATTTGGTTGTGAAAATGTACTGGAGAAATAAAATACCATGCTATTCTAAACAGAGCCATTTATACACCCTGGTTTTGTCCCTTTCTTACCCAGAAAGTGATGATGTCCCATTCGTCTATTCCAAACTTCAAAATGTTTGCATCACCCAGTATAACCACCAGCTCCCATTCTCCACTGGCCTGTAGGTATCGCTGTGAGTTTTCGGTCATCTCCGCAAAGGACAGAGCAGGACTGACACGCACATCCTTTACTGAAGGGGTTACAAGTATTACAGGTATTAGAATTACAGTTAAAGAAAAAGTTTTTATATCTCACAATTTGCCCTTTTTTTTTCTCAGAATTGCAGGTTTATATCTCACTGTTCTGAGAAAAAAAGTAAGAATTGTGAGATAAAAAACTCAAACTGTGAGTAATATAGTACGAATTGGGATATAAACACAATTGTCAGCTATAAAATCCAAATCGTAAGATATAACTCAAAATTGGGAGTTATAAAGTCAGAATTACGATATAAAAAACTCACAATTGGGAGTTATAGTCTGAATTGTGATATAAACTCACAATTGCGAGTTATAAAGTCTGAATTGTGATATAAACTCACAATTGTGAGTTATTTCGTCTGAATTGTGAGATATAAACTGTTCAAAACATTTTCTTATTGCCATATGCCATATTACATTACTACATGTGAAAGTCCACAGAAACTAAGAAACGTGGACCTTCACAGGCCTCAGAAACACACAAAAGGAAACGCCTCTATGGCAAATATGCACTGAGACGGCAGGAAATGTGGAGAGCAATGAAAGCGGTGATGTTACTGGTATGCATGTAGGAGCCGAAGGTGAAAGAGCAGTTCTGTATGTCGAAAGGGAAGCTGAAGATCTCAAGGTTACAGGCGCTAACAAGCCTCAACATCCTGTCATAGCGGATGTGGCCCGTGTGGTTCACATACACATAAGGACAGGCCTGAGATACATCATCATCCACACTAAACACCACAAGAGAGAGAGGACAAATATTCATTTGAGTTTATTTCACTTGTAGCCTATATTATTATCTTCTGCTAAGACGTCCATTACAATTTACAGAACTGGCCTAAATACAAGATAAACACTGGAAAAATATTACATAGCTAATATTCATACTATAAATCTTCTGAGGTCTTTGGATCAACTGAGACGCAAAATGGTGCCAGTTTCATTTGTATGAAAAAAGAGAGAGAGATTTTCAAAGTTTATAGGTTTTACAGGAAAAATACTATTTCAGTTTTTCTACTTTAAATTTCACGCATAATACAAAGTGTTACTTGCCATTTCTGTGTAAATTTCAAAGCCAATTTTTTTGTGTGTGACGTGAGACACAAATGTTGTGCCGGTTTTAGTTAAAGCTCTTTCACATCAAGAAAGGTACAGTAACTATAACAATAACAATATTAGCGCCCAGCGGACGATAATTTTCTATTAATTAGAAATACGCTGCAGTTCCCTTTCGTAAGGGAACTCCCGCTGCATCGATACTCTGCGCTTTGGGGAATGCCTTCGGCATGAAGCGTCTGAAGTCTGTAATGGAACTACTCCAATCTTGATTGGTGCTGTGTCTTTCGTCACTCGTGACGTTGCATGTGACGGTGATCCGGAAGCTATATAAGGACAACGGAACATAGCCGCATCAGCTTTCTGTCTTCAGCAAGCGTTCTGTGTGACTGTATTGTCTTATTTGGTGTTGTCTGTCTATCTCATATATATATGGCGAATATAGAGAAACGATTCAGGCGGTGTGCGTCCCCTTGCCCACGCTATTTGAGCGAGGATGACACGCACTCGTTCTGTGTTGTTTGTCTGGGAGTGGAGCATGCACGGGCAGTGCTCGAGGGCGCTGTCTGTGCAAACTGTTTTCAGCTACCTATGAAAGAGCTCCGCTCCCGTTTGAGCTTGTTCGATCAGTTAGATCAGGCTCGCGTTCCCAGTGCATCAGGTCCCGCGTCTGTTGAGGCAATGCACCGCTTGTATGCATGGGATTCGCACGTGGGGCTGGCATATAATACTGAGATGGTCGCGACCCTTTCTCAGTGTTTATTAACCAGCTCCACTGGTCTTGCGCACGGTTTGGAAGCCCGCGCTGCGGCTTCTTTCAACCGTGTTAAAGATACAGCGTTTGATTTATCTGGCTCCGAGGAGTTAGATATTATCAACACTGAATCACGTGGATATGGGGATTCGCCACCACATATTCCCGTTATTGAGGAGTTGCTGGAGGTTGTAACCAGGGCAGTGGTTAAATTAAATGTTGAATGGCCACATAATAAGCAGGAAGCGACTAAGAAAAATAAAATGGATGAGCGCTTCCTGCAGACCCAGCCACAATCTTCGTGTCAGAGCCTTCCCTTTTTCACTGATCTCCATACTGAGATATTGAGATCGTGGAAAAATCCATGTTCATCTGAATTATTTCCCCCCCATGTATATATTTAGTCATCCATTAGGGAATCTAATGAGAATGGTTATGAGGTGATGCCTCGGGTTGAGGAATATTTTGCAAAATATTTTCTCCCCGACATTGCGTCACCCATGTTAGCTCAGACACTTCCCTCCAAATCTCGTACATTCAATTTGTTAGGGAAAGCATATATAGTGGTTGGTCGAGCCGGTGCATGCCTGCACACGATGGGTTTATTACAGGCATACCTGGCTGACCTCCTCAAAGAGGTGGATGATAACTGGGAGGTCTCACTCAACGGTATTACTGAATTTCGTAGAGTAGCTGACTTATCTCTCCGTATTATTAAAGAGACGGCCCGTGCTATTGGCCATTCTATGGCAGCACTAGTCGTCTCAGAGAAACATTTATGGCTTAATCGCTTGGGGATCGGGAAGAAAGACAGGGCTTTCCTTCTCGATGCCCCCCTTTCGCCTTCTGGCCTTTTTGGCGATGCGGCAAGAACCGTTGTCGAGAGGCTTCAGGAGGCAGAGCGACAATCAGCTATCCCCAGTTGTCAGTCCAGGTCTCATGGGGTTGCTGCCAGGGGGCAGCTTCATGGGACAGCCACCAGCTCCTCATATTTTGAGAAGGTTTCCTCTTGTGCCCCCCCGTATAAGGCTTGGGGCCAGAAGAAATATTCTCGCATGAAGCCTTCTATACCGAAGACAGGTCTGAGGACTGTCTCTCGGGCTAAGATGGCTTCTACTAAGAGGTCTTGTCATAACACGTGGACCCTTATGGGCGTTCCCCCAGGAGAGCGAGTACAGGAGTCTCGCCCCCTTAAGCAGCCCTTAGGAAATCGATGTTTGCTTCCCACCACCGATGGTGCTTTGGGACACATCGGCTTCCAACGAACACAAATCGCAGTATCTGCCCGAAAACGTTGCGGCCCTGTCGAGTTCGCCGCCTTTCAGGAGGTCTGTAGAGAGCATATTTCGGTTAGTTCCTGACAGTTAGCTGCTTCAGGTCACCAAAGCCATTTGGAAAGTTACAGCCGAGGCCAATCTCGAGGGACTGGTCCCCATAATGGCATATTTAGACACCCTGAGGGGTCTTCAAAATATAGCCTAGCAGGTCCTGCTTACAGTGGAGCTAATATTCAAATATTATCTACTAAGGGTGGTTCACATGTTGGCCAGCCCCGAGCAGGGTCGCTTCTTGGAACAGGAAGTCTAGTCCCTCTTAACACAGGACACCTCAAAGTGGGCTCTTCCTTGGTTACGGGAGCCCGGGTTCTACAGCCGGTACTTCATAGTTCCTGTGAGGGGAGGGGAGTTAAGCCTTGTTTCGGATCTCATGCTACTGGATCAAACTCCGAGGGGGTTCAGATTCAAGATACCGACTGTCAGTCAGACCAGCTCCGAGGACTGGTCTGTCGTGATAGATCCTCAAGCTCCTTAACTCCTCATTCCCTTCTAACCCCATCACAGGAAGTTTCCAAGATCTGCTTTTGGGGGAAAAGCACATCAGTTCTGGATTCTTCCATTCGGCCTAGTATTGTATCCCCGCACCTCCTCGGAATGCATGGTCACTGTCCTAGCTCCATGGAGTCTTCAGGGCATCCTCATTCCCGTCCATTGACTACTTGAGCAGACGGTTCAAAACCGAGGTGTTGTTCTGAGTCTCGTCAGGTGCTTGCGAATATGGCTCAGAGTCTAGGAAAAATCACTAGTGCCTCTTCAGAGAAATCAATTCCTGGGGGCGGTTACAGTCACGATGCAGGCATAATTTTTTGACAGACAATATGTCGGTGGTCTCTCTGATCAAAGGGGGTGCAGTCATCCTGTCGAGGCAGGGGCGGCAGCCCGGGGATTTTTTAAACTCCATCCCAAGTTGGCTTTAGCCGGGATGGAGGTTGGTGTGTCAGAGGTGGTCCCGTTTCCCCTTCATGTGGGCGGCCACCTTCTGCGCCACCTCTCCCGTGCTCTTCCAGCTCCGCTGGGTCTGATTATCATGATACAGACATGGTTGAGGCCACGTCTGTGTATGTTTTCCCCGATTGTTCTGCCCCCGGGGGTTCTAGAGTACAAAGGGGTTCGGCAGTACGGGATCAGCTTACTCTTAGTAGCCCAGAGAACGTCAGTTGGACCCAGTTAACTGCCCAGTGGCTTCAGTACTGGAGTTCCTCCAGAATCGTTTCTCTGACGGGCTCTCCCCGTCCATGCTTAAGGTCTATGTGGCGGCTATATCAGCCTTCCACACGCCTTTAAGGGTGGGCACGCTGGGGACACACCCACTCATAATTCGTTTGCTGCAGATGCTGCATCCCTCGGCCACACTTTTCGCGCTCCTGAGAACGACTTGCTTCGACCCTTTAAAAAGCTGACGCGGCTATGTTCCGTTGTTCTTATATAGCTTCCGGATCACCGTCACATGCAACGTCACGAGTGACGAAAGACACAGCACCAATCAAGATTGGAGTAGTTCCATTACAGACTTCAGACGCGTCATGCCGAAGGCATTCCCCAAAGCGTCGAGTATCGATGCAGCGTCTCGTTCCCCACTCAGGGAACGAAGGTTACAATAGTAACCCGAGATGTTTTGTCATCTGCCGCTTTAAATGATTATTTGAAATTGAAATTGATTAAATGAAAAATCTGCCATCATTTACTCACCCTCAAGTTGTTTCAAACCCGTATGAATTTCTTTCTTCTGCTGAACAAAAAATAAGATATTTTGAAGAATGACTAAACGGTTCATGGGCCTCATTGACTTACATAGATTTATTTTTTCCTATGGGGTACATCAACTGTCTGGCTACCAACGTTCTTTTGTGTTCAGCAGAAGAAAGAAATGCACTAAAGACCAAATAAATTCTATTCTATGCTATTCTATTCTATCCTTCTACATTCTATTAATGTAAGGCTACTAGAGGAACATTTGTTCATTATTTCTATATACCTTGCCAGAAGGTTAGCTATAGTTCTGAGAATTTTTCCTGTTTGCTCGGTATATACAAATATTAAGAATATTTTTTTGAGCACTAGATGGCACTTACAACTCAAAAACGATAATGTCAGGAGTCCAGAGATCTTTGACTGGAAGAGAGATCTTTGTAATGCCATCACAGGGTTCTGGATCCCAAATGAGGAACTCATGGAACCAGTACTAAAACCAAACATGATTAAATTACAGGATCGTGTAATATTCAGGCGATTATTCAAACATCTCTTAGCGTCTCTTATGCACCAAACTTACCAGCCTGAGCCAGAGGAATGTGGTAAGAATTTGTGCTTTTTCATTCTGTAAAACAGAACAAGCATCAAATGTTCAGATGCAAGGATAATTTACACAACCAGACACATATAGCCGGTCCCGTATTGACTCACAACTCCCAAGATAGCGTAGAGAGTGAAGGAGATGTTGGTGATAGTGGGGGTGCTGAGGTTGACTGAAGGTCTGAAGGACTTCTTGTCAATGACTTGCTGCAGAGATTCATACGTGGGTCCACTTTGTCCGTCTTCACACTGAAGCATATTCACCACACACTGCAACACTTAATAACACAATAAACCAGGGAAACTAACTCAGTCTAACTTCATTTTCACATTTATTAGCACTTTTTATTTGGAGTTAGATGCAAATACTGTTGTACACTGAAAAATATGGTGTAGAAACAATTTTCACTCAAAACCTTATTTCACAATGAATTGAATTAAACATGAAATTTTAAGAGAGAAAGACTGAAACAGTATTTTCCTGTAAAACATGCAACTTGGAAAAGTTTTTTACAGTGTATAAAGAATTCTGCCACTTTTAAGGCAATTACTTTCCAACATTTCCAAGTGTATATTTTATCTTGTTTGATCATCCCTAATGGATGTTTTTTGCATATTTAACTTTCAACCGTAAATTAAAGTATTTTCATTTTAGACTACATTATCTAATCTTATCTTGTATAGAAAGCAAAATAAATTCACAATGACAGCAGAATTAAGACGCTGTATAGAAATTGTAAGTAATTACTGTAATTTCACACATCTTTTAGAAGCCAGCAAAACGAATTGCTTTTAAAATAATTGTTCATTTTTTTTGAAAGACAATTGATTATGAATAAAATGTAATGCTAAATCATTATCAAGATATTTCATTATTATTTTTAAGTTTACAAAGACAAATCTGACCAAAAGTATTAAGTCCGTGCTCCACATATAAGTTCAATTCATTACCTGTAAGTAGAATGAAACATGCCAAAAGAAAACGCAAAAGATGTCCCATAATGCTGTGTGTAGATGAGATTTCCTATTGTTTAAAACTGCTCAAGTTTAAATCACACCGCTTACTTCCACAGGTGAAGTGTGCTGACTCTTTAGTGGCAGCATCATGTGCGGTTACATGTTGTTTAACACCTTCGGTAACCACTGACCTAGCTTGTTTTCATAGCTTTGGATCCATTTGGTTGAACTCATTAGTGATCTATCTTGTTTTTCCATTAGATGAAAAAAACATGTTCAGTGTCACACATTTAATTAGAAGAAAGAACACCGGATTCACACAAGAGCTGTTATAGCTCTTCAAGATCCATATAAATAGATAAATATACTTTTGCAGGGTTTTTATATATGCCATGACTAGTTTTATATTTTCACAATCCCACCTTGAAATCCACAGACTGGCCTTGTTTGTATGGCACCTAACATATAACATTATTATTATTATTATATATTTTTAATTAACATTCTGCATCATTTACCATAATTAATAATTAAAAAAAATATATTAAAATGTCTTTATTTCAACTCAACTCAACAAACACTTTGACAAAACAACCAGAAAACCAGGAGCAAAGTTTTTGATATTTTTATTACTAGTTTTTCCTCAAACTTAACTGGACAGTGAATAAAGTTGAAATTGCTATTAATCCTGTACCAAAAACTAATAAAACGTTTTGGTGATACAGATAAAACTGAATGTCAGATTCAGTTTATAGATTTCAGTCATATTCAGATTTAATTTACTAAGTTTATATACAGTGCTATGCATAAGTTTAGACACCCATGCTAAAGTTGACTAAAAAGAAGAATAAAAAAATCATCTTTTGGAAATTGAACTTATTGCCTTAAAAAAAATAGGAAAAATCCAACCTTTAAGGACACCAATTTTCTTTGTGAATGAATAATGTATGGTAAATAAATAAATGTTCTTTCTTAAAATGCAGGGTGCATAAGTCTGGACACCCCTATGTTAAATTCCCATAGAGGCAGGCAGATTTTTATTTTTAAAGGCCAGTTACTTCATGGATCCAGGATACTATGCATCCTGATAAAGTTCCCTTGGCCTTTGGAATTAAAATAGCCCCACATCATCACATAGCCTTCACCATACCTAGAGATTGGCATGGAGTGCTTTCCAGAAGATCATCTCTCAATGCAAATCAAACCAGCTATTAGGCTAACTGAAATAAAACCATGCCAATCTCTAGGTATGGTGAAGGCTATGTGATGATGTGGGGCTATTTTAATTCCATTCACAAAAAAAATTGGTGTCCTTAAAGGTCGGATTTTTCCTAATTTTTTTTAATTAAGGCATTAAGGTCAATTTCCAAAAGATGATTTTTTATTCCTCTTTTTAGTCAACATTAGCATGGGTGTCTAAACTTATGCATAGCACTGTATATATATATATATAATAAAAAATTCTAGAGCAAAAAAAGTCACATAATTCTACGCAATTATAAGTATTGGGACACTTAAAGCTCCAATAAGGAGTATTTTGTTGATGGTCCCTTGCATTAAATCAGGAATAAAACTGGGCTCCATTGACCCCATCAAACGTTTGGTGTCTTCAGTTCACAGAGCAGACAATATTATACTACGCCTTTTTGTCTAGACTGTACGAGTGCAACCACAGAACCATAATTGTGCTTAAACTCACAACGATAAAGAGAGTATACAGTATAAAGAGCACACGGTCAATGACCTGACCAAACATGATCCATTCATTGGTGCTGTTGTCATTACTGAAGTGCTCTTCAACTTGGTGGCGGATGGCCAATAAATCTTTACTCATCTTCTTCATTTCCTCTAGACATTGTTCCCAGACACTCACTGGACTTGCACTGACTTGTCCATTTTTTGGAATATCAGTCATGGTGTTTTTGTAGAAAGTAGATCTGTTTGCTGTAGACAAGAAACAAGAGCACTGTTGGAAAACATATTTTACACCAATGAAATGAACTCTGATGTAAAGTTTGCACAAATAACTCTAGTGCAGGGGTTTTCAAAGTCAAAGAAAGTGGGCCTCCCTTTTCACACAACTTACACAATGGCACCTCCCCACCCCCCAATTTTGACAAATTTTCAATAGTGATCAGTGCGCCGAGAGCACCGCACACACATGGTTTGTTTTGTGCATCAATAATGACGGACTCTCGTCTCGTGTGCCTAATGCATGACTTCTGTATGTCACGGTTACAATCGTCATCCATCAAAACTTTACTACTGCAACACTGGTTTGCTTTATCCAACCAAGAGCTGTATTTTGAGTATCATTATGCTCATGCAGCGGTTGGGTGTTTTGAACAATTTTACAGCGCCATGAGAAACAGCTTGGGCTGCTCTGAAACAATTACAGAATAGGAGAGAGATCATGCTTTGAAGACAAATACACTATTCTCTCCACTATCTCTAACTATCTGAAATCGGCCAGGTTTTCTCTGCATTGGGGCTGTTTTGGACTGACTGTTTGAATGCATCCTTGGACTGAAAACTTTCCAGAACATGTCAGGGGAGTCGCGCCCGACATTTTGAAATCTTCTGCTCTAGTAAGAGCATCCGGGAAGACAAAAGTATCTGCTTACCATCATCATTTTCTTCACAAGATTTCTTCATACAAGCAAGCTGAGCCAGATATTTCAGGACCAGAATCCTGAGCCACTTAGGTAAGGGAGGAAAGTCACGGGAACCACACAAGATATTGGTGATGATGACAGTCTCAAGTAGACTTGTTACCATCAAGGCCATGCAGAGAGAGAAAAACACATCTAGATTGAGAGAAAAAGATCAGATCAGATAAGGCTGGAGGTGAAGAAGGATTTCCTGCTTCTGAAAGAGTCCTGGGCTGTGTTTTTTAAATATCTCATACGCGCAAGTATAGATCGTAGAGACCATTAGTACCATTGATGGTCTACGATGCTTTTGAGAAACGCAGCCCAGGCTGTTTTATGCCAGAACCTAGACCTGAAAAACTTAAGCCCAAAGTATACTCCACTTTTTATCTGTACGCTAGCTTCTGCACACAGTGCATCACCAGTATGCGCATACATTATGCCTGCAGCCCGATTTGTCTACTCACGCATACTCTATCTGGATAGGTTGCACTTTTTTTGCTCTAATTAATTTGTCCATAAGGTGGTAACAGTGCCCCTGGGATATTAATACACAATATAGTCAAAGAATGAGGGATGAGACAGACACAAAAGGTCAGAAAGAACCCATATTTGTACAACTCTAGCTAAAAGATTAACAATATGTTTATATGGGTTATAACTCATGGTGAGAAATTGGAGGAATGAAAAGGATGAAGCATTCTGCAGACAGAGTGCAAGTTGTTGTTAATGCACATGCGTTGACCTCCTTTGAATGCGTAAATGTTAAATGTAGTATGCTTTGAAAGGCTATGCCTTCAACTGTGTGTCAAAAAAAAAAGTTTTAAGCTGATTAGCCAGAACAATCATGATTAAACTGGTCAACTCAAGGTCTTTAATACCTTGAAAAAGCTATCTGTTAGCATTCCCATTCATCTCAAGGATGGTCGTCAATGGAGAAATGTACTCCCAGATGGGTGTTATGACATATACTAGCACTAACTGGGCCTTGTTAACCAGCCAAACTTTGACCCCTTTGGTTTACCAAAATACTCTTATTGGGTAGGTTACACCAGCATCCCATGCTGGAAATCATCAACATTTGCTGGTGACCATTTTGCCTTTTTAGCAGGGTAAAGATGAAAAGATACAAAATTAGAGAATAAGAAGGGTTGAGAACATACTGATAAGGGGTAAGTTGTTTCCTGTGACAGGCAGCAGGTCATTCATTAGCAGCAGGAAGACGGTGTAACCCAGGATGAGTGTCATTTTGAAGGAAGCACGGTCCACACTTTGAACAGGCAGGAGGAAGCTGAAGAGATCCAAAGAAAGCAGGAGGCTGCTGGGAATCAGGAGGTTCACCACATACAGTGTAGCTCGACGTCTCAAGACAATCTAGTCCACAACAGTGAGGGAAAACATTAGTATCAAGTGTTCTCATGTTTAAACTTCTTTTCATAGTAGCAAACATAACACTTAGGGGTGAATTCACTAAGAAGTTGTCTAACCTCCTTGTATTGCATATCCATTTTTGTTGTTTTCAACTTTATCTTCTGTTGTTTTTATTTTATTAATTTTATTTTATTTCTAACATTTTCCATCCTCTTCTTCAACTAGAGTGGTCCCACCAAAAAGTGCATTCAGTTTCTGGCACAAGTGCAGAAGACAAGCTCAACAAGTTCAACATGAACCTGCTTATTGCACATTCTGAACACTTGCATGAGTTGTAATCATACACACCTGCAGCTAATCACCATCTCATTTGGACTTGAACTGTGTTACATGGACTCACTGTTAACATACCTGCATACTCACCTTTTTTGTTTTGTCTCCCTGCTCGGTGTTGGTGTGTCGTAACAGAAAGGCCAGACCAAAGACCATGAACCCAGTGGGAGAGGAAATTCTTCCATTTTCTTGAATGGTTGGGAAATTCAAGCAGTATGTGGAGAAGTTTTTGGAATATTGCCACCTGGCATCGTGGGATGATCATATTTTGATGGACTTTTTTTCTGGATGAACTGGACAACAACATCGACCTATTGTTGCAAGCGGGAGATTCCAGCGTGACCCTGGCACAATATATGGACATTTTGCTGTGGCTGTGTGGCTCATCATTTACTGTAGGTGAGGTAGAGGATGACATTGCCACTCAGCTGCAGGCCTCCCAGTCCACTCCTTCCCTCATGATATCCTTGATCATCTACACACAGCCATTCCCCATCGCAGAGCCAGAGCTGATGCCCTCTACGGAGCCAGTACCTGCAGCCTTGTCCGTCCTTGAGCCAAAGCAATCTGACCAGGTGTGTGAGCTAGTTCTTACATCTGTGCCTGTGGAATCTTTGGTGGAACTGGATGAGGAAGTGAATTGTCAACATCATCATCCTCCAGCATCAGAGAGTTCCAGTGTTTCCCAGTCAGAAATAACGGATGTCATGGTTTCCTTCTGTTCCCAATCTCTTCCTCCTCCACTGGTTCAGGTCAGTTTCAAGTCTCCTATGTTGGCCAGCTCCAAGTCTTCTTCATCGTTGATGCACTCTCCCTGCTTCCCAGTCCCACCTCCTCTGCCTGTACAGTGTTGACCAGGAGGCAATTCCAGAACTCTCTGTCTGTCCTGTGTTAGCCTAGAAGGCTGTTTTTGAACTCTCTGCTAGTCCTGTCACGTCCAAGGAGGCAATCTCATAACCCTTTACTTGTGCTACCCAGTTCTTCATCTGCAACTCGTCTCTCTCAACCCTTTTGGCTCCGTCGTGCTCCTCCTTCCCTCCATCTTCAACTCAGTCCTTAGTAGCACTGGCCCTGCCTCAGTCCTACGCCACTCTGGTTTCATTTCTAACACTTGGCCTCCTGTCCCCATGGCTCTGCCTTGGTCTCCAGGACCTTCAGTGTCACCCGTTCTCTTTGGATCCACCTGGGTCTCCTTCACCAGCTCCACCTCAGTCAGTCATCTTCCTGGTTCCTGGTTCCACCTGGCCTCTCCACCAAGGCTCCACTATGACTCTGCTGTGGGCCTGCTTCCTGGAGCTCTGGCTTGAGGTGACTCCCTGGCTCCTGCCACCATTGTCTCCTCCCTGGCTCCTCCCACTGTCATCTCCTCCCTTGCTCCTCCCACCATGGTCTCTTCCCTGGCTCCTTCCATTGTCATCTCCTCCCTGGCTCCTCCTTCCCTCCATTCCCCCATGGATTGTTGGCTGACATATCCCCCTTTTGTGTTTGCAGGAACTGGGAACAATGTTAGTTCTAGGAACACCTTTTATGGGAACTAAATTAGCTCCTACTTCAGAGTAGGGTCTTACCCAGCACAATAGGAACTATCAGTGACATAAGTGTAAGCCGATTGGCCGAACGCACACAAAACACCAACACCCGCCGTATAAAAGCTGTGTACACACACAGATTATAGCCTATATATTTACTCCATGAACTAACTCTACGAACATGGAAAACAGTGATAGATGGACCTCTCAACATTTACGCGAAGGAAAAAATCAAACACAGTTCTATCTATAAACGTATTAGATAGGACTGTTAGACAGATCGTAAACGAATGAAGGAGAATGGTAGTGCTATGTGTTCTGGTGTTCTCAGCGCAGTCAAAATAAATGTCACAACAACAAGCGTGGCTTACGTCACTTCATTGTTTCTACTGGTGTGCGACCAGGAAAATGGTCCTAGGGGAACATTTAGTTCTCGGGGGACCACCCTGGTGGCTAGTTGCAACTACCCAGTACAAAAGGGGCTATAAAGAGCTGAAGTGATGACATATTTTTATAGGCCATCCCGGAATTTGGCATCTCCCTGGTTCATTTGATAAAACACCAATAGGAATTTTCCATTGGCTGAACAATATTTAAAAAATCTAAAGAACCTTTTTTCACTATAAAGAATTTGTGACCATCGTTTTGTTCATCATGATAATCTTTCCAAATGAAAAACTTTTATGAATTTTTAAGCTTAAATACAAGCGGCAGAAGTAAAAAGCTAAATGTTTTTATAGATAAACGAACTACACCACAGATGCATGACTCCAAAAGTCCCCATCATTAAGTTTCCGACAACTCTTTCAGTCTTTCTTAAAAAAAAAAAAAAAAAAAAACATTTTCCCTGAAGGATTGAGTTGGGAAAGTGAACTATTGAGTAGATGAGTTTACCTGTTTGATGTGATGACGATTAATATCCTGACATCCTCTGTTGTCCCAATTAGACAATTTTTTTAAATTATTATAATTATAATTATTATTATTATTATTATTATTAAATCACAAGGGGGTATTACTGATGTATTTTATGTTGTAAAATAGAATGAAAATATCTTTAGCTTCTGTTCACCACAGACATTATTTCAGGCATTTAACCAAAAAAAAAAACCATTAAAAAAATCTTTGACTTAAGAGCGATGGAACCGAAAGTCTGGGTTTTTGCCTACAAAAACATGTCATCTCTGCTGAACTCGTTGAGCTGTAATCCATTGGGTGATAATTGTTCTTTTAAGTGCAAATATACCTGCTTTGTGTAAAAATTAGGCTCATTACAGACTGTGCCGTATACAGCTTAGAAAACTCCAAAGGATTCTGGGAACTCCAGATGGGACAGGACCTCCAAAGGCAGTTTCCACCTAATGGTTAGTGGTTTGGATGGTTAGAATTGTACAATAATGATGATCAAATGATGAAGAAGAGCCTTATACTGTATACTGTAACTTATACTGTAACTGGTCAATTCCCAGACACATAGGACCTATCCCAAATGGCACATTTCATATGCACTTTCGGTCTTGTGGAGTTAAAATGGCTGCCATGTGCGCATGTCCGTTAAGTCCATAATACCGTAGGGTGTCCAATTTAGTCATTTTAGGTTTCAGTAGGGTGCTCACGAGCACCCCCCATGCAGTCGCCGGTCCTTGATGCGCACTTTTGCTTTTCGCACTTTCACACTGGAGCGAGCTCCACAGCAGACTTCTTCCTGACAGTCAAAGCGGCATTACGTCACAAAAGTGTGGACTCAGAGGAAGACCGCGAGTGTTTAGGGTGACATTTGGGACAGGGTCATAGTGTAGTCAAACATACTTTACGACTTTTTTGTTGGTGTCTGGATCACAGTGTTGAAGCTATGCTGAATAGTCAGAGTAACATACGCCAAATCATGACAGTAAACCACTGTTGTGATTCTTTCTTAGTGAATTACCCCTCTCTAAAATGCCACCAACATAAACAATGAGGTTATCCCATCCTCCTTCCAGAAAGAGCTGTACAGGTTTTTCTGTCAGCAAGTCAATCAGCTCCCACTCTCCTTTAGTTGTCATTGCTTCAAGAGACTGCTTGAATATCTGCTTTGCTGAACGAAAGAAGAACAACTGAACATCATCACCTGTAGAGAACGAGACCAACAAGAACCATGTAATCATAAGTAGCCAAACAAGGAATATGTAGTTTTCAGTTTTGCTTACTCACGAGAGTGTTTGTAAGAGTTGAAAGTATATGAGCAGTTTTGGAAATCAAATGGAAAGGTGTAGATGTCCAGTTTGCATGAGCTGATCACATGGATCGGCCTTCCATCGATAACTTCACCAGTAGAGGTCACATAGACATAGTATGTGTCTGGAGCTCGGTTTTCATCCATGCTGCAAAATGATGGTGGGTGGCAGGTTAAAGACAGACAGGGAAATTCACCAAGAATTTTACTTTCCGCATGTACACAATCCAACACACTCACATGGCAACTATTTTACATTTTGCTGAATCGTTGGCTAATTCATAAGAATTCGTATCTCTCATTCGAATATCTCATTCGTATGTTTTCGTACAATCTGCTATACTTCCCAGTGACAGTTAGGTTGGGGTTAGACCTTAATGATTACTTTGTCTAAAAATCTTACATTTCCATGCAAATCACATCATACAAATTCATACGAAATCACCAGCACATAAATTAGCTACATTTTTTATGAGATCTGATTGGAAATAAAAAACTTTTGTTGTTGTTTCTGTTTCCTTGTCACTAGTCAAAGCTGTTATATTTGACTTGTGCAACTTACAATTCGTTAATGATAATGTCAGGAACCCATATCTTCTCTCTTGGTAGTGAGATCTTTTTTGTTCCACACTCATCAGGATCCCAGCTCAAACCCTCAATCTGCCACCTCTACAAAAAATTACTTTAAATAGTGCTCTTGCAATAGTTAAAACAGGCTTGGATGTCTTAAGCACTGTAAAATGTGATTGGATCACGCAAACCGGCTGTTACTGCCAGGTCTAAACAGTGTCTTTGTCATGACTCTTACCGTCCTCACCCACAGATATGTTTCCAACACCTGTGATTTTTCATTCTGAAAGGGAAAATATATGGATTCTGTAACCATTTTGAGTGGAATTAGTGTTATTCTAATTTCATCATTTTGTAGACTTTTTTTAAGTAAAAGCTGTAGTCTTCCATAGATGCTTACCACTCCTAAAATGCCATAAAGAGTCAAATCCACACTGACGTTGGTGGGAGTTCTCAGACTTATAACCGGCCTTGCCTCGCTGTAGCTGATGACTTCCTCTTTCATGGCATTAAGGAGAGACTTTGTTGTTGGTTCTGAACAGTTTAACGGCTCTACAGATCCTAGCAAGAGAGCTGAAAGAACAATACTTGAATTCAGTGACATTTTATCTATTTCAGTCAGATTATAGACATTAAAGGCCTGGTTATGCAGTGGACAATGCGGTTTGTGTTTGTTAATTAATGCATCTTTTTGGATCAACTTTATTTTTGATGGTCCACTTTAGGCATTTTACTATAAGTATCTATAAGTAACTTTGCAACTACATGCCAACTAACTTTCATTGGAGTATTAGCAGACTGCTAGGTTAGGGTTTAGGATTTGTAGAAAAAGTCAATGTAGTTTCTCAAAGTTACTTATAGTCTGAATGTCTGTTGAGGACAAAAAAAAAAAAAAAAAAAAAAAAGAAAAGAGTTAGCAGATATTAAGCTGACAGTCTACTAATACTCTAATTAGAGTTCATTGACATGTAGTTGCAAAGTTACTTATAGTCAGTAGAATGTCTAAAGTGGACCATCAAATGAGTTAAGAATTATATATATATATATATATATATATATATATATATATATATATATATATATATATATATATATATATATATATATATATATATATAAATCTACAATCAAATTACCTCAAAACAGTCACAAAAAAAATAATAATGATTTGTTTGGAAATGTATCTTACATTGTATAATGAAGCAGTTGGTGATCCACTGGAACCAAGTGTGAGTGGAAAGCCATGTTGAAGTCTGTTGAATCTAGTATTTGCAATATATGCCAAATATGCACAAAATAATTACAATGCCACTGAGTAATTAAAACAAAAGTATGGAGCCCCTAAAGGGACATGGTGATGAAAAGAAAAATGAGATGGGAGAAAAAACTCTTGCAAATGTTTTGCGTTCCCCTGAGAAACCCGAGCAAACGCAATGTTTCTTGATGGAAAAGCATACGGATTGTGAGCAAACGCAAAAGTTGTAAAATATATTTTTTTCCTCCAGTCGTGTCCCTTTAGGGGCTCTGTACAAAAGCTTTACCAAGATTCTTTAACATTACCAAGATATTAAACAGTACAAAATTATAATTTCCCTTAACACTTTTTAGTGATAGTTGGAGAAACTAAAAACTCCAGGTCAAAACCAGCTAAAAAGAAACAAAGAAACAACTGTAACATTTCAGCTTACTTAAAAATAAGGAAACCCTAATTAAAAAAAATATTTTTCCATGGTCAATACACATAGAATTAAAATAAAATATTATAACACAAAAATTGTACCTGTGTTCTTGGAAGACAGATAAAAGCCATCAGGTCCTCAGTCAATTGGACTGCAACTAAATATTAAGCAGATTTTACTTTGCCAATTTGTATGTGTGGAGGTTTAAAGCACAATGGCTAAATAACCTAAACACTTGCTTTTTATATGACTTATTTGTTTACACAAATTAGAATAACCAGAACAGGGGACAGTGGCTTTTTCACACCCATTTTTCTATAATCAATCTCAATATTTTACAGCCATTCGACAATATTCAATATTTGCTTGCCAGCGAGTAATTTGCAGTAGTCAAGATGAAAGCAGACGGGGCCTGGACCAGAATATGAGCTGCTTCTCTGGTAAGAAAAGTTCTCGCAAACTAAATGACAATTGTCTAGAGTTGTATCAATGTTCTTGTCTTTCTGTGGGTGAGATGGTTGAGTTGACAATGTCTTGGCAATGGTGGTTTTCGGCTGTTTCTGTTTTAACCATTAATAGCTTTTTCCTTTGTAACCACTTAGCAAAAATAATACAACTGTACCAACAAGCCAAAACGTACAGTTTACTGCACACTTTTAAAAACAAAGGTTCTTTATTGCCATCGATGAAGGTTCCACGAAGAACCTTTAACATCCATTCAATCTTTCCATTCCACAAATGTTCTTTATTGCGGAAAGGGGTTCTTTAGATTGTTAAACTGTTTTTCACATTATTAAAAAAAAAATTATATATATATATTTAAGAACTGTTTACAGAAAGGTTCTCTGGGAAACAAAAACATGTTTGTAGAGTGTAAACATATTTTCTCTAAAGTTTTTATTCTTAATTTTAGTAGATTATTCATTTAATCATTATTTCTAGGTAACCTTGATGGCAGAATTAATCAAATTAACAATTAAAAATCTTGAAAATGAATTTAAAAGTGGGTTCTTCTTTATTTCAGCATTATGATATAGCACCAATGGGTAAAGTCCCTGGTCTCATTCATGTACAGTGATGTCCCTAACATCAGCTGTCTGTTTCATTACCATCTTGTCTAAAAGCTAAAATAAAATGATGGGATAAATAAACCTGTGGCGTAAACCATGTAGAAGACCACTATAAAATACAATCCATAATGCTTTCCTGTTTAAGATGGACAACAGGTATTAGCTTAGCTTGCTAAAACAAGCACAGTTGAGGATTTATGCTGCCTTTATCAGAAATTTCCTACTTCCCACTTCTAAAGTCGTGATTACGAGCTTGTTGCATTCAAGTGATTTGTTGTCGGAAAGAACAGGAATCATGGAGGACACCAGGTTTATTCTTGACTATTTCTTGAGGAAATCTTATTAAAGCCAAAATGTAAAGATATTTAATTTTGTAGTGTCCCATTCGTTGACAACCATAAAAAACATTCACAGCACTATCTATAGTCAGCTTGCTGACGATTCTGGAATTTCGGTCAAATACAGGCTATTTTCGCTGTGTATAAAAGATACAATATGCTTCAAATGATTATTCATATATGTAAATATGCCCTACTTTAACGAAAAGACAAGGTGATGTGGCTGTTGTGGGAAAAAAACAAACAAATAAAGAAGAGCAGTCATAGCAGCATTCATTCTCCCCTCCACCATGTTTAAAGTTTTTGGCCTGCCCAACTCGGGAACTTGGGTATCAAAATGAATCTCGAGCTTCCCAGTAAATCCATTTGAGAGGGCGTTCATGTCCAATTTTCAAACTCATATTTATGATCATAGCATGTGAAGGCGGCATAAAATTTAACACCAAAAATCAATGGCAAACAAATCTCAAAATTGAGTCATGAGAGGAATAACAAACTCACATGTTCTCCTACTCAGGCAGTGACCACAGGGTTTAATGGATCATACAAACTAAGCAAACCAAGGTTGAGAACAATATGCTACGCTTACACTATGTAAATGATGGGCATTTGTAAAACCTGAACATTTGATTCAAATTAAACAACCAGATCCTGCATTGTCTTTTATCTCTTTGCTATCTTCTTCTTTTCCTCATCTTTGTCTCAGTTTTGGACTTTCATCCACACTTAGACAGCATTTTTTTTGTCCAGTAAAAATGGAGCATAAATGTAATGGTGATTGAGTGTGTCCTGGATGTACCATTGAGTGTTGAGATATTTTGCTTATAAAATGATCGTTGCAGAAGTATAGCATGAGAAATGTATGGTGTCTCAGTTTAATCTCAGCAAGCTTTGTGTTTACAGATGTTTCAGCAGTGATAGTTGTGGTGTGTACTCTGCTACTAATATTTAGAATGATTTTTTAGAACTATATCTTTGTCATTATCGTTATAGTGATCGTCCTTGATGTAAACGGGCCATATCCGGTTTTTGAGTTTCTGTTTTAAGACTCTTATTTTGATGTTTATTTTGTTCTGTTGTGTCCATGTTCTTATTTCCCGTTTTCTGTTTCCGAGAGCTGTGTTCGAAATCACCCCCTATACTCTTTAATAGGGAACAGCCATTTGTAGTGGTGTCCATAACCATAGTGGGCCGTATCAAGTGCACTCGTTCAATCCCATAATGCACTGCAATAACGAGTGTATAACCAATGTACGCTTAACGGCTACAGAATACCCATAATGCACTGTGAGGGTCGTGCCGAAGTAATTCTTGCGTCTGACCAGATGATGGCGCCTGTAGCCCAATCATCCATTCATCCATTTTCCAAACCGCTGGTCCAATAAAGTGGTGCAGGTGTGACGTCACTTTGTAGGCCAACCGGCATTTCGCATCATGCTGGTTCCCTTGACAAAAACCCAATAGGATTTTCCCATTGGCTTTTGGATTATCACTAAAACAAGCTCTGTGATCAACAAAAGTTTATGATACTTGCACGTTTTGTCCATCAAGATAATTATCACAGATGAACACAACTTTTATTAATTTTGAAGCCTAAATGCAGTCGCCGGAATTAAAAAGCTGAAGGCTATAAACGAAATACACCACAGTCCCATGAATTCAACTTCACCATCACTAAGCTTCCGACAACTCTTTCAGTTATTCTCTAAAAATGTAGCCACTTGTTAGCAGCCTCCTTTTTCAAAAATCACGAGTTGGGTAATATTGTTTATTTTATGTCTTGTGTTCACCACAGACCTTATTTCAGCCATTTAACCAAAACCCCATTCAAAAAACCTTTGACTTCGGGATGATGGAAATGGAAGTACTAATGCAACTTGCTTCTGCGTTTTGGCCTACAAAGTGATGTCATACCTGCACCACTCTAAAGGGGGTCGCACACCGGATGAGAAGCGCAGCGTCGTGTCGCATCTAGGACAACTCGAGGTATCGCACACCGGATGCACACTTTCTCAGTTTATGGCCAGCAATATAGTTATGTTTAAGGACATTATGAAATTAAGTTAATGTCTGCATTATGTTATGATTGTACTGTACAATTAAATACAGTCGATGCTGAGTCTGCAGTTTGAACACTTTGAGACAGATATAATGTTAATTTAATATAAAACTATTTAAATGTCGCTCTGTGGCGCAGCAGAATTTTGAACAAGATCCTGAGGGACAGACAATGAATGGCGCTGCCGGTGTCTGTACACTCATTGAAAATAATGTTTTCACAATTTTAAAGATGTGGTGCTGCACTTCTCGTCCGGTGTGCGACCCCCTTAAGTGGGTACAGCATAATATCATACAGGTATAGTGAATATAGGAATAGTGAATGAGGGGCAAATTTAAACACAGTTTAGGTTTCCAAGTACGTTCTCATATGTTTCTATATTAACTGATTTAGTTCACCTGTGTCTTGTTAAGTTCCTCACTATCCCATTATATATTCTGTAGCTCATTGTTTTCAGTTTGTAGTTGTCAGTTATTGTCTTAGCTGTTACAGTAATGGTAAGATGTTGTACTTGGGTTTTTGTCTTTCTTGGTGGATTACTCTGTTCTTGGTTCTATTGGATTATCTTCTTTTAATAATGACTGCATTTACATCCACAACTCCTACTCTCTTCCCTAAGCCACCATGACACTACGGGTGCTTTCACACTGGCAGTGTCACAGTGTCTGGTTTATGTTCCTTGGGTCACCACTAGATGTCCTCCTTCCCCACGGTGTCCATCACACTCTTGAACTACATCCCCCATGATCCTTGTCTTTTCATTGCACTCAGCTGCCCCTTATCACTGATCATTGCACTCAGCCTGTTCCCCATTAGCATTGATATTTCCCTGTGTATTTATACCGTCTGTTTTAGTATGTGTCACGGAGTCCTTGCATTTATCACGCCACTTCAGTGTCCTGTTCTTGTCTTGTATTTTGGATTGCTCTATTTGGAATTTGACCTATGCCTGGACTTGACCATTGATTTGTATTACCCTCAAATAAATATTACTCACTGCAAATTGGATCTCTCTGTTTCCCTGTGTGGATCGTGACAGAAGGACTCCGTCATATACAGGATCCAGCGGTATGTACACCAACTTCTCCTCCCCAGCCACCGAGCGGGAGAGGAGAGATATGTTTGAGGGAACCCGGTTGGTCATATTTCGCGGGACCCGTGGAGGCCGCAGTAGAGGAGGTGGTCGAGAGGAGTCCCAACGCCGCTCTCCACCATGGCCCCCCTTCGACTCTGGGTTGGTGAGATCCAGCCCAGAGCCCCATCTGCCACTGATTGCGCCCAGCTCAGAACCAGCACATTGCCATCAGAAACAGAGGAGGAGAAGGAAGACCTCCTCCGTGACTGTTCCGGTGGTCCCAGTTCAAGTGATCCCGAGTCCGGTGGTCCCAGTTCTGGTGGTCCCAGTCTCGGAAATCCCCGTGCAGTCTGAGATAGACAAGGCAGCTGAAACTCTGTTGGAGTACTTTGAAAGACTATATAAGATCCTGGAGAATGCCAAGAGTGTTCACGTCATGTCTGCCCAGCCCGAGACTATTCACGTCACATCTGCCGAGCCTGTGTCTTCGGACAAGATGGCCGCCGCCGAGAGTGTTCACGTCACGTCTGCCGAGCCTGTGTCCCCTGACAAGATGGCCGCCGTCGAGCCTGTGTCTGTTCCTGAGCCGGTGGTGTCTGTTCCAGTACCTGAGCCAGTGGTGTCTGTTCCTGAACCTGAGCCGGTGGTGTCTGTTCTAGTTCCTGAGCCGGTGGTGTCTGAGCCTGAGCCGGTGGTGCCTGAGCCGGTGGTGCCTGAGCCGGTGGTGTCTGAGCCTGAGCCGGTGGTGTCTGTTCCAGTTCCTGAGCCGGTGGAGTCTGAGCCTGAGCCGGTGGTGTCTGTTCCTGAGCCTGAGCCGGTGGTGTCTGTTCCTGAGCCGGTGCTGTCTGTTCCTGAGCCGGTGGTGCCAGTTCCAGTGCCTGAGCCGTTGGTGCCAGTTCCGGTGGTGCCAGTTCCGGTGGTGCCAGTTCCAGTGCCGGAGCCGGTGGTGCCAGTTCCAGTGCCAGTTCCGGTGGTGCCAGTTCCAGTGCCAGTTCCGGTGGTGCCAGTTCCAGTGCCAGTTCCGGTGGTGCCAGTTCCAGTGCCTGAGCTGTTGGTGCCAGTTCCAGTGCCAGTTCCGGTGGTGCCAGTTCCGGTGGTGCCAGTTCCGGTGGTGCCAGTTCCGGTGGTGCCAGTTCCAGTGCCTGAGCCGGTGGTGCCAGTTCCAGTGCCGGAGCCGGTGGTGCCAGTTCTAGTGCCAGTTCCGGTGGTGCCAGTTCCAGTGCCTGAGTCGATGGTGCCAGTTCCTGTTTCTGAGTCGGTTGTGCCAGTTCCTGTTTCTGAGTCGGTGGTGCCAGTTCCAGTGCCTGAGCCGGTGGTGTTTGTTCCTGAGCCGATGGTGTCTGTTCCAGTGCCAGTTCCGGTGGTGCCAGTTCCAGTGCCTGAGTCGATGGTGCCAGTTCCTGTTTCTGAGTCGGTTGTGCCAGTTCCAGTGCCTGAGCCGGTGGTGTTTGTTCCTGAGCCGATGGTGTCTGTTCCGGTGCCATGGCCGCCCGAGGGAGAGTCTCCGCCCTGGCCGCCCGAGGGAGAGTCTCCGCCCTGGCCGCCCGAGGGAGAGTCTCCGCCCTGGCCGCCCGAGGGAGAGTCTCCGCCCTGGCCGCCCGAGGGAGAGTCTCCGCCCTGGCCGCCCGAGGGAGAGTCTCCGCCCTGGCCGCCCGAGGGAAAGTCTCCGCCCTGGCCGCCCGAGGGAAAGTCTCCGCCCTGGCCGCCCGCGGGAAAGTCTCCGCCCTGGCCGCCCGAGTGGTCGTCTGCTTTGCCTGGGCCGCCCGATGAGCTGTCTGCTTCGTCCTAGCCGCCGGCTAAGCCATCACCCCCTGTTCCTGTTCCCCTCCATGGACCTGGCCCCCCATCCCACCCCCTGATCCTCCACCGTTCCACCTCCCTCCTTGACTCTGGTTTTGTTTGTGTTTGTGGGTCTTGGAGCGTCTGGTAGCCGCTCCGTAGAGGGGGGGTTATGTCACAGTGTCTGGTTTATGTTCCTTGGGTCACCACTAGATGTCCTCCTTCCCCACGGTGTCCATCACACTCTTGAACTACATCCCCCATGATCCTTGTCTTTTCATTGCACTCAGCTGCCCCTTATCACTGATCATTGCACTCAGCCTGTTCCCCATTAGCATTGATATTTCCCTGTGTATTTATACCCTGTCTGTTTTAGTATGTGTCACGGAGTCCTTGAATTTATCACGCCACTTCAGTGTCCTGTTCTTGTCTTGTATTTTGGATTGCTCTATTTGGAATTTGACCTATGCCTGGACTTGACCATTGATTTGTATTACCCTCAAATAAATATTACTCACTGCAAATTGGATCTCTCTGTTTCCCTGTGTGGATCGTGACAGGCAGTTTAGTTTGAAACGGTTTGCATGAAAAATTGGTAATGTGAAAGCTGTCATGCGGACCGGGGTAATGAACCTGAGACTACCTGCAGGAGGTGCTCTGAGTTTGGTTGCTCTGGAACTGTGACGTGATTGACATGAATGTGAAAGCACCTGGGACTAAAGTAGAAGTAAAGTAACTTGCGCATGCATTTTAGTTGACGACAAAGTCATTAGTTCAACAAAACACATGTAAAGGATGACAGTGTTGATGATTTCCCTTGGATACGAGCGAGTGAACATGTAGTGTATTCGCGCACAGTGAGTACAATCAGAGCGGCAAATGAAAGGCTCGCAATCTGCTGTCTCCTCAAAAGAGTCCGTTTGCAAGCAGCAGAAAGCTTCCTTCATGCGTCACACATACAGTAAACCCAAGTGTCGTTTACTCAGCTGTGCATAATAGCACCAAATTAATAAAAACACAATATATTGGCCTGCGTCCTGTTTTCTGTAATGCGCCGTGCACGTTTGTGATGAATCAAGATGAATGCAAATGCACCATGGTTCGATAGAGTCAAGTTGAGTGTGAAACCAAGCCAACGCCGTGGAGGGCACCGGGAACAATCACACTCGGTCTCGGACCACAGAAAACATGACCAGTGTAAAAGCCTCCGAAGTATATAGATTGACAATCTCACTTGTAAGATGGAACGCTGTAGAATGTAGTCCAATGTTATGAAAATAAAACAAACAGCACAGTCTATTGACTTTTAAAGCAGCTTTTTTACGATGTCTATTCAGTGATTTACTTGCCTGCCACAATAATTTCTTTGAATTATGTTAATCTGGATGCTTATTTCAGTAAATACTAGTATAGCACATCTTACTTATTAAACTAAAATTTAATTTCATTATGGCAAACTAATTTCAAAATTGAGTAATGTGGGGTAAAAAATTACTTTTCAGGCAGTGACCACAAGGGTTATATAAGGGTTCATACCTACAAACCAAGGTTGAGAGTTGGGTTAGAGCACTTACACTATGTAAATGATGGACATTAGTAATCCTGAAGATTTGATTTAAATCAAACAAACAAATCCAACATAGATTTTTCATAAGTTTTGTTGCAGCAAAAATAGAGCTATTGATTCATGATCCAAAATGCCATGGTTTTACTTTAGCTGTTTGGCCATGGTACCATGGTAATACCATGTTTTTTGGATATGGAATTCTTTGAAGTTCATTAGATAATGGTATCTGCACCTGCGTAAGGTTCACTAACATAGTATATGTTGTCTTGTCTTGTCTTGTTAATTTATATAGCACTGCTAAAACAACCGAGGTTGACCAGAGTGCTTTACATAAAAAGAAAAAAGATCAAACATACATATGAACAAATCAAACATCACATATATCACATAGATTGAGTTTACCTGTTATAAGCTGCCAATGCTAAATGAGATTTCACAAAGTTCCTGAATACTGATAAGGATTTATCAGGTCTTATAGAGAATGAGAATGTGACGTCACAATGTTTTCACTCTGCGGTGCATTTCAGGAAGGCACCGCCATATTAGCAGGATACGCTGTCCGTTGCCATGGTTACTTCGACAGTGAGACCGAGAGAAAGAGCAACAGAGAGCGAGAGAGAGAGCAGCTTGATATTTGTTTGCATTTTTGCGATTAGATAGAGGCAGCTCATTCCATAATCTTGGCCCTGCAAACTGCAAAGCGCAATCACCTTTTTGAAGGCGATTTGTCCTTGGTGCTACAAGAAGTTTTTGATTTTCTGAATGCAATGCTCTGGGGGGAATATAGGGAATCAAAAGATTTGCAAGATACGTGCGGGCCTGATTATTGAGAGATAGAGGGAGTTACAAAAATCGAGACGCGATAAAACGAAGGTATGAACAACTCTTTCTAAGTCTAAGTTTTTACTATTGATTTGCTTCTCCATTTATAGGTTATCATCGATTTGTCATACCGAATGTTTACAGTACGATGCCAAATCTAAAAGGACCTTGGTAGAGTCATTTGGCTGGTCAGAAACAATGACCTCTGTTTTGTCCTCATTTAACATTACGAAAAGTTTTGCCTTCCAGTTTTTAATATCATTTAGGCAAGCTAAAAGAGAATCCAAAGATTTCGTCGGGTGCCTTAGTGGTAAATACAGTTGAGTGTCATCAGCGAAACAGTGCAATGATACTCCATGGGTTCTAAAAATTCTGCCCAATGGGAGCAAATACAAAGAGAAAAGTGTGGGAGAGAGAATAGACAAGGTAGGCGTCTTTTAGTGGAAGTCGAGTTTCCATAGTTGACTGAAAAATATCTAACACTTACTAAAGATTGAAACCATTTCCAAACTGTACCTTTTAAACCTACTATGTGTTCAAGGAGAGATATGGATATTATGATCAATCATATCAAAGGCTGCACTCAGATCCAGCAGCACCAGAATAACAGCATCCCCTTTATCTAGAGCCAAAACAATATAATTTAAAACTTTCAACAGTTCAGACTCTGTGCTGTGGGCTGCTTTTAAACCAGGTTGAAACGTTTCTACTATAGAATTTACATTTAAAAATGAATAAAAAATAAATATTTTTGGAAAACGCCTCGGTTCCGACTGGAACCTCGGTTCCCTGAAGAGGGAACGAGACACTGCGTCGAGATTGATGCTATGGAAACCCTCAAGTCAAGTCATCTTTATTTATGTAGCGCTTTTTACAATGCAGATTGTATCAAAGCAGCTTCAGAGTGAAAACATGAAAATAATACAACAAAGTTTGTGTCTAGAAGAAAATTGCATCATCATCCATCTTAAGTAAGACAGATCAATAATATAAACCCTCTGCGTGATTGTGTCGTGAAGCACTTGTGAAATCAGTCCAATGATGTATAGGCGGGTGACGTCATGGCAGGAAGCTATAATGCACACCCAGACCAAACATTGTCAGCTTTCTGATAGGCAGAAGCAAGTCAATCACAGGCACGCCAGATTTGGCTGGGCGACGCAGCGTCTCGTTCAGGGAACTGAGGTTACAGTCGTAACCAAGGCGTTCCCTTTCGAGGGAACTTGCACTGCGTTGAGATTGACGCTATGGGAGCATCTATACCATTGCTGCTATTGTGACCAGTGCCTGTCTTGTGTGAAATCAGGCAAGCACAACAAACACAGAAATCACCCAGGACCCAGGAGTAAAGCCCAAATCTAGATTGTAAACCTGATGAATGTGTGTGGGCTTTCTGCAGCCCACATCGCACACTTCTTGTAGGGATGCCGCTATTAGAAGGCTTGCAAAGGCACAATACTCCTCCTGATCCGATGCACCAAGGAGGAAACACCAACGGTTTCTCCACCAAAGACACCACCCAAAGATGTGTGGTAAGCAGCTAGGTCACCATGTAAACCTTAAGAGTAGAGGGGGATAACCCTGCAAAGAATCAATCCTGCAGAAATTCCAGCACTGTACCAACCAGGCAGTTAACTGGATCCAAGTGATGATTCTCGCCAGTTTCCTTGTGCAGGGAGTTATAGTGGCCTCAATAACCTCAGTCTATGAGTTGGGCCCCCTCAGAGGTCAAACCCACGTTCCATAACTCTGCTCTTCAGAACTCCCGGGAGTAGAAAAATCAGGGAAACTGAGTACAGACGCAGCCCCAGCCAAATCTGCACCTCATTATGAGCTCCACCACCTCAAGGTGGAGTCTCCATTCCCCAGGCCTCAGCCCCTGCCTCGAGAGGATGTCTGCTCCCTGAATCTGGTGCCCAGGAATGTAGAGCCTGACCCATCATCACCAGGCAATTAAGTGCCAGGATAGATGATGACCCATCCACAGACACTGAGCGACCATCCATGGTCACTCCCCTGCCCTTGAGGGAAGCATCCATCGTAAGCATTACACAACAACAAGGAGCTCCCAGCACAGGACTCTGGGACAAGAACCAAGGCTTCTTCCACATAACCAAAGTAAGAAGCACCTGCACGTAACCTTGATCATGCAGAACGGCTTGCCCCTCAGGGAAACCCCTTGGTCTTGTGCCACCACTGCAAAGGTTTCATGTACAGCAGGACAAAAAGGTATCCCATTGGACGCAGCTGCCATCAGACCTAACAGTCTCGAAATTGTTTTACAGTGAGTGATTGGCCTAGCTTTAACTTGCTCACAGCTGTGAGGATAGAACCGATACGAGCAGGAGATAGACGTGCCTGCATTGTAGTCGAATCCCACACCACACCTGAAAAAGTGGTCCTCTGTAATGGAGAAAGCACACTTTTCTTAGCGTTCAGCCTAAACCACCATACTTTCATATAGGGAGGATGACATCTCAATGCCAAACCGCCATTTGCTCCACATTGAGCCAAAATACAGGGTGACAAGAGTAGGCCAAAAGGAAGAACCCGATACTGGTACACTTTGCCCCTGAAAGCAACCTGAGGAACTTCCTGAGTTAAGGAAGGATGGAATACGGCAGTGTGTGTCCTAAAGATCTACCATGACAAACCAGTCCTCAGATCTGATTGTGTCACGATTCGCCTCAGCGCACAGATCTAGAATTGGACGCAACCCTGCATCCTTCTTAGGAACGATAAAATACCGGCTGTAAATTCGGACTCTCTGTCGGGGGAAGGGACAGGTTCTATGGCCCCCTTTCCCAGCAAGGCCTTTACCACTTACATAACCAAAGCTTGTTCTCGAGACTGGTCTCTGATGTTACAGCTGCGTCCCGAGGCACACAAGGTGGCGGAGTTGGCAGAACGGCCCCCTGGGGGGACTGCCCTCAGAGACCTGAAGCCACTGGTGTCAGGACCTCTTCCCCGAAGCCTTCTTGGAGAAAATGATGGTCCTCAGATATTAATACAGACATCTACTGTAACTCCAAAGCCAGACAGATATTTCATTCCTCAAAATTAAATGCAGCCAAGAAACAAGCAGTTATGAATACATGGTCTGAATGACAAGCTAAATATTCATGTTATAATCTCAATCGGCCATATCACCCAGCCCTAATTGAAACTTACATCTTGTTTGCTGATCATTTACATTCATTAGGAATGTTCATGAAAGTTCTCTGTGGCATGCAGTTAAGTTGTATAGAAAATCATTTTGTCTTGTTCCTTAGTTTGTAAAAAAAAAAAAAACAAGCAAAGTTTTACAGTAATATGTTTGCAATGGAAGTTTAATGAGTGAAAAACAAAGAATCAGAGCAAGAATTTAAGTGAGAGTGTCCTCTAGTGACTATTGATGCAAAATGAAATATTCATTTCACAAATCTGCTTTCTTTTGCCAAATAAAACAAAACAAAAACCTTAAAAGATTATTTTCATAATTTACATAGCAAGATGCTCAAACTCTATGACTATAGTGACTCATAAATGCTGATGCAAATTAGAAAACATCATTTTCATCATAAGGCCACAAGAACTTCTGATAATTGAACAAGTTTTCCCCTATAGCTTGTCTTTTGTTAATTGTATTTGTAGCACACTTGTATTGCCTTAGGCCAGGTTTCAAATTCATTTTAGGTCAAAGGCTGGATATTCTGGGCTAAGTTTCTTAGTTAAACAGTGATCTACCCATTAAGAGTGTACAGTGTTATAATACATGTGCTTGCACAACTACCGAATGCTTTCTGCAATAAAAAGAAAGCTTCTACTACTTTAAGACATAAGCTACTGTATTACAAAAGACACTGTATGATGAGTCCATGTATGCAGTTGAGCAGTTTTTAAAGAGATCGACCAGTGAATTCGAACATCTGCATTTAAACATACAGTTTTGTACAGTTACAGTTTACAGGCTGGGATATTATGCTTTTTTGTCAAAACTGGACCAGTACAACCAGAATATTAGTATGGTGAAGAAGCTAACAGTGAGGAAAACAACATACAGAGCAAACAGAAATCGATCAATGATCTCCCCCAACTGTATCCACTCCTTTGAGTTCTGATCACTGGAGAAATGCTTATCAACATGCTGGCGAATGGTGAGTAAATCTTCATGTAGCATCCTTAGTTCCTTCAATTCTTGCCCATCACTATTTAATGGTGTTTTAATGCCCTTTTCATGGTATCTAATTTGGTTTATTTCTTTCTCAGGTGAGCAGGAATTTATGTAATTGGTGTTTTCTGTTGGCAGAAATAGTTAGATTTATTAATGTGATCTATAGATAAGTAAACACAAGATTTATCATTGATATGTTGTAAATAGGCATGCTGCATCATTTTAAAGCTCATGACTATAATGTATTTGATATATTCAGTATTTTATTGTAGATGCACACATTATATACTGCCCGTTGTCCAACTGGTTTATTATTATTATTTAATTATATATATTTTTTGCAGAAAATGTTTGACTGGTTGTTCAGCCGGTATGAGACTCACTTTGAGGGGCAGAATTCTGGTCAGAGATTTTCTGACCCAAACAAACCATTCGTGCCAGGTAATGCAGGAACAACACTTTAACCCAGTTTTGTAGAGGAGGATAGTCACTCGAGCCACAAAGAATATTAGTAACGACAATTGTCTCCAATAGACTGGCCACCATCAGTGCTAAACACATAGAGAAAAACACATCTGCAGGGAGAGAGGGAGACAATAACATAAGTTCCCAACCTACAAATTAAAGTTATTGATGTATATATCAGTGGGTCTTAAACTGTGGTGTAGAAGGTCCACAACATGACACTAGAAATGTACAACATTAGCCCCCCTCATGTTAAGTTTGATAACTTGAAGAGCATTTTAATAGACTGAAAAGCATCAGGTGGATACTTCATGACTTCATGACTAATCTTATGATACTTAAAAAGCTTCAAATGACCACCATGAAAATGTTACTTTTGTTTGTGGTCTTATAAAACCCCTGATATAAAATTAATTAACACAAACTATGATTCACTATTACTGGAATGCAAACTGTAGAAGCTCACTCTGACAGATTTGCTTTATTGTATTTATTCTAGTCACATGTCTGCAAAGTGCATGATTACTTTATGGTAAAATCAGCTAAAGCTTCAATAATATCCACCTACTGGATTTTATTTAGGGCAGAGAAACGTATTAATGAAATTTAAATAGCAAACTAAGAGGTTACATAAGGAAATGTATATGATCTCTATAACCTACTTTGCTGGTGTCTCTCATAAAAAGGACAATCTCAGTAGAGGGTTAAAAAACGTTCCTGAGATAACAGGAACGAGCAATGTCTCTGGCGCTTATGGAGGACACTCAGTTTTCTCCAAATATGGAGGCCTGATTGGTTCACATCTGTGCACCTGCACAGACAAATTACTTTTTTAGCTCAAGCCAAGGTTACATAGTAAGGTTACGTACTAACAAGGTTAGTAACCGGAACGTTCCCTTTCGATATGTTTCACTTGCATTGCGTCAGTCTCTGATGATTATGGAGAACGCACTGCAAAACGCTGTGCTGCTAGCACAGAATAGAAGCTGTCCTGCGAGGCCGTAGCCTGGCGGTGCTTAGTGACAAGGTCCCCAGACAGGCTACTAGAGTCAAGGACCTAGAATGTCCAAAGATGGCAGGCTCGTGTTTGGGACTGGAGCCTGTGGGTATGATATCTCCAAGAAAAACCCCTGAGTGTGGAGACTGATTAGGCAGACAGAATCCGTGCCTGAAGGTCAGGGATGTCTTGGTTATAAAACCTAATAAAGGTGAACAGCGAGGACCAGCTGGCCTCCATACAGATGTCAGCAATTGATATTCTGCTAGACTAAGCCCAAAAGGAGGCCATTTCCCTGGTGGAGTGGGTCCTCACCCCAATAGGGCACTGCACGTCCAAGGACTTGTAAGCTAGCAATATCGCATCTACTATCCAATAGGACAATCTTTGTTTCGTAACTGGCAGTCCTTTAGAGTGGCCTCCGAAGCACACAAACAGCTGCTCCGACTGCCTGAATTGGCTGGAGCACTCAATGTACACCCTAAGGGCCGAAACTGGGCAAAGTGGGTGTGGCATCTTTTCACCCTCAGTAGAGGGGAGAGCAGAGAGTTAAATGACTTATGCCCTAAAGGGAGTGGACAGCACCTTAGGCACATAGCCTCATCTGGGTTTAAGGAAAACTTTGCTTTCATTGGACACAAACTCGAGGCAGGAAGAGTCCACTGAAAGAGCCTGCAGGTCACCAATTCGCTTGACCGATGTCAGAGCCAGCAGGAGAGCGGACTTTAGCAAGAGAGGCCGAAGGTTGGCTGTCATGAGCAGCTTAAACGGAGGGCCCCGATGTGCCCTCAGGACAATAGACAGGCCTCAAGAAGGGACCATGTTGGGGCGAGGCAGGTTAAGCCCCCTTGCAACTCCGAATAATCTGACCACAAGGTCGTGTTTCGCAATCGACTGGCCAGCTATAGGAGTGTGGTATGCTGTGATAGCTGCTAAGAATACTTTGAGCATGGATGGAGTGCACCCCCCCCATCCAACAGCTCCTGCAGAAAAGAGAGAATGGAAGCGATCTGACAAGAAATGGGGTCTGTATGCTGGGCTGCACACCAGCCAGAGTAGATTGATCATTTCTGCTGTGTGTTCATGACCTTCTGGGGAGGTGTGCAGGTTCCCATCGAGAAGCCAAAGGTGGAGGCTCCACAACTCGGGTTAGGGATGCCAGATTGACTCCTCCAATTGGGAAAGGAGGTCCCTTCTTAGCAGGATTGGCCATTGTGCTGCAGACAGCAGCTGAACCATTCACGGGAACCACTGCTGGTTCTGCCAGAGTGCCAGGACGAGGTTGGTTGCGCTGTGCAGCTCTTTGAAGGCCGCTGGGTCAGGGCCGTTCTCGTCTATGTCACAGAGGAGTTGGTAAACCTAAAGGACCGCCATCGTGTGAAGGGTGGAGCCAGCCTGGTCGCTCTTGGCATATGCTCTGGCCGTTGCATGGCTTGGATGGGTGGGAGGCTTTAGATTTTCAGCTGAGGGCCATGGGTGGGCAGAAATGCTCAGAGACGGCTTCCTCTAGTGGGGGAAGTTCAGTATAGCCCTTTTCCTCTGCACCGTCAACCGTGGTGAGGACAGATGATCTTTGCGCTGAAGGAGAAAAATTCGGACTCAAATGACTTTTTAGAGTGACTTAAATAGTCAGCCTGCCCGTTTTGGCAGGCTGAAAAGCCATTAGTCTGTGCAGGTGCTCAGACATGAACCAATCAGGCTTCAGTATTCTGAGAAAATGCAAAGCAAGTGAACGGTATTGAAAGGGAGCAAATAATAATAATAATAATAATAATAAATTCACTTTTGTTTGATGGCCACTTTAACACATTCTGTTGACTATAAGTTACATTGCACCTACATGTCTACTAACTCTCTGTAGAGTGTTAGTAGAGTATTAGTAGACTAGTAGGGTTAGAATAAGTTGACATGTAGATGCTAGGGCTGGGACAATAAATAAATTCTGAGATTTTCAGTATGCGGTTCTCTCAATCTCAGTCGATTGGATTATTTTATGGAAGATTCAAGCAGTGTCTGTAAGAAATTGGAAGAAATCTTCCAGAATCGTTTGAAGAATCGCAATCGTTTTATTGTGCCAGCCCTAATAAATGCAAAGTTTCTTATAGTCAGTAGAATGTCTGTTGTGGGAGCATCACAATAAAGAGTTAGCACATATTAAGCAGACAGTCTATAATTAGAGTTAGTTGACATGTAGTTTCAAATTTACTTATAGTCAACAGAATGTTCAAAAGTGTTACCAAAAAGTAAGATTGAACAATGGTTGCAGATAGTTGGTACTTGAAGGTTGAATTTGATTAAAGGCACCTGAATAGTTTAAGAACCACTGGAATATATGAGGTACAGTTTAAGTATATATATTTTAAGTATCTATATTTATATAATATTTTTAAGTACAGTAGGGTCCAAAGGTCTGAGATTTAAAAACTAATTTAAGAAGAGTTAAGATGTTAAAAACATTTATAAATAAGAAATGTTATATGAGGAGTAAAATGATAATAAAAATTTGTAACAAGTTTCTATCAGAATTAAATACAATACTGAAACATATCACAAGTGGACTCAAGACTGTTTATATACAGTGATAACAGACTTATTAGAGGGATGGTGTTTCCTGTAACAGGAAGCAGATCGTTCATGAGGAGAAGGAAGACTGTGTAGCCCAGAATAAGAGTCATTTTGAAGGCAGAACGATCCATATTTTGAGGAGGCAGGAGGAAGCTGAACAGATCTACGGTAATCAGGCAGTAGCTGGGGATCAGGAGGTTCACCACATATAGAGTTGGTCTGCGCTTCAGGACAATCTAATACGAGACAACCATTAGAACAATAATAATAATTAAACATGAACTTAAAAACATCTGTTAATCTTAGTAGAATTCACAAATATTCACAATATTTATCAACTACAATATTTAGGAAATGAAGGTGACACAAACATGAAAAACAATTTCATCCCAGCTCTCCGCCCCGCCACTGGTACTGTATGAGTTGGCAGATTTTCTGCCGGTTATGGCAACCAGTTGCCACTCCCCTTTAGTCTCCATGTACTTTAAGGATTTTTGAAACATGACCTCCACTGGTTCTAAAAGTGATAGCTGAATATCTCTACCTGTAGAGGAAGAAATTAATATGCAGATTAATAATTATTGCAGATTTGCATTTTCATTTCCCATTTTAAGAAATCTTGAGAATTTTTATTTTTTATTTTTTTTGTAAGTGAGATGACTAAATCACTGTTAATAAAAATCTACCTGCCTAGTGTCTTTTTAAAGACATTAATATTCTGCTGACTGCTATCCAAACAGATCGTCAAACCCACACAGATTACGTATATTTGATTATATTATCTTAAACCAGAACTGAATGTTAACATTTTATTAATCATGATTAGATCATTTAATTTACATCCTAAAAAAAAGTTTCGTTACTTACTTGTGTGCTTGTACGAGTTAAATGTGTAGGTGCAGTTTTGAATATCAAAAGGAAAGGTGTAGATGTCTAGGTTGCAGGAGCTGATCACATGGACTGGCAGCCGATCTTCTGCTTTGCCGTTGTTGTATAGATAAACATAATATGTGTCTGGGGCTTGGTTATCACTTATGCTGTAATTAAATAGGGCAGCATGACACAGGCAGCAACAACAGTTGTATTTATTACAACTATTGACAGAATATTAGTATTATTGTTGGATAGTGTGGTTGTTGATTAGTCAACTCAACTTGTCTGTGCTGATCTTGAAAATATGTTGTTTTGCACGTACTAGGGATGGGGAAAACTATGTACATTGACCAAGAAGCAGCCAGTATTATCTGTAACTATCCATTTAGTAATTCTCAGTAATTTACCCATTTTGTCTTGCCTGTAACATTCACTATTTACACTTCATAGACCAGTATGTTTAAGATATTACTAAGTTATTATATAATTAATAAAGTTTTTGTCACCATCACGTTCATCGTCACTGTCATCGTCTTCTTCACTGTCACTGTCATCGTCATTGTCTGCACTACAGTTCCCATGATCCTCCTTGACACACACCTGCACGTCCTTCTCCATTACCCACACCTGCCAGTCATCTAGTCATTATCGTTATCATTCATTGTCTTCAACTGTGTTATCATTGTTCTTCAGTGTATTTTAGTTCCTCTCGTGTCCATGTTCATTGTTGGTAATTGTTTGTGGTTAGTGCACACTGTTTGTGTTTCACATGCTGTCTCGTATCCTGGATTACAATTGTTGTTGGAAATAAATCTTCTTTTTATTTTTGTATACCCGTTGCCTCCTTCGTCCTCATTGAGTCCAAGCGTGACAGAATTACCGACCGCCCCATATGGATGAATGGGCAAAATTCATCGCCGTGGCCCAGGAGAGCCACGATTTGTTGAGTTTCACGAGGGGCTTTGTTCGGTTAGTATTAACCAGCTCCCTCGACGACAAAACACTAAAAACCCTGTTCTGGATCGGGGCAAACTTTCACCAACCCACGAACTTTCCAGACACCTCCGGATTGTCTTGGAGAGCGTACGGCCCCAATCCAGAACCTGGCCAGAACCAGAGCCCAGCCAGTCACCACCCCGATCAACCGAGCCTGAGAATCTTCACGTCATGTCTACCGAGCCTGAGAATCTTCACGTCATGTCAAACGAGCCTGAGAATCTTCACGTCATGTCAAACGAGCCTGAGGGGTTACACTTAATTGACTT
The DNA here is from genome assembly GCF_964197995.2 of Scardinius erythrophthalmus. NCBI lineage: Eukaryota > Metazoa > Chordata > Actinopteri > Cypriniformes > Leuciscidae > Scardinius > Scardinius erythrophthalmus. Next base: position 33,666,266 of record NC_138234.1, read on the forward strand.
TGATATCGAGCCTGAGTTTCTGTTCACGTCATGCCCGCCGAGCCAGAGACCGTTCCTGTCATGCCCGCCGAGCCAGAGACCGTTCACGTCATGCCCGCCGAGCCAGAGACCGTTCACGTCATGCCCGCCAAGCCAGAGACCGTTCACGTCATGCCCGCCGAGCCAGAGACTGTTCACGTCATGCCCGCCGAGCCAGAGACTGTTCCTGTCATGCCCGCCGAGCCAGAGACTGTTCCTGTCATGCCCACCGAGCCAGAGACTGTTCCTGTCATGCCCGCCGAGCCAGAGACTGTTCCTGTCATGCCCACCGAGCCAGAGACTGTTCCTGTCATGCCCGCCGAGCCAGAGACTGTTCCTGTCATGCCCGCTGAGTCAGAGACTGTTCATGCCTGGTCAGCCGTTCCTGAAATCTCACCTGGACCCTCGCCTATAATGGCCGCCACCACGCAGCCTGAACCCTCAAAGCCTGTCCTAGAGACTAAGCCCCTTATTTCTCCCAATACATTTTTTTGGGGGGGGGGGCTATAGGTCTCCGAAGGGTCATCTCCACCATGGCCGCCCGAAGGGTCGTCTCCGCCATGGCCGCCTGAAGGGAAGTCTCCACCATGGTCGCCTGCTCAGCCTGACCTGCCCTAGTTCCCAGTACTGCCGGTACCGTCCTGGAGTCTTCAGTCAATGTTCACCCGGTTCACCCCCTGTAGAAGACATACACACACCAGGACATACACAGGGAGTACTGTCACCATCACATTCATCGTCACTGTCATCGTCTTCTTCACTTTCATCGTCATTGTCTGCACTACAGTTCCCATGATCCTCCTTGACACACACCTGCACGTCCTTCTCCATTACCCACACCTGCCAGTCATCTAGTCATCATCGTAATCATTCATTGTCTTCAACTGTGTCATCATTGTTCTTCAGTGTATTTAAATTCCTCTCATGTCCATGTTCATTGTCGGTAATTGTCTGTGGTTCTTGCACACTGTTTATGTCTCACATGCTGGCTCGTATCCTGGATTACTATCGTTGTTGGAAATAAATATTCTTGTTATTATTGTATACCCGTTGCCTCCATCATCCTCATTGAGTCCAAGCATGACAGTTGTACAGTCCAAGCTTATATAATAAGTAAGGAATAATTAATGACACGCCACTGAATTATTAGGAAAAATAATGCACACCCGAGGTGGTAATGCAGTCACGATGCGAATCAGGTGTGCATTATTTTTTCTAATAATGCAATGGCCCAGAGTCAATTATTCCACTTATTTTACGATTACCACACCTCAAGACACTGTTCAAATGTTTTATTATAATATGTTTGTCAGATTTTTGTCCCTACTACACTCTAAGGACTCATTTATTACGCATCTATTGCCAAGCCTCAGTTTCTAATTCCAAAACGTCATTCCAGAGCTAGTAACGGAGGCTTGAGCCATTGATATGCAGATCAGCCATTGATAATGCGGTCAAGACCTGCCTGAAATTACTTAAGTTGTATGTTTACTGGGAAAAAATTGCACACCTTAAAATGTTCGTCTACCAAACAGAATCAAGCATTCAACAGCCCTGTAGTAGAACTTTATTTAATGGTTTGATTTATAATGTTGTATTTTAGAACTCACAATTCATTGATGACAATATCAGACCTCCAGAGTTTTTTTCTTGGCAGTGTAATTCTGTCTGTTCCACATTCAACAGGATCCCAGCTCAAACCTTCAATAATCCAGTCCTTTAATAAACGCAAATATCATAATTGATTAATTCTCTGTTAAATATTATATATACACCTTTAAAAACAATTTTATAAGTATCAAAATATCATATTTAAGATTTTAGGAATTGAAGGCAAATATGACAGTTCATAATAGATCCTTACAAACCGCAGCCAGATAAATGAATCCAAGAGTTGAGCTTTTTCATCCTAAAAGGGAAAACGTCCACAGTTTCTATTTAGCCATTTGCAAATTATGTGACTGCATACTGTGATTGGTATATTTGGAAATTTACTCACCACACCTAAAATGGCATACAAAATGAAACTCAGACTGATCTTTGTAGGTGTTTTTGGATTAATAACTGGCCGCATTTGGGTTTTGTTGAAGACACTCTCTCTGAGTGATTGTAGGAGGGACTCTGCGGTTGGCTGAGAGCAGTTTAAGGTGTCTGCAGATCTCATGAGTGCAGCTGCCAGAAGGGTTCGGCCCCAAAGAGAGAAAACAGTACAAAGATAGTCATGAAGGAAACAAGCTATATGCAAATTAAACCAAAAAGATGTATTACAGTCCTAGAGCCCATGAACGACAGGCTCTTTTTAAGATTTGCTCATGTTTTGGACTTGATTATTGAAATGATTATCTCACATTGAATAATGAAGCAGGTGAAGATGAAATGAGTTGTAGAAGATTGGCAGTTCATTGTCTAGCCTGCAATGACAAATGTAAGCATTTGTTTCTGTATTCATGGTACAACCAAATCTTTAATAAATAAATAAGAAGGTTTCTTGAGAACATTTGGACCTCTTGGCTTTGGAAAATATTTTTAAATTCAAAATAAACTAACAACAGTTTTTACCAGACCAGGTTCCGGTTGCATGAGAGCCCTTAAGAAAACCCTTAGTTATAAGATTAAGGGTACTCTTAGTGAATCCTGGGTTGCTACTTAAGGAACTTTAAAGCTGTCATTAAGTATTTTCCCTAAATTACTTAATTACCTTATACCTAATTAGTTCTGTTATATGTTGCAACAAAATCCTTAGTAACCATTTAGCCCTAAAAAAATTAAGTGATCAAAACAGCTCCCTTTAGTCATATGCTGAACTCAAAATAAAGCCGATCAAAATAAGCCTGTTGAAAGTATGGTGTGAAGCAGTGTGGATTGTCAAAAATAAAATTGAATGAACACCGGTTTAATATATTTTCATTACTTCCAATGTGCGCTGTGCCAGGCTTTCGTTTTGTGCGCAAGAGTGACTTATTATAGCTGCAGGCTTGGGTGAGCCCCCCCCCCATCTTTTAAAATAATATATTTCTTTGTCCTTGATCCAGTTTGGTTTAGATTTATTGTTCCAGTAGCCCAGGGGTTCTCAACCTTTTGCAACTCATGGCCCACCAATGAGTGTTTAAAAACATTCCGAGGACCACCTTTCCACATATGATAGTATGAACACAGAATAACAGATAATTCTAAAAGTACAATGATATACTCTGCTGTTAATCTGTTATGCCACTGTAGCAGACTAGGTCAAGTCAGCTATATAGATGAAAACTGTCCTTGTATCAAAAAGACTTTGCAGGTTTACTCAGTAACCATTCCTGTAACAATAACAGGCCAACATACCTGTAACAACAGGTCAGACACACAAGAGGGGATTCTCTCTATTCGCTGCAACACTATAGCTACCACAAATGTTTTTTCTCGTGCCATTTATACGGCAAAAATATTTTTTTGCGTGCATATTCTACGCACTGAAAACCATTGGTTAGGATTAGGGCTGGGGAGTGCGTGCATATTACACGCCATACAGTGCGTATCAAATGCACGCAAAAACTATTTTTGGCATATAAAATGACACGAGAAATAACATTCGTGGTATAGATACGAAATGTTCAACAAATTTCATTCACCCAAATTTACATAGCCTACTGTAAGTGTAATTTATCAAATACAGTTTGCGATATGAACATGTCTGTTTAAAACAATATTATGCTGGCTTCCCAACACAGCCCAGTTTTGTTCAAATGTCTCTGCAGCTTTGATGGTTTTAGCGCCTCATTTAACAACATTTCTCCACATTCAACACCTGAATCCACATTCAACAACATTTCTCCACATGCGCCTTCGGCTTAAGGGGGTCGCACACCGGACGAGAAGCGCAGCGGCACGTCTTTAAAATTCGAATTAATTATTTTCTGTGCACACACACCGGCGGCGTCTGTCCGCAGCACCAGCTATGGCTCAAGACGCTGTTCAAAATCCTGTTGCGCCACAGAGCGCCATTTACATAGTTTTATATTCAATTTACTACATTATATTTGTCTCAAAGCGTCGTTAATGTAGCCTATATACTGACTTCACCCTGTGCTGCAAGATACATTTAGTTTTATATTCATTTACAGAAATCAGCTGCGTGGATGAAAATGATCGGATTTTCAGGTGAGATTCTCAATTAATTCAGTTAATATAGTCCTGAGGTAAAGTGTTCAGACTGCAGACTCAGCAACAATTGTATTTAATTGTAATTTTAAATTAAATTGCAATCATAACATAGTACAGACATTATCTTAATTTCGTAATGTCCTTAAACATAACAATATGGCTGGCCATACACTGAGAAAGCGCGCGTGTTCGATACCTCGAGTTGTAGACGCAGCGCTGCGCTTCTCGTCCGTGTGCGACCCCCTCAGTACCAGCCCTTATAAAACTAAATTTAATGTAATCAGCGTCGTATTTTATCACCACACACTTCAAAGCTTTTCCTTGCACAGGTCTGTCTCCCACATCTGCTTTTCTTTTCAGAAAACGATCCATATTACAGTACTGCATCTGATCGAACAAACGTTCAATCTGATGTGATTGGTGTTGCGATATTAAAACTTAAATTAGCTTTTAGATAATGCATCTTGACTTGACTCGAGTGTTTTTGATCATATAAATTCATAAGAACAATTAGATAATTAGAAAATAACAAGATTTGTAAATTAAAAAATAAATAAAAATTAATTTGGGGGTAGTCTACCACTGTCTACACGGCCCACCAGATGGCGCTCCGAGGCCCACCAGAGGGCCGCGGCCCACCGGTTGAGAATCACTGCAGTAGCCTATTGTAAAGCCGGTTAGCAGACAGGACTAGGCGTTGAGCCGCATTGCGTGTAGGACACCGTACATGACATTCTGCCCGAATTTTAGGACGCTCTGTGTTGTCCGTCAGACCACATTTACTAATATTGCATTACAGCTGTATGGTTTAGTAAATTTTAAACCGATCAGTGGTCCGTTATGTTCTGTTTACTATGGGAGATTTCGTAACCATATCAACCACTTCTTGATGGTCATGTTTTGCTAGAAACTATCATGGAATATTTAGTATAAACACTTAGGTAAGGGTGACGGTTAAGACGTTTGTTGCAATGTCCTTAAAGAAAGCCCTTGCCTCAGCATTGTTTTCCCCCTCAGGAATACCTTTAAGTCAAAACACTTATGAGGTTTCATGCAACCGGGCCCAGATCTAGTTTAGTTTCACTTTATTTTCAGGTGCCCTTGTTACAGTGTAATTATACAAACAAGTTCTGAGTAATATTAAATAACAACATGTACTTCCTATATAATTAGGGTTAGGCTTTAGTTTATGGTTCGTTACTTGAAAAGTTGCATAATTTACAGTTATTACCATAGTAAGTACATGTAAGATGTGGAACAGTCTATTTGACAAGTTTACTTGTGATTCTAAAAATCTTGACATACATTCATTAAATACCTTTTGTGAATGAAACAAATAACTTTTGGATAATGATACTAAGAATAAACTTATTGTAAAGCTACAAAGCAAAACGTTTATTTCCAACAAACCCATTAACTCCTAATTATTCTCAGTTGAAACCCAACCTTCTTGTTAATTGCTGAATCTTACCTTGAATATTGACAGACGGTCTATATCCATAAAGTACTTGGTCAGTGTTGTGACTATCAGGGACCCACAGATTTTCATTTCAAGATAATTTCTCAGTTTGACAGGAAATGTGTTAGAATGGTGATTATAACAGAATGGTGAATAGCTGATTTGCTTAGGCAAATATGAATTAGTCATCTGGCTTGTGCTGGCTTGAAACAATGAACACTTTTGCAAAAGTCAACATTTTACTTCTGGAACATTCTTTTGCATACTTAAGCTGAGGTTAAGGCATGTGACATTGTCTAAAGTTGTGGTTTAGATATGCCTGTCAGGGATTTCTGTGTAGATAAATCCAAGAAGAGAGATGTGTGACGCAGAATGAATGAATATATAACTTTGAATAAATACTAGGAACGGAAGAGCACTACACACATGAACATAACATTGACATGAGACAATGAACTGAAGAAACTGATTAGCTGATTCAGACGTGTTTAACTTGGGTTGGAGCTAAACTCTGCAGGACCGTGGCCCTCTAGGAACAGGTTTGAAAGAGGTTATCCAATGTGGCGGCTCTTGCTCTCAGAGCAGCATGCTCAGCTTCAGTCTTTACATAAGCAGATGAAATTTTAGATACAGCAGATGCCTTTGATGATTAAGATCTGCGAGTCTCACTAGCTGCAAGTCTCACTCATCTATTTCATTACTCGAAAGTTAAGGGGTTGACTGAGCATGGGTATGTGACGATGCCCCAGGTTGTGGAGACGCTTGCTGGCTACCTCTTTCCAGGTGCAGCATCCTTGAAGACCCCTCTGCTTCACTAAGCAGCAAGGCCAGTACTAGCGGACGTTATCTTGCGCCCATGGTTGCCACGGAGCGGCATCCTCGTAAGAAGGCGAAGAAGGATCTCAGGGAAGTTATTTCGGCAAAGAGAAAGCAAAAGCCAAAGCCTTAAGATCCTTGTTGGTTCCACCCTGCTTCCCTTCAATCCCCTTCCCTCTCTCTGAGGGTTGTTGGGGTGCAAGAGGTTGTTGTGTTTGCTCTTACGGGAGTTAAGCTTGTTTTAGTAAGTGCAAAAAAAGGTTGTGTTATTCAGATAGATGTATTTAAGTGGCTGTTTGTGCTTATGTCTGTTAGGAAGAAATACTTCCATTTCTCTCTGGCGGATGTGAGGAGCTCATTTGCAGTACCTGAATGGCGTTCATTTTTGTTTTTGCGATTAATATAGAGAATATTATGAGCGGCAGAATCGAATAGGCTACTTAAGGTCAGGAATCAGATATTTGTTATACAATATAATTTCGATTCCTCTCATCGATTCCTTTGTGTACATTCTAATATGACGTTAAACCATTCACGCGCTATTTTCTGTGCTGCACACACATCTAAAGCACGCTCACAGAAAATGCGGCACCTCGTGGTGCCTCTGCAGACTGCCCGCCCAGAAGGACGTGCTGAGCACTGACCATGTCATGTCATTTCCAATGTCAAAGAACGATACTAGGGAGTACCCCACAAGCGACGTGAACCAAAAATAGGCAAGAGCCATCGGTTCAAGTGAGACATCAGCTAAAGAAATGTAAGCTCAGCGTTAAGTTCTGCCAGGAAGACTCAATCAGCGCGTCATGAATTAACTCACTTCTAACCAATCATGTGTTAACACTATCAGTATAAAAGAACGTCTCAGGTTACGACTGTAACCTATGTTCCCTGAGAACAGGGAACGAGACACTACGTCAGAATGACGCTATGGGGAACGCCTCAGGCGTGACAGGTGTCTGAAATAAATATCAACTCACGTCAATTATGTTGACCGGCGACAGCCCGTGAATCATCAGCTTGATTGATTAACGCGCAACCTGAATGTATAAAGGGAAGCCTTGCATACATGACAACGTCCTATCGTCTGAAGGGACTGTTGCAGGCAGGCCCCGAGGCATGGCAGGAAGACGTAGTGTCTCGTTCCCTGTTCTCAGGGAACATAGGTTACAGTCGTAACCTGAGACGTTCCCTTTCGAAAGGGAACTCTACACTACGTCAGAATGACGCTATGGGGAACGATATACCAACGCCACCATGCTGAGGGGAGTGCATGCCCAAAGGCAGTGACAACTGTCCGAACCAGTAATTCAGAAAACACTGGAACCACTCACCCTTAGGTCACATCGGGCTGTCAGTGACAGCACTCCCTACCGGTCATCACCCAAGCTAATGAACCAAGAAACCGCCAGAACATAGTTAATGGGGGGTATATCTGGGCCAGCTCAAAGGCTTAGGACCACAGCTTCCAAAAGAAGGGGTCCCTTCTAGGGAGTGTGGCTAGGGGGCCCAGGGGACTCCCAGCCAGTCACTATTCAGGGGAGCGTGCCACCTGAAATACCACCAGGCAGGCCTGACCTGGTGTCACTACATAAGACACTAGAGTCTGGCCACTTCCTGTCTGTCTGAAGACAGAGCCTCTGGACACTTGCCTAAAGAAGGCATCCAACCCGAGGGACTGCAAAACAGGCAGTGAACCACTCGGCCCGGATCTCAGAGACGGGAAACCCTGGAGAGTATGACTCAGCATAGAGTCTCTCTACTCGATCCATGGATCTACCCAGTGTTTGTGTTTCCAAAACACTGAGGAGGCCTGAGAGGGCCTAAAAAGGAGCTACCTCCAGGAAGGCCTAGTAGGACCTCTAACCTGGCGACCACAACATGGGGGAGCTTATAATATATGGAAGCTCAAATACAGGAAGGCCTGTGTGAGGCCTGTGACCTGCCAACCACAGCATGTGGGAGCTCAAATACAACCACAGTATGTGGGAACTCATATTCAGGAAGGCCTTGTGAGGCCTCTGACCTGCTAACCACACTATGTGGGAGCTCAATCATAACCACAGCATGTGGGAACTCCTATCAGGAAGGCCGGGGAGGCCTCTAACCTGGTGACCACAGCATGTGGGAGCTCCTATCAGGAAGGCCGGTTAGGCCTCTAGCCCGGCGACCACATCATGTGGGAGCTCATATCAGGAAGGCCGGTGAGGCCTCTAACCTGGCGACCACAGGATGTGGGAGCTCACTTTAGAAAGGGAATAAAGCTTATAGCGCACACCCTTACCATAAAAAATAGAAAGTACATGAAAGAAAGTGCATGTACTTAGCCATTCTGAACCCAAGAAGGCCTGATAAGGCCTCTAACCTGGCAACCACAGCATGTGGGAGCTCATACTCGAGAAGGCCGGTGAGGCCTGTAACACGGTGACCACAATGTGTGGGAGCTCATCAGAATGTGAAAGTTAACTAGAGAAAGGCGTCTGTCGTAATAAAGTGACGACAGGACGCATCTAGAGTGGGACCCGAGGTAAACCCAGGGTCTGATCCACATAGGAAGGGACAGAAGCAATACGCGCATGACCCTTACCAAAGAAAACGGATTTAGAAAGTACACAAGACATAAGTCGTGTGACTTACCAAAAGCATGGATAAAAACGTACGGAAAGTATGTACCAAAAAGGAATGAAGTAAAGGTTGCCCGTACTTCATCACTCTAAAAACACAGAATGTGTGAGCCCACATTCGGGAAGGCCGGATGAGGCCTGTAACCTGACATGTAAAAGCTCAAACCCAGGAAGGCCTGGTGAGGCCTGTAACCAGGGAACCACCGTACATGGGAACCTATAATCAGGAAAGCCAGAAGAAGCCTGCAACCTGATAGACACAATACGTGGGAGTTCTCATTCAGTAAGGCCTGGAGAGGCCTGCTGACATGAAAGAACTCATAACCAGGAAGGCCGCAGAGGCCTAAAGCCTGGTGACCACTAATTGTGGGAGGTTAAAACTCAGGAAGGCCGGTGAGGCCTGTGACCTAACGACCACAGCACGTGGGAGCTCATAGGATGGCCTGGTGAGGCCTCTAACCTGATAACCACAGAATGTGGGAGCTCCTATTCAAGAAGGCCTGGTGAGGCCTAAAACTTGATAACCACAGAATGTGGGAGCTCACATTCAACCACAGTAAGTGAGAGCTATACTCAGGAAGGCCTAGTGAGGCCTATGACCTGATAACCACAGTATGTGGGAGCTCATATTCAAGAAGGCCTGGTGAGGCCTATAACTTGATACCCACAGTAAGTGGGAGCTCATATTCAACCAAAATATGTGGAAGCTCTCATCCAGGAAGGCCTGGTGAGGCCTCTGACCTGATAACCACAGAATGTGGGGGCTCATATTCAAGAAGGCCTGGTGAGGCCTAAAACTTGATAACCACAGAATGTGGGAGCTCATATTCAACCACAGTATGTGAGAGCTATACTCAGGAAGGCCTAGTGAGGCCTATGACCTGATAACCACAGTATGTGGGAGCTCATATTCAAGAAGGCCTAGTGAGGCCTATAACTTGATAACCACAGTATGTGGGAGCTCATATCCAAGAAGGCCTGGTAAGGCCTAAAACTTGATAACCACAGTAAGTGGAAGCTCACAGTATGTAGGAGCTCACATTCAGGAAGGCCGGCGAGGCCTGTAACCGGACATGTGAAGGCTCCTAACCAAGAAGGCCTGGTGAGGCTTATAACCTGGCGACTACAGTATGTGGGAGCTCATATACAACCACAGTATGTGGGAGCTCATACTCAGGAAGGCCTGGTGAAGCCTCTGACCTGATAACCACAGAATGTGGGAGCTCATAACCCGGAAGGCCAGGTGAAGCCTGTAATCTGATGACCACAGTATGTAGGAGCTCACATTCAGGAAGGCCGGCGAGGCCTGAAACCTGACATGTGAAAAACTCCTAGCCAAGAAGGCCTGGTGAGGCCTATAACCTGGCGACTACAGTATGTGGGAGCTCATATACAACCACAGTATGTGGGAGCTCACACTCAGGAAGGCCTAGTGAGGCCTCTGACCTGATAACCACAGAATGTGGGAGCTCATAACCAGGAAGGCCAGATGAGGCCTGTAACCTGACGACCACAGTATGTAGGAGCTCACCTTCAGGAAGGCCGGTGAGGCCTGTAACCTGACATGTGGAGGCTCGTAACCAGGAAGACCTGGTGAGGCCTATCACCTGGCGACTATGGTATGTGGGAGCTCATATGCAGCCACAGTATGTGGGAGCTCATATTCAAGAAGGCTTAGTGAGGCCTAAACTTGATAACCACAGAATGTGGGAACACATTTTCAGCCACAGTGTGTGGGAGCTCATATTCAGGAAGGCCTAGTGGGGCCTCTGACCTGCTAACCACAATATATGGGAGTTCAACCACAATATAATTTTTTTTTTTTTTTTTTAAGAAGACTGTCTGGTCAAGGAGGCCTGCAAAGGCCTACTACCTGCCATACAGCACCTCCAAAAATCTTATTTTTACCTTCTTACCAAACACATGCCCCCAAACTCTATACAGGATACTCGGTCTGTAAGAGAAACAGAAATATGTTATTTGCGCACAAAAAACATTATACAAAGAAGACCAGACAGTACACCTGCGGCGTGTAAAGTAAAGACACGTCAGGAACTCTCTCTTTTCCAAAAGAGTACCTGGGTTAACCACTTACATGCCTGAAAGAGGCGCTTCTACTAACCAGGCTGAAGGGGGGCCATCAGACATGATATTCATCATAGACCCAGCCCCAGGCCTGATGTAAGAGACGCCTGGGGAACATCAGAAGAAGGCATCCGGGGGGATCATCCCTAGCGCCGCTGAGTGCGCTTTTGCTGGATGACCTCCCTCAGATCCTTCTTCCTGCGGGAACTGCGTCTCCTCTGTGACCTACTCCGGACCGGAGGAGGCGCACGAGAAGAGACGCTGGCCCTCTGGGCCTGTCTATGGCCCTCAGACCCAGACTGGCCAGGCCTGCCCGCCTGTTTGGGCGCGGACTCGGATCTCAGCGGTATGCAGCTCTTGAATGCAGCTGAGCGCGCCCTCGCCTCCCTGAACTTTTCAACCACCGTCTGAACGGAGGGGCCAAAAAGTTCAGCGGGCGAAACCGGCGAATCGAGAAGAAAGGTCTTCTCTTTCTCCCCGATGTCGGCCAGGTTAAGCCACAGATGTCTCTCCGTGGCCACCATAGGCCGGTCAATGGCGGCAGCAGATTGTTTGGTAGCCCGGAGAGCCAGATCCGTGGTACGGCGCAGCTCAATAACCGCCTCAGGGGACAGTCCTGCCCCCTGGTCGAGATCCCGCAGCAGGTCGGCCTGGTATGCCTGTAACACAGCGAGTGTGTGCAGAGCAGCACCGGCCTGACCTGCTGCAGTGTATGCTCTGCCATTCAAGCGCAAAGTTATTTTAAGCGGCTTGGATGGCAGGGTAGGAGCTCTTAGTGTCGATGCCTGCCCAGAGACGAGATAGTTAGCCAACGTCTCGTCAACGGGCGGCATCGACACATACCCATGCTCCGCAGCTCCATCCACAGCAGCGAAACTACCCCGCTGATGTGGATGAATACGAGCGGAGTACGGGTTCTTCCATGCCTTCTTGATCTCAGCATGGAGATCTGGAAGGAATGGAAGGCTCACCTGAGCTGGTGGCCTATGGCTGGAAAGAAACCGATCGTCGAGACGACCACGAGCGGTTTCTTCCCTGACGCGCCTCCACGGCAGCTGCAAACTGTCGGTGGCGCGCCCCATAACATCCACCAGCTCCGCATACACAGGGCAGGATGGTTGAGATGGCTCAGTATCTGCCAGACTGACGACATCAATCATTTCCTGCCCGTCCGGAAGAGCAGCAGCTGCAGACGCATTTGGTGATAGTGATAACACGTCATCATCTACCTGCAGCTCATTCTCGTCAGTGGACGAGCTGTCTGAGAGGTGAACCTCCCTCTCAAGACGCTCGGCTAGCTCCTTCTGAGACCCCCATGATGAGAGTCACCGCTGAGCCTCAGCCCGAGCGGGACCCGCACCACGCGGCTCAGAAGCTGAACCCTCTTCCCTCGAGAAAAGGGTCAGACGAGAGCGGAGAGTCTTCAAAGAAAAACTCTCACAGTTCGCACAAAAAGCTCTCTCGAGAGCCTCTCGTGCATGCTCTTCACCCAAACAAACAACGCACAGATCGTGTTTGTCACCCGGCGTCAAAAACCTTGGGCACGGGTCTGCACACTTACGGAAGCCCTGCTTCTTCTCTGTACGTTTCATTTTAATATTCACTGTAAGCGATATTCTTACCAGACAAAAACAGTCCCTGAAGACGAAAAGATGTTGTCATGTATGCAAGGCTTCCCTTTATACATCCAGGTTGCGCGTTAATCAATCAAGCTGATGATTCACGGGCTGTCGCCGGTCAACATAATTGACGTGAGTTGATATTTATTTCAGACACCTGTCACGCCTGAGGCGTTCCCCATAGCGTCATTCTGACGTAGTGTAGAGTTCCCTTTCGAAAGGGAACTGTACTTACATCTGTCTGAGTTCGCAGATACTGACGGCGCCAATTACCTCCATCCTCCCCACCACCACCAGGATGGTCCCTTCCTTTACCTCCAGGGGGTCGGCTGCGCCCCTGCCTTCATCTTCAGGCGGGATTTGCAGATTCCGTTACCCTCGCATTGCTTGCTAAGGACGGGGCCTACGCCAAAGACTATGCTTGCTGAGCTATTAATAAAGTTACTCTTGTTATATCATTTTATCTCCCGAGTCTTTCTGGTAGAAGTTAGCAAAAGTGAAATATTTGCATATTGCCACATTGAACATTGGTACACTAACCAGCAGAGCAGTGAACTCGCCAAAATACTTCAACAACGTAAAGTTGACATTGCATGCATTCAAGAGACAAGGTGGAAGGGCCAATAATCATGGGACATTGACAATGGCTATAAGCTCATCTACCATGGCGTGACCAACAGCAGAGGTGTAGCTATTATTGTAAACACCGATCTGCGTAGCCAAGTCGCTAATTACAAGATAATATATCAATGTGCCTACAAGAAGATTTTGTTTTTGTATGTGGTGATTTCAATGGCCATAAAAAGGATGGCTACAGTTGCGGTGAATGTGATTTCACCAAGTACCGCATGTTCCTGGATCAACATCTTTATGGTTAGGGTTAGGTTTAGGGGTAGGGATAGGGGACAAAATTTTCACTCATGCAAAATGGCATGCCAAAATCCAAAGAGTGGACTCCACACTGAGTGCTGGAAATGCTGGAAAACATGCTAGGGTGAAGAAGATTCACTGTGTATTTTATTACTATTGTTCTACAGCACTTTGGTCGGCCTGCGGCCGTTTTTAAATGTGCTCAAGAAATAAACCAACTTAAACCAACCTGAACTGTTAAAATCTCCTCGTAAACACAGTAGGTTTAAACGCACGTGTAACTGTATATTGGATCTGTGCAGCTTAAAGTGACAGCAGGCCAGATAAAAATCGTAATCGATAAAAATTGGAATCGATAAGCAGAATAGGATCCTTATTCACATCAGCGCCATCTTTGATTTTGATTTGATAAAGTAAATGAAAGCGAGGCTGTGAGGGATAGACATCTCTTCAGTAAGTTGTACTGTAATTTAATGTGTTCTTGAAATTTTCTGCTGACGAAACACTGCAAAAATATCTTTACAAGAAATTCCAGTAAAAAAAAAAGAAACAAAAAAAAAACCAATATGAGCTGTGGATATTTTTTATAAGTGATCTAGGAGCATTATACAGCTTTTTACAGCGGATGCCACAGAAAACATGGCAAGCCTATCCCTCACAGCCTCGCTTTCATACCTTTCATGGCACTGCTCTGAATAAGGTCTATTAGTTATGCTTTTTTAGGGCATAGGACATACAATTTTACTCCAGAAAACAATGGCAAACAAATTTTAAAATTGAGTTATGAGAGGAATAACAACCTCACATATTCACCTACTCAGGCAGTGACCACAAGGGTTTAATGGATCATTCAAACTAAGCAAACCAAGGTTGAGAAATGGCTTAGAGCACTTACACTATGTAAATGATGAGATTTTGTAAATCCTGAACATTTGATTAAAATTAAACAACCAGTTTCAGCATTGTCTTTGAACTCCTTGCCATCTTCTTAAAAGTTTTGTTCCAACAAAAGTTGTAGATCAATCTCAGCTGACTTTTGCTGAAAAGCTGTAGAAGAGGTCTGTTGAAGAACAAAAAAAAATCCTTAAAAGTACCTATGATGGCGTCAGTGCTGTCACAAGCTATGTTTCCATCCAAAGTTACACATTTAAACTATATATAAAATTGGAATTGTCACAGCATGACTGCAGTAAAAATGAAAAACAAAAGCAGGATCTATGCACATCAATTAAATGTAACAAAACACTCAAGCTTCTCATAAATAGCAAGACACGATCAGGACAACCATCTAACATCGACAATAATGGACCAGGGACAACTGAAATTGAGGGCTATAAATACACAGGCAAACACTAGACAATTAACTAGAAACAGGTGTGACACATGAGGGCAAATCAAAGGACAAGTGACATTACCCCCCATCAAAAAGGCATGTCCATGCACCTTAAAACACCAACAAAAAAATCCAACAGAGTAGGAAGAGCGAGGGCTTATGAGGAAGATGCAGAAGCTGGCACGCGGGACAAGAAAAGGGACCCCAAACAGCAAGCAGGATGAAGGCCCACAGTGTAGCCGATAGTGGGAGGAGCCATGGTGAAGCTTTGATGTAGAGGCAAGGCAGAACCAGGGGGACGACAGAGGGGGAGATGGTGGAGATGGAGACGAAGGCGGAGCCAAAGAGACCGGGTGACCTTGGAGACCTAGGCAGAGTCGTGGGGACCAGTGGCCGAGGTGAAGCCAAGATGCTGTAGGACTGAGGCGGAGCCCGAGCGATCAAGGACCGAGGTGGAGCTGGAGGGAAGGAGGAACTCAATGGAGCCAGGGGACAAGTCACAGACGAAGGCCCAGAATCCCATGGTGAAGGCAAAGCGACGACTGACAACGGCCAAGCTAGAGGGACAAGGAAGCCTGGAAGGATGATGGTCCCAGGCAGAGCAGAGGGAGCAAGGACCCAAGGTGGAGCTGACTGGGCTTTGAGGTTCGAGGTGGAGCTAGAGGGTCAACAGACCAGGGTAGAGTTGGGGAACCGGAAGTCCAAGGTGGATCCAAGGTGCTGAGAGGAGCCAGCAAAGGAGGATCTGAAAGACTGTAGGGAGCCAGCCAAGACAGGGCAGAAGAACTGGATAACATGAGTAGAAGTTTACAAAACAGGTTCCTTGGCCATGACAGGGCAGGCAGAGAGTTAAAAAACTACCTCCTTGGTTGGTACAGGACAGGCAGAGAGTTTAAAGACGGCCTCCTTGGCCGATACGCGACAGGCGGAGAGTTAAAAAACTGCCTCCTTAGCTGATATGGGACAGGCAGAGAGTTCAGAAACAGCCTCCTTGGCCAACATAGGACAGGCAGAGAGTTCAAATACGACCTCCTTGGCCGACATGGTACAGACAGAGGAGGTGGGAGTGGGAGGAAGAGTGGGAACATCCACAACGACGCAGACTTGGTGCTGGGCAACAAAACAGGCATGGTGCTAATCCCTTCACTTTCTTTCAATTCATTACACAATTTTGTAGAAATTATTTACAGCTTACCCTCAGAGGCAGGAGCATTGGCAGGGCTCCGCTTCATGCCCTCGTATTCCACAAGGACGCTTAATAGGACGGATAGGTGTTGCCAGCTCACGCACCTGGTCAGACCTACTACTGGGCTCGGGTTCGGGGTGAAGGTGGCTGTCTGTTCATAATGAGCATGGTCTCTGGGGCTGAAGCAACCTCAGGGATGAGCTCAGTGTAAAACTTTGCCAAACAAATGAGGACATATTCCCTTTATGAGAACTTTTCCATCTCAGGTAATTCCACCATCATGATTAGCACCAATCCAAAAGATTAATTTGAGACTGTTATCATCTCAAGTTTGTTTGTTGTGCTAACTTACAGAGACAGATAGTTTATTCCAGTAAGGAAAGACCCCTCTGGCTGAGTTGGATGAATGCACCTGCTAGATCCATATCTTGGTCCAGTATTCTGTCATGGCATGGTTGAGGCAAAGGATGAAAAATAATGAGCTGGATCTATGCAGAGTTGTTGTTTTAACAATAACAAACTAAACGTAACAAAACACTCAGGCTTGCATCCAGAAGCGCTGCACTAATGCCATCTTCTGGATTTATTTTCCTGTAATGTTCGTTACATTATATTCTCCTCATTAGAACTGTCCTTGTTAAAAAGCTGAAACTACATCTTCTGCCTTGTTCATTCACACCACTTTCCCGTATATCCCTTATTCTCGTCCCTGTTAATCCAACTTTTCCTAATTCTCCCATCATGTTTTTCCACTGTTTTTCATATTGTCTGCAGATCCAAATCAGTTCGATCTCAGTGCATTTTCCCCCTATTCTTGTATATATTGTAATTATTGCATGCAGTAGATCCTGATGACAATTGGACATACCTGTCATGAGACTGTACAGAGATGACACTGAATCACTATCAATTAAAGCTGATAGTGCTTTAATTGATAAAGCAATCAATCAATTGAACCCCCCTCCCCTCACCTAACCATCCATTTTAGTGCCATCATGGTGGCATTAAATTCAGCTGCATACACACTCATCATCATTTGTGATTCGTCTGCTTACCTCACCTAATGATTAACAATGACAATTGCAGATCCAGTCCTTCTTGTTTCTGGATCCTTCAATCCATCTGTATAAATCTGAATATAATCTTTATATTTAAAAAAAATCGTTATATTTAAAAAAATTCTGTTTCCAGATCCATACTGTTGTTTATTTGATTTGATTTGAAGTCATTTAAAATCAACTTCAATGGTTTATATAATCTATTCTGGGGTCGCAGAGGTCCTTTCCGCACACTTCCAATTCTCTAGCTGCCACATCTTCTATCCACCCAAAACTTAACTTTTGTGCTCTCTCTCTTTCCCAGTTAGCTTGCAGTATTCTTTTGGTTGGATCTCCTTGTCCCTTTATACAATATGTTACTAGCAATTGTTTGTGTCGAATGTTCAGTGGCATTTCTCTCTGCTTCAAATAGTAGCGCACACACTAATAATGTTTTTACTGCTCCTGGGCATACTCTCAGTGCTTTAGACTGTATCACATCAAGTCTTACTGGTACAGATTCGGCTGCTGACGATTTGGCTGCTGACACCATAATGCCATTATCAATCCTTGATCTTATTAAACTTACACATATACTTGAGTGACTTACAATCTGCTCCCCATTATAATCCTGTTAAACATATCATTATATTTATTACTTTTTACACTTAAAGGCAGGGTAGGTAGGATTTTTCTACAAAAAAAAAAAAACATTCCAATTTTGTTTAAACTGTCTTTATATACAAATACATAATTAAAATGTAAGTACTCTGAAAAAGAGAGTATAAAAATCGAGTGTCTGTAGACCTCTCACGACTGTTGTAAACACAGCTAATTATTTCCATTCACTCCACCCCCTCCCTTCTGAGCTGCTTCCAAAGCCACGCCCCCAAAACACATGAACGCGCGGCGCCAAATGCTCAGGCTCAGCTGGAAGACGCATTTATTTACCTGAGAGGAAGGAGCGCAGTGCATGCAGTGACATCATGTCAGAATCACATGTAATAAAATACCTAACTTTATCACTATGAATATAAACAAATAAGATGGTTTTTAGTACTCACTATCAAGCTAGCATATCGATACTGGTAAAGTTTAAAATATATTTTGTTTGATTCGGTAATGAGCTATATTTAGGCTAAAGGTAACGAGCTATATTTATAAGGCAAAGCTAAAAACAGGTTGCATTGATACACGTTTTTCCATTACCATCAGTTACACTGTGGTGAAGGTGAATTTCGTGTAAGATTCATAACATATACAGTGTTTTGCATGTAAGAGTTTCCATGATGAAAACATTGTTATTGACTCTGATGCGGACTAACGTTACACTCCGGAGAAAAGTACCTCATCGTCGGTTCGAGGACAGGTCCGGGGTCGAGGGCAAAGCAGAGGAGGCCGTTCAAGAGTGCGGGCAACCAGGGTCCGAGGAAGTAGTTTTTGCCTTGTTTGCCTTCGCTGAATGCATATAGGCCTGATAGGCCTGAGGTATGTGCAATAATCTTGTGTGCTGTACTTTTTATTAATTTTAACCTTAGCTATCTATATTTGTGTATGTATGTTGTTGTGTATTATTTCTATTTCCTATGTGTATTTATTGTTTGTAAAGGCAGCAATGGCACTAAGCACTTTTGAGTCCACAACAAATTTCCCCCAGGGGACAATAAAGTATAAAGTAAAGTAAATATGCAGGTGCTTTGAATTTTGAATGCTCTTTCTCTGCCATAATTTTACTCTTCGTAGGTTCCGCGCCTCTCTTGCATTTCTCAAATCAAACGGGTGCGCGCGCATATGGGCAGATCTTGTAGCAACAGGGGTGGTAGCCATGGTTGCGAGAGTGAGTGACAGTCACCCAAACCAATCAATTGTTTTGTCCCGAATGGAAATAATGTGTGCTGTTTATTGCAGATTAAAAGGTCTACAGTCACTCGATTTTTATACTCTTTTTCAGAGCACTTACATTTTAATTATGTATTGGTATATAAAGACTGTTTAAACAAATTTGAAAAAAAGTTTTTTACAAAAATCCTACTGTACCTACCCTACCTTTAAACCTCCACATTCCTGACTTGTTCTCCCCATGTGAACCTTGAGTCAAAGTGAACCTATGATTAAAGCATAATCTTTTAACTCTCTCCATGTTACTTCCATAGTTTTAGATTAAAGGACAAGTTCGGAATTTTACACTTAAAGCCCTGTTTACAGATCGTTTCTGATGAAATAGAACGGTTAAGATAAAATTTTGGACAAATGCTGCTGTCCCGAGAATTTTAGGTTTCTTTCGCTTTCCCCAAAACCTCTAGAATGGGTGTATAGGTGCACTGGAACAGTCCTTCCTAAAACGCATTAAACTTTCGTTTACAAAGACGTGAAACTCACCGAGTGGTCAGGGTTGTTCACTGATATGCTCACACAAAAATCGCTGCAAAAGATGCTTTCCAACAGTTTTTATCGTATTTTTTGTCCAACTCCATTGACTTGTATTGGATGTGATGTGAGGCACGGCGATTACTATCGCCACCAACTGGGCTGGAGTGTCTATTATTCAAGCTCTCAACTGAAGAATCTACGGGTGTGAGACGTTTGGAAAAATAGGTCCACAGTTTTACAACGAATGGTAAAACACCTGTTGGAAAGCATCTTTTGCAGCGATTTTTGTGTAAGCATATCAGTGAACAACCCTGACCACTCGTCTTTGTAAACAAAAGTTTAATGCGTTTTAGGAAGGACTGTTCCAGTGCACCTATACACCCATTCTAGAGGTTTTGGGGAAAGCGAAAGAAACCTAAAATTCTCGGGACAGCAGCATTTGTCCAAAATTTAATCTTAACCGTTCTATTTCATCAGAAACGATCTGTAAACAGGGCTTTAAGTGTAAAATACCGAACTTGTCCTTTAATACCTTCCATGACATTTTTTTTAAGTTTATCAACTTCCATGATCAACTTAAGGTTGAGCCACTGTAGTCACTTGGACTATTTTAATGATGCTTTTACTAACTTTTCTGGGCCAGCAGATGCAATTACCTAGCAGCCTCTGAAGGAGTGAGACAGCTCTCAGATTTCATCAAAAATACCTTAATTTGTGTTCTGAAGATGAACGAAAGTCTTACGGGGTTGGAACAACATGAGGGTGAGTAATTACTGACAGAATTTTCATTTTTGGGTGAACTAACCCTTTAAGCTCCACAAAGGAACACCAGTAATTTTTGATCACGACTTGACAATACTTTGGAGACGATTCTTATTCTTTAGAGGAAGTAGTCAAGTCAAGTCAAGTCAAGTCATCTTCATTTATATAGCGCTTTTAACAATGTAGATTGTTTCAAAGCAGCTTTACAGAGAAAAACGTATAATTAATGGTAACAGAGATTGTTTTGGCTTTATAGCGGTTCTTTAATAAAGCTATTTTCCAGCTAAAGTTAGTTTTGATTGATTCGCTTCCATCGCAACGATCATTTGTTAATTATTTAACAATTTATTTGTCATTATTAAATTTGGGGCCGCTAAGACGACACCATTCTCTCTACACAGACTTTAAACGCGAACCTGTGAGAAACGCAGATGGCGGTCACATGCGCATTAAGAACTGGTTCTATAGTTATGTGCGTTTGAATATATGTGTGCAGGTTTGGAATTCCCTACAAACCAAGCCTAAACAAAGTACTGGCGTTTCCTTATAATTTTTGATACAGAATTTTATTTTATTTTATCAATTCGGGGTAGATACGCAAATTGAGTTTCCCGACAACGCTTTATCTGTAGAGTGGTAGTGGGATCCTCCATAGGGAGAGACTAGTTGGCACTTCAGCACTGCGTTGTCATCGGTCCAGGCGAAGGTCCTTCATCAGATCTGGATACGGCCTGGATACGGCAGGCTGCAGGAAAAACCTTGGGATAAACAAAGACACTAAAATTAGCGTAGATGCCATTCTTCTTATGATGTAACGAGAACATCAGGGTTTATGGGAAGTGTTCCTGGTTCCAGCTGACCTGATCTATGCAGCCTAATCATTGAATTATAGAAGTCTATAATGTATTATGTGAATGCTAGGTCAAAGAGATGTGTCTTTAATCTAGCTTTGAACTGACAGAGTGTGTCTGCTTCCCGGACAATGGTAGGATCTACCTCCAGCAGTCGATTTTGATATTCTAGGTATTATCAACTGGCCGGAATTTTGAGATCGTAATAGACGTGACGGACTATAATGCGTTGAAAGCTCGCTCAAGTACTGCGGAGCTAAACCATTCAGTGCTTTGTAAGTAATCAGCAATATTTTAAAATTGATGCGATGTTTAATAGGGTGCCAATGCAGTGTTGACAGAACTGGGCTAATATGGTCATACTTCCTGGTTCTGGTAAGAACTCGAGCTGCTGCGTTTTGAACCAGCTGTATTTTGTTTATTAAGCGTGCAGGGCAACCACCCAGTAGAGCATTACAATAATCTAGCCTTGAGGTCATGAACGCATGAACTAATTGTTCCGCATTTGTCAATGAAAGCATATGTCATAATTTAGATATATTTTTAAGATGGAAAAATGCTGTTTTACAGATACTAGACACGTGACTTTCAAGTGAATGATTGGTATCAAAGAGCATACCCCGGTTCCTAACCGACAATGAAGACTTAACAGAGCAGCCATCAAGTGTTAGTCAGTATTACGTGAGGAAGTTTTTTGTCCAATAATTCGAATCTCTGTTTTTAAGTAGTAGGAAATTACGAGTCATCCAATTTTTTATATCAGCTATGCATTCCGTTAATTTTGTGAATTGGTAAGTTTCGTTAGGTTTTGAAGAAATATAGAGCTGAGTATCGTCGGCATAACAGTGAAAGCTAATGCCATGTTTCCTAATGATATCTCCTAAAGGTAGCATGTACAGAGTGAACAGCAGCAGTCCTAGTACTGAGCCTTGTGGTACGCCATACTGAACTTGTGATCGATGAGACATCTCTTCATTTACTGCTACAAACTGATAACGGTCAGATAAGTATGATTTAAACCATGCTAGTGCAATTCCACTAATGCCAACATAATTTTCGAGTCTATTTAAAAGAATGTTGTGGTCGATAGTGTCAAATGCAGCACTAAGATCGAGTAACACTAATAGAGAGATACAACCACGATCGGATGATAAGAGCAAATCATTTGTGACCGAAAACCAACAGAGCAATGATAAACTCAAAACACTCTTAATAAAGGTATTATAAAACATATACAGTATAGGCTATTTAACACTAAAGGAGTTCAATTTCCTCAGAACAAACATTCTCCTTTTATTGTTTCTCAATACCTTTATTGAGTAACAAAATAGTTTATAGCATCAGGGATATGTAGCATACAAATTATTTACAGTTAAGAATTGGTAAGCATTAACATTCTAAAATAGGTTGTTCTCTTGCATTATTGCTCTAATGTAACTTTTTTCTGTATTGTAATTACAAGGATATATAAACAAGGATATGTAAAACATAAACAAATGAAACTTCTCAAGTGTGATAGAGGGGTTTTTAAAAAAAAACTAAATTACTGTTTTACATTACATAAAATCCATAAATAATGATTTTTTTTTCTTTCCTTTACTGTGGACTGTAGAATAGAATAATGTGTGAATCATGCAAGTATCTTTTTTTGTGTGCCATGTAAATTAAATACAATATACACTAAACACAATTTGCAATATTTAAACTATATACTGCAATATACATACAGAACATGCTTTTTTTTTACTTTCCTTTATTTTTAAACATAAATAGCATATTGAGCCAATTAAGAGCAAAAAGTATATATATATATATATATATATATATATATATATATATATATATATATATATATATATATATATATATATATATATTAGAGGTGGGCATAGATTAATTTTTTTAATCTAGATTAATCTAGATTAATTTTGAAATTAATCTAGATTAATCTAGATTAAAATGGCTCATTTGAATTCTGCCGAAGACATTCAGAATATGTGTGCTACCCAAATAATGACTATAAAAGTAAGTCTTTGAGAACGGGTTTCTCAAGCCAGGTGGCGCATTAGACCAGGGGCTCATCTCCTGTTTCCAAAATGCATCACAAACTGCTTGAGAAAGCTGTTCTACTCATAGACTGTAAAAAGTTACTACTGTACTGTTACCGTCCGTAGGCAACATTAGGTAGGCCTATGTTATTATCAACTACTATAGGCTATCAATTACTGTAGGGATGGGCGATATGGCCTAAAATCCATATTGTGATATACATTGCAGCCTCTTGCGATAACAATATTATAATAAAACCATTTCAGAACAGGTTACACAGACCCTGCTAAACAACTGCTAAATGTTTTTTTTTTTTTTTTTTTTTTTAAAGGGTGCATTTAGTTTTGAGAACATATATTGTGCAAAACTGTAAGTATACAACATAATTTTGCAGATAAATAAAATTTATGAAACACTAGCTGCAGAGACTTAAGTAGGTCTAATGTTTATAATGGCTTCGAGCTTATGAAACCCCAAATTTAAAATTAGAATATTCTAACTGATGTCTTTTCAGTTAAAAAGAAACACAACAACGATTCTTTAAATCGGGCGCAGACAGAGATTATGTGCTACACCACTCAGATATATTGGGAATAATACGCGCGCGCTGGTATTCAGTGATATGTTTCGTTTTGAATTTGAGGTGGTAGAACGGATTAGTCGTGTGTTAACTTACCGAACTGTTACACCACACAGTCTACGTCGGACGGCTTAAATCCGAACCAAGTCCAAATAATGGATGTTGCACCGATCTTTTACACCAGCTTTAACTTTCAGCCGTGTTTACTTAAGATGACGACGAATATGATGTGTTGCAGCCGGGTGTACCTCGCGGCCGCGTGTAGATTGCGTCATCATAGCTTGTGTAGCTTGGTGACTAATGGCATCTGGGGGACGACTGACGGAGACTCAGCAGATGGGTCCATAGGCGCAGACGGAGAGCCGATGGACTCAAGTGACATTGCTGGCTCTGGAGATCTCTGCGATGCCGTGGCGACGAGCGTCGAAGGCGTAGCCAGAGTACCTGAGGGCTGAGGTGGAGCCGGTGTGATGGAGGACAGAGGCGACGCTGAAGGAAAGGAGGAACCGCTGCAGCTGTAGGGGTGGAGGAACGGAGCGTAGCGGAAGATCCGCAAGTCCGTGGCAGAGGTGGTGTGAAGACTGACCAAGGAGACTGTAGCCGAAGGTGGGAGGAGCCAAGGCGGAGCCGGCAAGGCGACAGGCCAAGGTGGAGCCACTGGATCCTCTTGCACAGGCACTGTAGGTAGATGCACCAACGTCACAAGGACACCCCGGAGACGGCACAGGGCTGTAGACATCCGGCAGTGGAGGGGCTGGAGGACTGGCAAATGGCAAACTACTTTACAAATGATTTGCCTTTTGTTTTAGAGAATTCCACCATGGCCCTATATGCAGACGATTCCACAATTTATACGTCCGCGCAAACCATTGTTGAACTTAATTCAATTTTACAAGTTGAACTGAAGCTAATTGAAAATTGGATTAGGGACAATAAAATGGTGATTAATGCAGAGAAAAGTAAATGTATGGTGTTGGGATCCAAGTATTTGTTAAAAGATTCGCCTGTGTTGAGTCTGACTGTGGAGGGTATTGTAATAGAACAGGTTACTGAGGTAAAGCTACTCGGTGTGACTGTTGACAGTTTGTTAAATTGGAATAGTCATATAAATCAAATATTATTGAAAATGGGCAGGAGTCTGGCAGTTGTTAAGCATTGTAGAAAATTTATTCCAAATCGAGTGATGAAAATATTAGTAGAATCATTAGTTTTATCACATTTAGATTATTGTTCAATTATTTGGTCAAGTACAACTGAAATGAATTTAAGTAAATTGCAAGTTGCTCAAAATAAAGCAGCTCGGGTAGTTTTAAGTTGCCCTTTCAGGACTAGTGTTAGGGAATTGAATACTAGGTTAGCTTGGCTAAGTGTAAAAAGTAGGATTAATTATTGTATTGTTATTTTTGTTAGAAAAATGATTGTTGCAAAAATGCCAGAAATACTATACAGCAGACTGTTTTTTTTTTTAGTGTTGTGCATCAATATTCCACTCGTCAGTCAACAGAGAGTCGCTTTTTGTTACCTCCATGTCGAACTAACCTTATGCAAAGGACAGTGCTGTATAGAGCAATGGTGGCATGGAATTATCTTCCGCAGTTTTTGATTTTGGGAATGAATGCAATGACTTTTCGTAAAAGATTAAGACTTTATTTATTTACATTAGAATAATTGTTATCATTTATATTTGTTGCTTTTTTTATATGAATGTTTAAAGAGAGGGAAAACATTTGTGAAAAGTTATGAACCCTATATTAGTAAGCTATAACTGTGTATTGTGATAATGAATAATGTAGAGCTGTTGTTTTTGTTGTTTTTATTGTTTTTAATTTAGTACGTTTGTTGTATTGCTATGTATGAATGTGTGCACTCCATTTTTTGTCTGTATAATGTATTGTTTTATGCTATAAAATATATATATTTTTTTTGAAGTCTATAGACCCCAGGAAGAATAGCTACTGCTCTTGCAGCAGCTAATGGGGATCTATATAAACTAAACTAAACTAAACTAAACTAAACTAAACTAAACTAAACTGGCTGAGATTCGCGGTGTCACAAAACTTGATAGACAAATGGTAAGGTATTTGGTGGGATATGGTGTGAGTTGATGTTTCTTTATTGAAGTTAATCAGCCAGTCCACATTCTCCTTATATATATATATATATATGCACATTTTAGAGTGGCCTTTTATTGTGGCCAGCCTAAGGCACACCTGTGCAATAATCATGTTGTCTAATCAGCATCTTGATATGCTACACCTGTGAGGTGGATGGATTGTCTTGGCAAAAGAGAAGTGCTCACTAACACAGATTTAGACAGATTTGTGAACAATATTTGAGAGAAATAGGCCTTTTGTGTACATGGAAAAAGTCTTAGATCTTGGAGTTCAGCTCATGAAAAATGGGGGCAAAAACTTACCAATAATTTGCTAAGATCACGCATAATCTTACCTTGTTTGTGTCCATCAAATAAAATGTGAATGAATTCTAAATAAAACAAAAACAGAAACTAAGAACGGTAGCCTATATTCTTTATTTAATACAGTACAAAATAAAATAAGAAATATGATGTCAGTAAAAGTTTACATGTTTAGCTAAACTTTGAATCTATAGTGGTTTCTAGCCAGTGGTGTAGTCTATGATGGTTATATGCCGTATACCCACTAGGAAAGGGCAAGGATTTCCGTATACCCACTTAAAAAAAGCACGAGGATATGTAACAATTTCGTTTTGTGACAGAACTTTCATATTTTCATTCATAAATTTACACCGTCTGTGTTGCGAAGCGACGGATCGAATCATGGAATCCAGTCACAAATGGAACTTATACTGTATAAAGAAGAACGTCATGGAATCTGTACAATGAATACAATTTCGATATGGACTTATGTCTGTGAATATTTAAGCTCAAAAAGACTGCTATTGAAATCTGAAGTCTGCATGTTCTGCGCATCTCTGTTAATGAGCGCCGCAGTTTCGTCTACTACACACATCCTGAAGCACGCGTGACACTCGTGTGTTTTCGGCGTCTGCGATCTCATGAGGGCATGGACACATGAACTTCACCACAGAGCTGCTATGAGAGCATTTGACCATTTAATTTGTTTAAACTATCGTCATTTATTCATGAGTCATATCACATACACACAAACTCTAAGGTCTTAACAACAACCCATCAAAATAAAAGGTTGTACAACTTTAAATATATTACTATTGCACAGTAGAGTATACTTCAAGTAATGATAATAATAATACAAATACAGGGTTAGGGTTAGGGTTAGGGTTAGAATATTAAAACATGCAGCAATTCAAACGTCTTCATTACAATCCGCCAAATTAAAAGTTTGGTCTAACTTAAAGAAATTGAAGAAAGAAATTGCACAGTAAAATGTATTTCTTAAGTAATAATAATAATACTACTAATAATAATAATAATAATTTAAAGTAATAATAATAATAATAATAATAACATCTATTAAAACATTATTTTAAAGGAATATCACACAAGTTTTCATACGTTTTATTTTAAACAGTAAACTTGCCAAAAAATGGAAGGAGTTTCAATTTTTTTTTTTTTAAGATTAACTAAAGTGTCAGTTTTATACATTGATTTGATTACCACCATTTTAAAAGTAAATTTGTATTTGTAGTAAATTTGTATAGTCACGTAACACAGTCTCATAAGTTTAAATAATTTGTCTTATTTTAAGGTCTGTAAGAGGACAAACTTAGATCACAATATAAATTGTTAATATTTAAAAAAAAATTCCGACCTGCAATGAACAAAATAACTGAACTGAACATTTCCATAGAAACCACCTAAACAATCTTTCACACAAACTTTTTAAAGGGACATTACAGTTTTGTGGTGGAAATGGCACCAATTCTGTGCAACAGCCATTTTTTGTATAAAAAGTAATATTGATTGTGGTCTCACATTAAATACTATAATGTATTTTAATTATTGTACCAGTGCTTAATTCAGGTACATTAATAGTTTCCAGATAAGTCATATTTTTAAACTGTAGGCCTACTTTCATTGTTGAAGTTAAAAAGTCTGGGTGTGTGACAAGGAGAAAACAGTGATTTTGACAACTATGAGGAGGTTGAAAGTAAGAAACAATCATAATAGAAAGGTAGTAAAAAGTTTTTAATGTGGTTTTATTGTTAGTTTGACAAAGAAAGAGGAATCTGTCCAAAATTATATGTGTTTTTAAAAATATGACAAAAGAAAGAACATACAAGTGCCAATAGTCTAAGAATCAACCATAAATGCAATGTAAAATGTGCTCTTCTGTAGTTTGCAGTAAGCAAAGCTGAGGAAAGTAAAAGAGAAATTATCAAAATATGTTATGACCATTTATTATCTATTACATTACCGTCTCTTACAGCCAGCAGCATAAGTTTAATGAATTTTTTCTTCAGTCAGACATCACACAACAACAGAGGCAGGCAAACAAACAAACTAAATTGTTTAGCTTCAGTATTAAAAATCCAAACTGTTCAGTTATACTATTAAATGTAGTTACATTTTGTACCGTTGCTTCTGTCTGAAAAACAGTTGTGATGATTGAATGAATGAGGGTTTTGAACGATTCAGTTGAATGAATCACTTAAATGACTCACTAATATAGACAGTCATTTGTTGCCACCTACTGGCATAATTATGTAAACACACACACGCACACACACATTTGTTTTTAATTTAATTAATTTACTTTGGATTTTAAATGTTCTCAAAACCCCTAAATGAAGTTTTTTTTTTTTTTTTTACTATTTTATGATAGGCTCAACTTATTGGCTCAGTGTTGCATTGACACTTACTTTACATCTTACATTCGCTGATAATTTACGTGCATTAAGAAAGTTCATTCAAGTTCTCTGTGGCAGTGATAACATAATTTTGTCTTGTTCCTCAGTTTGTAAAAAAAAGTTTTACAGCAATACACTAGCAATGGAAGTTTAATGAGAGAATAACAGAAAGAGTCAGAACAAGAATTGAAGTGTGGGTGACCTCTAGTGAGTGGTGTGGTGATGTGATGTGGTGATCTAGCTTGCTACTTAAGCCACCACCATGATATGCATTATGTGTTTACACAGCATTGCTTTATTGATGCAAAATGAAATATTTAAGACATGAGACTTTTTTTCTTTCTTTGCCATATAAAACTAAACAAAAGCATTAAAAGATTCTTCTCATAATTTACAATTAGATTAAGATACTCTAATTCTTATTTCAGGACTAAATGCTGAAACAAATTAGAGGAATGTTTATTATAAGACCAGTATAACTTTTGATCATTGAACATTATGTTTTCTCTTACGACTATTTTCCTGACTTTATTTGTAGCATACTTCTATTGCCTTTGGCCAGACGTTTCAAATCCATTTTAGGCTGGATTGGACAGAACGTCACATAATGTGGGCTAAAATTCATATTTGGTAAACCTTGGTCCACTATTACTCATTAAGAGCATACTACAAAGCAAACTACCAAGTGCTGTACGTAATTAAAAATAAAAGCTACTATAACAAAAGACACTATGAGGAGTCCATGTATGCAGTTGAGAAGTCTTTAAAGAGATCGACCAGTGAATTTGATAATCTGCATTTAAACATGTACAGTTTTAGCTGGGACTTTATGCTTTTTTGTCAAAACTGGACCAGTACAACCAGAATATTAGTATGGTGAAGAAGCTAACAGTGAGGAAAACAACATACAGAGCAAACAGAAATCGATCAATGATCTCCCCCAACTGTATCCACTCCTTTGAGTTCTGATCACTGGAGAAATGCTTATCAACATGCTGGCGAATGGTGAGTAAATCTTCATGTAGCATCCTTAGTTCCTTCAATTCTTGCCCACCATCACCTATTTAATGGTGTTTTAATGTCCTTTTCATGGGATCTAATTTGGTTTATTTCTATTTCAGGTGAGCAGGAAATTATATCATTGGTGTTTTCTGTTGGCAGAAATAGTTTGAGTTATTAATGTGATCTATAGATAAGTAAACACAAGATTTATCATTGAAATGTTGTTAATAGATATGCTGCATAATTTTTAAAGTTTATGATTTTAATGTAATGATATATTCAGTATTTTATTTATTTGTTTTCATGTAGATGCACACATTATACTGCCAGTAGTCCAACTTGTAATTCATTTGCTTGTTTTTTTTTTTGCAGAAAATGTTTGACTGGTTGTTCAGCCGGTATGAGACTCACTTTGAGGGGCAGAATTCTGGTCAGAGATTTTCTGACCCAAACAAACCATTCGTGCCAGGTAATGCAGGAACAACACTTTAACCCAGTTTGGTAGAGGAGGATAGTCACTCGAGCCACAAAGAATATTAGTAACGACAATTGTCTCCAATAGACTGGCCACCATCAGTGCTAAACACATAGAGAAAAACACATCTGCAGGGAGAGAGGGAGACAATAACATAAGTTCCCAACCTACAAATTAAAGTTATTGATGTATATATCAGTGGGTCTTAAACTATAGTACAGAAGGTAAGCAACATGATGCTAGAAATTTACAATATTAAGTCTCATCTTCAGTTTGGTAACCTGAAGACCCTTGTAATAGACTGAAAAGCACCAGGTGGATACTTCATGACTTTAACTAATCTTATGATACTTGATGAGCTTCAGATGACCACCATGAAAATGTTACTTTTTTTGTGGTCTTAGAAAACCCCTGATATAGAAAACATTAAAAAAAACTAAAAAGAAATGAATTACCACACGCTATGATTCACTATAACTGGTATGCACACTGTAGAAGCTCACTCTGACAGATTTGCTTTATTGTGTTTTTCTACGGTATGTTTTAAATAAACTTGTTTAAATAAACTTACTAGAATAAATACCAGTCACATTTCTGCAACATGCATGATTATTTTATGGTAAAATCAGCTAAAGCTTCAATAATATCCACCTACTAAATTTTCTTTAGTACAGAGGAACATATTAATCACATGTATATAGGAAAATAAGAAAAAAATTTAAAATCTAATTATTTTTACACATAACCTACATTTTTGGGATCTCATAAAAAGGCAATCTCAACAGAATATGAGGGTTAAAAAACAAATAAATAATAATAATAATGAAAAAAGTTAGATGGAACATGGCTGCAGATAGACCTGATTTAGTTCTGATTTAATTAAAGGTGACTGAATAGTTTGAGAACCACTGATGTATATGATGTACATTTTAAATTTTTACATATTTTATAAAAAAAGCATTTTTTACAAGTTGCAGGGGGTCCAAAAGTCTGAGATACAAATTTTAATGTAAGTAAAGTTTTAAGATAAAAAAAAAATCAAAAAATGGAACGTTACATGAAGCGTAAAATTATAATAAAAATATAATTTGTTGTAAAAAGTTTCTATTAGAATTAAATGCGGTACAGAAACATTTCACATGTGGACTCAAGACTTTTGGACCCTACTTTTTATGTACAGTCTGATAACAGACTTATTAGAGGGAGGGTGTTTCCTGTAACAGGAAGCAGATCGTTCATGAGGAGAAGGAAGACTGTGTAGCCCAGAATAAGAGTCATTTTGAAGGCAGAACGATCCACATTTTGAGGAGGCAGGAGGAAGCTGAACAGATCTACGGTAATCAGGCAGTAGCTGGGGATCAGGAGGTTCACCACATATAGAGTTGGTCTGCGCTTCAGGACAATCTAATACGAGACAACCATTAGAACAATAAACAAAACAAAATCAAAGGAATAATTTATTCAAATTAAAAATTCTTACCTAAATATGAATTTAACGTCACTTAATCTTAGTTTGAAAAATAACATTTTCTTGCTATAACAATATTTATCAACTACAATATTTAGGAATTGATGGTGACACAAACATTGTAAACAAGTTCATCCCAGCTGTCCAACCCGTCCATGTTAAAGTATGATGAGTTGTCAGATTTTCGTGCGGTTATGTCAGTCAGTTGCCACTCCCCTTTTTTCTCCATGTACTGCTGAGATTTCTGAAACGTGGCCTCCACTGGTTCTGAAAATAATATTTGAACATCTCTATCTGAGGGAGAAATAAATTTGCATCAGCCACAGTGGATGTACATTTTTTAGAAATCATTTATTTTGTGAGAGAGATGCAAAAAGCACTTTTTATAGAGTTTAATATTCCGCTGACTGTCATCCACACAACTTATGTAAATGTGGTTTTCTTTTCTTAAATTGAAAATGAATGTTAGCCTGTTGTTAATCATGAATATATTTTTTAATTGATGGCCTAAGTTATTACTTACTTGTGTGTTTGTATGAGCCAAATGTGTAGGTGCAGGTTTGAATATCAAAAGGAAAGGTGTAGATGTCTAGGTTGCAGGAGCTGATCACATGGACTGGCAGCCGATCTTCTGCTTTGCCGTTGTTGTATAGATAAACACAATAGGTTTCGGGGGCTTGGTTATCACTTAAGCTGCAATTAAAAAGGGCAGCATGACACAGATAGCCACAACAGTTTTATTTATTATTACAGATATTGACAAGATGTTACTAATATAGTTGATTAATAATATAGTAGATTAGTTGATTTCTTTAGTGTTTTAAGTTGATTAGTTGACTTGTCATTGTGTTGATTTTAAAAAAAGTATTGTTTTGCACATACTAGGGATGTGTGTCACGTGGCGACTAAAGAAACTCAGGGAGGACTCAATTGCAAAAGGAAAATAATGTTTATTTACAAAAGAGAAAACAAAACACAAAACAAAACCCACAAAGGGGAAAACATAACTAAATACAAAACAACAACTTCAAAAAGGAACATACCAAACGGGTCACGGGAGAACAGGAGAACATTACAAGACAACGAACCAGTACAAGACTACAAACACAAGGAGGCTAAATAGGGGAACAAACAAAGGAGGGTAACGAACACAACAGGTGGGGCAAATTAACCAATAACTGGATAACAAGATGGGAGGGGCTAAACGACAGACACGAGCACATGGCTCAAAACAATAAAACACCCATGTGCATGACAAGACAGGACAGGCATGTGACATAACCCCCTCCTTAAGGAGCGGCTACCAGACGCTCCACTAGGACGGGAGGGACGGACCAGGGCGGGACGGGAGGGACAGACCAGGGCGGGACGAGAGGGACAGACCAGGGTGGGACGAGAGGGACAGACCAGGGTGGGACGAGAGGGACAGACCAGAGTAGGACGGGAGGGACAGACCAGAGTAGGACGGGAGGGACAGACCAGCGTAGGACGGGAGGGACAGACCAGGGTGGGACGGGAGGGACAGACCAGGGTGGGACGGGAGGGACAGACTGTCCATCGGGCGGCCAGGGAGGAACAGACCGTCCATCGGGCGGCCAGGGCGGAACAGACCGTCCATCGGGCGGCCAGGGTGGAGACTTTCCCTCGGGCGGCCAGGGCGGAGACTTTCCCTCGGGCGGCCAGGGCGGAGACTTTCCCTCGGGCGGCCAGGGCGGAGACTTTCCCTCGGGCGGCCAGGGCGGAGACCACCCCTCGGGCGGCCAGGGCGGAGACGACCCCTCGGGCGGCCAGGGTTCAGGAACTGGAACTGGCACCACCGGCTCGGGCACTGGAACTGGCACCAACGGCTCGGGCACTGGAACTGGCACCAACGGCTCGGGCACTGGAACTGGCCCTGGAACTGGCACCACCAACTCAGGCACTGGAACTGGCACTGGAACTGGCACCACCGGCTCGGGCACTGGAACTGGCACCACCGGCTCGGGCACTGGAACTGGCACCACCGGCTCGGGCACTGGAACCACCGGCTCGGGCACTGGAACTGGCACCAACGGCTCGGGCACTGGAACTGGCACCACTGGCTCGGGCACTGGAACTGGCACCACCGGCTCGGGCACTGGAACCACCGGCTCGGGCACTGGAACTGGCACCACCGGCTCGGGCACTGGAACTGGCACCACCGGCTCCGGCTCAGGAACAGACACTGGCTCCGGCTCAGGAACAGACACTGGCTCCGGCTCAGGAACAGACACTGGCTCCGGCTCAGGAACAGACACTGGCTCCGGCTCAGGAACAGACACTGGCTCCGGCTCAGGAACAGACACTGGCTCCGGCTCAGGAACAGACACTGGCTCCGGCTCAGGAACAGACACTGGCTCCGGCTCAGGAACAGACACTGGCTCCGGCTCAGGAACAGACACCACCGGCTCAAGTGTGTGCGTAGCCCACACACACCACATGGCTGTGGCCATAATGGCCAGTGTCGCGGTCACTGAGGGCTCAGGCTCAGGAACAGACACCACCGGCTCAGACACAGGCTCGACGGCGGCCATCTTGTCAGGAGACCCAGGCTCGGCAGATGTGACTTGAACAGGCTCGGCGGCAGCGACGACCATCTTGTCCGAAGACATAGGCTCAGGAACAGTCTCTGGCTGGGCAGACGTGACGTGAACAGTCTCTGGCTGGGCAGACGTGACGTGAACAGTCTCTGGCTGGGCAGACGTGACGTGAACAGGCTCTGGCTGGGCAGACGTGACGTGAACAGGCTCTGGCTGGGCAGACGTGACGTGAACAGGCTCTGGCTGGGCAGACTTGACCTTCCTCCTTCTCCGCCTACGATGGCAAGGCGGTAGCACCGATCCCACCGCCTTAGGGGAAGTTCCACTCACCAGCTCAGGTGTGTTGGTAATCTTCTCAGGAGACCCAGACGTGACTGCTGTATCCCACTGACTCCGATGCTCAAGGTATCTGGAAAAACCCCAAAAGTCCAGGATTTCCAGACCCTTCATTTCCCACCCCGGCAATGGGTCATCAAGACAGGAATTAAAAATTTCTTTTAATGCTGCCTCATTGTATCCCATACCTCTTGATAGAGTCCAAAAAAATTGAGCTAGTCCACCCACCGACTGTCCCTGTTGGCGTAATGATGTTAGATTACTGAGTCGTCCCCTCCTCTCTTCATTGGTGGTAGGGGAACAGATTCGGAAACCCGTACTGCTGGATCTAAACATACTTCTTTTTGCTGAGTCCTCGAAATGGCTGGTTCGTTCTGTCACGTGGCGACTAAAGAAACTCAGGGAGGACTCAATTGCAAAAGGAAAATAATGTTTATTTACAAAAGAGAAAACAAAACACAAAACAAAACCCACAAAGGGGAACACATAACTAAATACAAAACAACAACTTCAAAAAGGAACATACCAAACGGGTCACGGGAGAACAGGAGAACATTACAAGACAACGAACCAGCACAAGACTACAAACACAAGGAGGCTAAATAGGGGAACAAACAAAGGAGGGTAACGAACACAACAGGTGGGGCAAATTAACCAATAACTGGATAACAAGATGGGAGGGGCTAAACGACAGACACGAGCACATGGCTCAAAACAATAAAACACCCATGTGCATGACAAGACAGGACAGGCATGTGACAATGTGCAACACTATTTACATTGACCAAGCAGCATCCAGTATAATCTGTAACTATCCGTTTAATAATTCTCAGTAATTTACCCGCTTTGTTTTTCCAGTAATGTTCACAGTTCCCTTTCAAAATGGTCTCTCGTGTTGCATGAAAATGCTTATGGGGAAACTCCTGTTTACTCTGAATACTGAAGCCTGATTTGTTAATGTTCGTGGAGCCGAATACCAATGTAAGTTACCATTATGCCAGAATTTTCTCCTTTAGCATGAAGATCATCTCCTTGCTAGACTTTGAAGAAGAAGACGAAGAAGCCTGCTACTCATTGTAGAAGAGCCCTAGCAGCAGAAATTCTCTTCTCTCCAGAACTTCTACCCTCGGGCCATCTGGCAAATTTAAAAGAGTGAATTCAGCAGAGTTGTTTCAAATGTCGCGCCACAAGTGTAGCTCTTTAGACAGGCACAGTGAGTACGTCGCTTGCCTGGGCCGCGCCCACGCTTAGGCTGTGCTTACTGAGATGGACTGCTCTCACTGCGAGAGCATGAGTCTCTCCCTGCTTTGCTCGCGGCTCTCCTACTTTCATGAAGATGGACCCGCCCCTCCCGCTCTACAATCTCTGGCCTCCCAGGAACCTCGGAGGAAGTAAAAGTCGGGTTTGAGTGATCCCATGCCGGCTCAGGATCCGTGTGCTTCACTCTCCCTCTCACCGGTGCTCTACTACCTTGAGAATCAGCGCCCCTCATCTGCTGCGAACGGTTTGGTCTCTTTCAGCCAATCAAAGGAGGAAGCTGCTGCTGACGGTTGGACGTACTTCGGAGAGGATCTCGGCTCTCTTCCTCCCAAAGAGTCAGCACGGGCCAGTGTGGACAGCAAACTGCTCCACATCCTCTCAAAGGCCGTGGAGGATTTCAGCTTGGAATGGTCAACTGCGGAAGAGCCTGCCTGCAGCCACCTGGATGAATGGTTCCTCCCAGGGCTCCGCCAGCGTACCTCCTATCAAAACCGGCACCGTTATTCCCAGAAGTACAAGATGAGGTCACCAAATCGTGACGTGCCCCTTCTCGGCTCGCATCCACTCTTCTGCTTCAGCCACCCTCACCTCTGTTGACGGCACTGAAGGGAAAGGATATGGCAAGCTCTCCTCTCTGGAAGAGGCGATCGCTGCACATCTCTGCCCACCATCAGCCCTGGGACTGAAAGCCAAGGCCATGCACCTGTCTAAGCCCTGCAGGACCATCTCTGCCTTAGCGGGCAGGGTCTACTCAGTGGCTGGCCAGGCTGCCTCAGCACTTCAGATGATGGCAGTGCTCCAAGTTTCTCAGGCCAAACTCCTCAGCGCAATGGAGTACGGCCTGAGTCCTGATGCCTTCAAGGAGTTGCGCACAGCGACCGAACTTGCTCTGCGCACTACAAAGGCGACTGTGCAGGCGATCGTCAAGACCATGGCCACCTGTGGTTGAATCTCATGAGATCAAGGACACAGATAACGTCGACTTCCTCGACTCCCTAGCCTCCCCCATGGGTTTGGTCGTTCCTGCCATTGACGGATTCGCAGAGTGCTTCACCACAGCACAGAAGTAGTCACAAGCCATGCGCCACTTCCTACCCAAACTCTCCAGTGCAGCAGCTTTTTCAAGTCACCAGAATGCTCCGTCATCCCAGCAGTCTGCGAAGCCTGCTCCATCGCCTGCTCAGCCTCAGCCCCAGCCCCAGACAGAGCCTGAGCTGGATAGTGCCCTCAGATGGTAAAATGCTACCCCTTTCATAAGTGCCAGAGCCCCCGCCCCATAGTGACATTGGACCCTGTGCTGCACAACCTGTCATGATATCAAAGAGAGGAAGAGGAGAGGATCAGGTCCCGTCGAGGCCGGACCGCCCTCGAAGAAATCTCGTACTTGCTCTCCATTTAGCTCTGGGCGATAGAAGCTCTATCCATGCTAGGCCCATCCAACCCACTCCGTACGTGCCCAAGCAAATTACCGCTGTGATAGCAGACCCACTTACTCAAAAGAGCACTTCTCCTCTTCACAACAATGCGAACGACAATTCCCTGCCTCCACGCAGTGACCTGCCGCTCAAAAAACTCAGACCACTCACCGCCCGGCTCCAGGATTGGAAAGCCATTCCAGGCGTGTCGAGTTGGGTCCTGAAGACTATAGAACGAGGCTACTTGCTCCAGTTTGCTCACAGACACCCCTCAAATCAGAGGTGTTATTCGAAATTTGATTCAGGACAACGATGAACATGTTCTCCAATCTGAAGTGCACAGTCTGCCAGCAAAAAGTGCCGTTGAGATGGTTCCGCCGGTGAGCAGCAAGTCAGGCTTTTACAGCCGCTACTTCCTCGTTCCCAAGAAAGACGGTGGGCTCAGGCCCATCCACGATCTCAGAAACCTGAACAAGTGATCGACTGATATTGATTTTTTTTAAATTGATACCAATACCAATTATTTGTATTTTTATGTGCTCGATAACTGTTATGCAGAACTGATATTTATTTACTGTTAAGATCCTCTGAAATTTTTGCTTGTTAAAAAATAAATACGACCACATGTTGTATCAATCACGTTAACTCACTGCCTCCGAAACTTTCGTCCATTATAAAATAATTCGGATCGGGTTTGATTTTTGCCTGAAGCAAGCGTTCGGCTCCTGGTCCAGCCTGGAGAAGCACCTGCATATCAACTGCCTCGAAATGATAGCGGTTTTTCTTGCCCTAAAAACCTTTCTGCTGGCCCTGAGGGGGCACCACATCTTCGTCCTATCGAACAACATGACGGTGGTGGCCTTCATAAATCACCAAGGTGGTCTCAGGTCTTAGTCCCTCTACAGAATGCAAGACCTTCACTCACTTTGGGCAGTTCACATGCCGGCAGGCTGAACCAGGTTCAGGTTATTTGGAGTGTCTTTGAGAGGTCAGAGGTGGACCTCTTCGCCTCAGGAGACAACTCTTCCAGCCATTTTTCATTTTTTACATTTTTCATCCATGACTGGCCCAGCGCTCGCCTGTATGCCTTCCCTTCAATTTCCCTGCTCCCTAAGGTCATCAGACGAGTCAGGGAAGTCGGATGCTCGGTCCTCCTGGTGGCCCCACTCTGACAGAACCAGGCAATGGGTTCCCCAGTTGGTACAGATGCTGTTGGCAGCCCCTTGGATGATCCCGTTGAGGAAGGACCTCCTCTTGCAAGCGGGAGGGATGATTTGGCATCCCCAGCCCGACCTTTGGAGCCTTCATGTTTGGCCACTCAACAGGAGTCTTTACAGCTCTCCGCGAGGGTAACTAACTCCATTTTGGAGGCTAGAGTCCGATCTATGAGGCGCCTCTAGGCCCTTAAATGTGCTTTGCCACTTTGCAGACCCTTTTCATGATCAAACAGCAACATCATATACTAAAGAAGGTTGTGTAATTGTAACACTCACACTATACAATACAGCTGAGTTTACATAATAATTAGGACCGCCTGTTCCCGTTGTCTGTTAAGTATACCAATTACGTATCAGCATGAGACAACAAATAACACCAAGAGATATGTTTAGCCAACAACCTCCTTGTATTTACAACTTCACAGAATATAAACAACCCATACCATAATACCATATACAACACCAATATATACAACCAGTTGTAACTGAGTGTGTGTGTGTGTGTGTGTGTGTGTGTGCGTGCGTGCGAAAAGTCATATAGTCCAGCGTGTATATACAATGTTAGGATCCGCCTCACCGGTGAGAATGTCAAGTCCGTGAGCGTGATCAATGTACGTGATGCCTGTCTTCTGTCCTCCGATCGAGTAATCCTGGCCGCGAGCCAACTAAAATACTCCACGGAGGAACGGCGACCCGGCGCTTCCAGGACAGACCCTCACTGAATACTCCACATGCACTCCGACCGGTTAGTGGATGAGAAGACGCTTCTCCCGATGACCGGCATCCCGGTTCCTTTTATGGCCAAACTCATAGTCATTTCCTGTTTACCTGACAGGACCACATGTGACGAAATGTCACGCGCAGATCTCGAGTGAATAATAATGAGGTTCCCAACACACAACAGAAGAGGCATAAAGCGTACAGAGGAAAGCCGACAAGGTAATACATAAAGTGCCACAACATATTTAGTTATGAGGTACTAACCTTATTTATAACCTTCCTTTATGTGGCCACGCTACATAGATCCCCTCCCCCAGCCTTCGGCATAGGTGGAGAACGTCCGTACCAGCGTTTTAAGTTTACCACATTTACATTGTCTGTTTTAAGTGGAATGCCCCAACTCACAATGTAATTTATTGGCCCCATTCTTTTTATTACTTCAGCTGGACCCTCCCACTTGGGCGCTAGCTTGGCAGAAAATCTACTGGAGGCCGATGAGAGAGGGTGAGTCTTAATCCAGACTAGATCACCCGGCTTGAATTGCGCATCCTTCCGTCGGGCATTATAGTATCTAGCTTGTCTGGATTGTTGTACCCCTACTCTGAATTTGACCTCCTCTGCCATGTTGTTTTGACGTTCGACTAGAGTATATGAAGTTTGGTCAGGCGTGGGAGGTCTAAGGATCAACCGCTCCAGAGGTCCATGAAGCTGACGACCCAACATCAACTCCGCCGGAGCTCTACCGGTGGTCTCTTGATGAGCTGTATTGATGGCGAACCTTAGCTCCGGTAACCACTGATCCCACGTCTGATGATATTGTCCTACATAGGACGCAATCATGGTTTTTACCGTCCTGTTAACCCTTTCAGTCAGGTTGGTTTGCGGATGATAGCTGGTGGTGAGTTTCTGGATGCTTCCCCATGACCTGCATAGTTCAGAAAGCACATTGGATGTAAATTGTGCTCCCCGGTCCGACACCAGGTATTTCGGCACTCCCCATCTGGTGAAGATTTCCTCTCTAAGAATTTTAACTATTTTCTGTGTCTTACTATCTCGCAAGGGGAACAGCTCTACCCACTTTGTGAAATAGTCGACAATTACCAGAAGGTACGTGTTTTGCTTTTTACTCAGAGGAAATGGACCCATGAAATCCATACCTAATGTGTGTCCCGGTTCCTGAACTTGGGTATGTTGTAGGAATCCGCTAGGTTTTGTATTGTCATGTTTGTATTTTTGACAGATCTCACAACCCTTGACATATTGCCATACGTCTTTCCGGACAGAGGACCACCACGCTACTTCCAATAGCCGCAACAAGGTTTTTAGACGGCCCAGATGTCCTCCTAATGGGTTATCATGGAAGTAATGCAAAAACCCTGGTATCATCTCCTGAGGCACTACTAACTGGAATCTCTCTCCAGTATTCTTGACAGGTACCCGCCGATATACCACCCCCTGATGTTCTTCAAAGGTGATCCGATGTTCTTGAGCCTTACGGGTTTGGTGGGACCCCCGCAGGAGAGCAATGGCATTGTCTCGACTTTTGGCCTGCGAGATTTCTCCTAGAGTGTGAGGTATGTCAGAAGCGCATTTGGGTGTAGTTATGGTCATACAAGGCACACTGTTTTTTCCTAATGGCTCGTAAGCTCTCGACAAGGCATCTGGCCCTAGATTGAGACATCCTCTACGATGATGTACCTGGAAAGTGAACTGTTGCAGTCTCAGTGTCCACCGGGTTAACCGGGAAGAGGTTTTGGGGCAATTAAATGCCCACGTTAATGCCGCATGATCACTATAAATGTCAAAAGGCCTTCCTTCCAGATAATGTCTCCATTTTTCCACCGCCCAGACCACGGCTAGACACTCTTTTTCAGATGTAGAATAGTTCAACTCTGGTCCTCTCAAGGTTCTAGATGCATAGGCTATTACCCTTTCCCCCTCTGGAGTAAGTTGGGAGATAATAGCCCCTAGTCCCACGTCACTGGCATCGGTGTGTACCTGAAAGGGTTGACTGAGGTCCGGTTGCACTAAGACGGGTGGATCTTGCAATCTCAGCTTGATAGTCTCCAGACTGACTTGGCACGCAGGCGTCCATTCCCATTTTACCCCTTTCTTCTTTAAATGGTTTAAAGGAGCAGTGATGTCCGCAAAGTGAGGAATGAACATGTGGTACCAACCCGCCAATCCCAAGAAGCGTTGGAGTGCTTTGAGGTCTTTAGGAGGAGGATAATCAGCCACCGCCTGGGTCTTTTCCGGATCTACTTCTACTCCTCTCTCTGATACCATGTGTCCCAGGAATTTTAGTTGACGTTTAAAGAAGTGACACTTCTTCATGTTGAGAGTAAGGGAAGCTTGGTTGAGTCTGTGTATAATGGTGTTCAGGTGTTGTACATGTTCTTTTAATGTCCGTGAATAAATGATAATATCGTCAATATATACAAAGCAAATCTTTCCCCTCAATTCCACTAGGATCTTCTCCATCAGCCTCTGGAATGTGGCTGCGGCATTCCTGAGACCATACGGCATAGATCGGAATTGGTAGAGCCCCTGGATAGAGATAAAGGCAGTTTTACTCTTACTAGCCTCCTCCATTTCCACTTGCCAATATCCTGACCGCAAGTCCAAAGTACTGAACCAGGAGGCGCCTTCCATGGATTCCAGTATGTCATGGATGAGTGGCATTGGATAAGCGTCAGGTAATGTTTTACTATTAAGCTTCCTATAGTCTACGCAGAACCTGTAAGTCCCATCCGCTTTGGGGACCAGGACTACGGGTGAAGCCCATGGAGAGAAAGAGGGTTCGATGATGTTGTCACTTAGCATTTGTTCGACTTGCTCGTCTATTATTTTTTTCTTGAATGGAGAAACTCTGTAAGCCCTAGACTTCACAGGCATTTCATCACATAAGAGGATTTTGTGTTGTTCTACAGATGTTTTCCCGAGTAGCTTGGACGTGGTATGAGGCCAGGTCACGATCAGCTTCTGCAACTCCTCCTGGTTGTCGGAGTCCCAGTTGGGAGTAATTTCAGTGACCGGCGCAGTGAGAGATGGCTGCCATGTTGGAGGTAAGGCGTAATAAAGACTCACTGTAGCAGAAGTGTGTCCTCTTTCCCCTACCGGAATTGTAGCCACTCCAGGATTTATGGTAGCCGTTATGAAAGAGTGATACATATAACCTTTGCCCACTTTCAGCCCATATCTACCTTGGCCTACATCCACGATAGCTTCAGTGGCTCTGAGGAAATCCAAGCCTGCGATCAAGGGAAACGCCAGGTGAGCATCCTTCATGATATATGTATCCACCCCACATACTTTCTCATGCCAGTTGTAACAGATGGTTTTCTTATTGAAAGCTTGATGTACCTTCCCGTCTGCCATAATGAACCGTTGCAGGGGAACTGGATGGTCAGCATTCATTTCACCCTATCATCTATCTGTTCCACATTCATTAGGATCCCAGCTCAAACCTTCAATATTCCAGTCCTTCAAAATGCAAATATCATTATTAATTTTCCATTTATATAATATAAAACTTTTTTAAAGTATCAAAATATTATATCTATTTAAGATTTTAGGAATTTAAGTCCAAGAATAAATGGCAAGGTGACAGCTCAAAATTGATCCTTAGAGCTCTTACAAACCACAGCCAGATACATGTATCCAAGATTTGAGCTTTTTCATCCTAAAAGGGAAAATGTCCACAATTTCTATTTAGCCATTTGCAGATTATTAATGTAATGTGACTGCATACAGTGATTGGTATATTTGGGTATTTACTTACCACATCCAAAATGGCATATAAAATGAAACCCAAACTAATCTTTGTAGGTGTTTTTGGATTAATAACTGGCCGCATTTGGGTTTTGTTGAAGACACTCACTCTGAGTGATTGTAGGAGGGACTCTGCGGTTGGCTGAGAGCAGTTTAAGGTGTCTGCAGATCTCATGAGTGCAGCTGCCAGAAGGGTTCGGCCCCAAAGAGAGAAAACAGTACAAAGATAGTCATAAAGGAAACAAGCTATATGCATACTAAACCAAAAAGATGTATTACAGTCCTAGAGGCCATGAACGACAGGCTCTTTTTATGAATTCCAATTGC
This sequence comes from Scardinius erythrophthalmus, assembly GCF_964197995.2. NCBI lineage: Eukaryota > Metazoa > Chordata > Actinopteri > Cypriniformes > Leuciscidae > Scardinius > Scardinius erythrophthalmus. Next base: position 33,709,423 of record NC_138234.1, read on the forward strand.
TCAGGTTTTGGACTTTATTATTGAAATGATTATCTTACATTGAATAATGAAGCAGGTGAAGATGAAATGAGTTGTGGAAGTTTGGCAGTTCATTTTCTAGCCTGCAATGGCAATTATAAACATTTGTTTATGTATTCATAAAACAATCAAATATCAAATAAAAAAATCAATAAGCAGGTTACTTGAGAACAGCTGGACCTCTTTGCTTTGGAAAATAGTTCAAAATGATCTAACAACAATTTTAGCAGATAAATGTTTCTTTCGCTGTAACATCTACAAAAGGCCATTCAAATTTAGACCTTGAATTTGACCAGTTTACTTATGATAGGCAACGTATGTCTGCAGAACGTAAGGGTTCAATTAAAGTATTAAGACAGAGGTTACTAGAGACTTAGACATGAAATGCCCTTTGTGTGAAACAAATTATTGTTCGTCACACTTTATATCAGGTGTCGTTAATACTATGAATTGTCAGATACAATTTACTTATGGGGCCCTATTTTAACGATCTGAAACGCAAGTGTCAAGCGCAAAGCGCAAGTAACTTTGTAGGCGGATCTTGGGCGCTGTTGCTATTTTCCCGGAGGGATAAATTACTCTTGCACCCGGCGCAAATCTAAAATGGGTTGGTCTGAAGTAGCTTCATTACTCATAGGTGTGGTTTGGGCGTAACGTGAAATAAACCAATCAGAGCGTCATCTCACATTCCCTTTAAGAGCAGACGCGCTTTTTCCATAGTGGATTGCTATTGTAACGGCGGATTTGCCAGGCGCGCGCCAGGAGCGCTTCACAGCCAAGGAGAGCAACGTCTATCTATCGTAATAATGTATGATTTGCAAAAATGAAAACTGCTGCTTCTGTGTAGATGAGAGAATTAAAGTGTATGCGCGTTGTGCACATGCTACATTGATTATGGCCAAGCATGCACCCTTAAAATAGCATATGAATAACATGCGCAACGCGCCACTGACTTTAAACTTTTTTTTCCTTGTTAGTGGCGCAATTGTTTTCTAAACCTGCAAAATAGCATGAAGGAACGTTTGCACCAGAACACGCCTCCTCTTTGTGCTGAACCGCCCTGGGGAGCGCAAGTGTATTTCCTAACTTACCGACGTGCATCTGTGGAGGGAAAAGTCCGCTTTTCGCGGGTGCCAAATAGGAATGATACATGCGTCGGTGTACAAAGTCAATTGCACTGGGTGCAAGATAGGGCCCATGGTGTTTATGTTGAATTGCAAAAAAAACTTTTGCTACTTTTGAGGTGGGATATGGGTAAGGTTAGATACAGATATGGATAGGTTTAAAGGTGGGGTAAGGGGTAAGAGGAGTTTTTTTTTAAACATACGTACAACTTAAAAACATGTATGTACACAACAAATGCATTGTATCAAATGATTAATTTAAATGTTAGTACATAGTTAAAGACACTTAATATAAAGTGGGACATACTTTTTGCTAAGACTAACTTTATTGAAAGGCTACAAAGCAATAAGTTTGTTTCCAGGTTTGTTTAAATTTGATTTTGAATCTCATATTTAGTGTTCTGAGACTTTTTGGTCTTCACTTTATATATATATATATATATATATATATATATATATATACTTTACGTATAGAAGACCGCTGTAAAGTGCATTATCTTGTAGTTTCTGGTAAAAACTAGTGGAACAATGTATGGTTTACCTCTGATAGTGCCTTTTATTAATTACATTACATTATATTTTAACCCTTGTTTATGTAATTGTATTTTTATTTTTATTTCTGGCAACAAAAAAAAAACAACATGGCTGATTAAAGCATTGAAGGACTAATTACCAAGTTTAGGAAAAACATTTTTTTCAAAGTGTATAGAAATTAAGATATTTTTTTCTTTTTTAAATTTAACATTCATGCATCGAAAAGGTTAAAAAGGACCATTTGCATTATATTGCAACCATTCCTTCTTTGCTTAAGTGTAAATTAAAATTTTTAAAACAAAACCATTAACTATCCTAATTATTGTCAGTTGAAACCCAGCCTTCTTGTTAATTGCTGAATCTTACCTGAATATTGACAGAAGTTCTATATCCATTAAGTTCTTGATCAGTAATGTGATCATCAGTGACCCATAGATTTTAATTTCAGAATCATTTATCAGTTTGACAGGTAATGTGTTAGACTGGTGGGTATGTACCCTAAATACAAATAAATGATTTGCTTAGGCAAATATGTATTAGTCATCCAGCTTGTAATGGCTTGCAACAATGAATGCTTTTGCAAAACTCAACATTTTATTTCTTAACCTTCTGGAAATACAGTATTAGACATTGGAGACATAAGCCCAACATGCAAAATATCTAGTGTGTGTCTAAAATAAATGTGGTGGTAACTGGGGTCTCTGTGGTGGAACATACTTTTGCATACTGAGGGTAAGAAATGTGGCATTGTCTAAAACTGTAGTGTGAATATGATATTAATATTGCATATTGTGACACCAATGTGAAAGTCTCGCTTTCTCATGGCACATTTCTATTTTATGTTCAACAATTAAACACCAGTTACTGTACACTATCAATATATAATGAATATAGAAACAATTGTATATTAACAGATATATCAAATAGTCTTCATTTTTTTCTTTTTTTTCACAAATTCTGCTACAATAATACAGCATGTGTGTAAAAGTTTGGACCTTTGAGAAAATGACATTTATGCCTGGTTCCATCCATCCATCCATCTTCTCCCGCTTATCCGGGGCCGGGTCGCGGGGGCAGCAGCCTAAGCAGAGATGCCCAGACTTCCCTCTCCCTAGACACTTCCTCCAGCTCTTCCGGGGGGACACCGAGGCGTTCCCAGGCCAGCCGGGAGACATAGTCTCTCCAGCGTGTCCTAGGTCTTCCCCGGGGTCTCCTCCCAGTGGGACGCGCCCGGAACACCTTCCCGGGAAGGCGTCCAGGAGGCATCCGGAACAGATGCCCGAGCCACCTCAGCTGACCCCTCTCGATGTGGAGGAGCAGCGGCTCTACTCTGAGCTCCTCCCGAGTGACCGAGCTTCTCACACTATCTCTAAGGGATCGCCCAGCCACCCTGCGGAGAAAGCTCATTTCGGCCGCCTGTATCCGGGATCTTGTCCTTTCGGTCATGACCCAAAGCTCATGACGATAGGTGAGAGTAGGAACGTAGATTGACCGGTAAATCGTGAGCTTCGCCTTGCGGCTCAGCTCTTTCTTCACCACGACATACCTGTACATCGACTGCATTACTGCAGAAGCTGCACCGATCCGTCTGTCAATCTCCCGTTCCATCCTTCCCTCACTCGTGAACAAAACCCCAAGATACTTAAACTCCTCCACTTGAGGCAGGAACTGTCCACCAACCTGAAGTGGGCAAGCCACCCTTTTCCGACTGAGGACCATGGCCTCGGATTTGGAGGTGCTGATTCTCATCCCAGCCGCTTCACACTCGGCTGCAAACCGTCCCAGTGCATGCTGAAGGTCCTGGTTTGATGAAGCCAACACGACAACATCATCTGCAAAAAGCAGAGACGAAATCATGTTGTCACCAAACCGGACACCCTCCGGCCCCTGGCTGCGCCTAGAAATTCTGTCCATAAAAATTATGAACAGAACCGGCGACAAAGGGCAGCCCTGCCGGAGTCCAACATGCACCGGGAACAAGTCTGACTTACTCCCGGCAATGCGAACCAAGCTCCTGCTGCGGTCGTACAGGGACCGGACAGCCCTTAGTAAAGGACCCCGGACCCCATACTCCTGGAGCACCCTCCACAGGCCGCCACGAGGGACACAGTCGAATGCCTTCTCCAAATCCACAAACCACATGTGGACTGGTTGGGCAAACTCCCATGAACCCTCCAGCACCCTGTAGAGGGTATAGAGCTGGTCCAGTGTTCCACGGCCTGGACGAAAACCACACTGTTCCTCCTGAATCCGAGGTTCTACTATCGGCCGTATTCTCCTCTCCAGTACCCTGGCATTGACTTTCTTAGGGAGGCTGAGAAGTGTGATCCCCCTATAGTTGGAACACATCCTCCGGTCCCCCTTCTTAAAAAGAGGGACCACCACCCCGTTCTGGCATCCCAGAGGCACTGTCTCCGACCGCCACGCGATGCTGCAGAGGCGTGTCAGCCAAGACAGCCCCACAACATCCAGAGACTTGAGGTACTCAGGGCCTTGCCACCGAGGAGTTTCTTGACTACCTCTGTGACTTCAGCTTTGGTGATGGACGAGTCCACCTCTGAGCCCTCAGCCTCTGCTTCCTCAATGGAAGACGTGACGGCGGGATTGAGGAGATCCTCGAAGTATTCCTTCCACCGTCCAACGACATCCCCAGTTGAGGTCAACAGCTCCCCACCTCTACTGTAAACAGCGTTGGTAGGGCACTGCTTCCCTCTCCTGAGGCGCCGGACGGTTTGCCAGAATCTCTTCGAGGCCAGCCGATAGTCCTTCTCCATGGCCTCACCGAACTCCTCCCAGGCCCGAGTTTTTGCCTCCTCAACCACCCGGGCTGCAGTTCGCTTGGCCTGCCGGTACCCGTCAGCTGCCTCAGGAGTCCCACAAGCCAACCTGGCCCAATAGGACTCCTTCTACAGCTTGACGGCATCCCTTACTTCCGGTGTGCACCACCGGGTTCGGGGATTGCCGCCTCGACAGGCACCGGAGACCTTACGGCCACAGCTCCGAGCGGCCGCTTCGACAATGGAGGTGGAGAACATGGTCCACTCGGACTCAATATCTCCAGCCTCCCTCGGGATCCGGTCGAAGCTCCGCCGGAGGTGGGAGTTGAAGATCTTTCTGACAGGAGACTCGGCCAAACGTTCCCAGCAGACCCTCACAGTACGCTTGGGTCTACCGAGTCTGTCCAGCTTCCTCCCCCGCCATCGGATCCAACTCACCACCAGGTGGTGATCAGTTGACAGCTCCGCCCCTCTCTTTACCCGAATGTCCAAGACATACGGCCGCAGGTCAGATGAAACGACCACAAAGTCGATCATCGACCTACGGCCTAGGGTGTCCCGGTGCCACGTGCACTGATGGACACCCTTATGCTTGAACATGGTGTTCGTTATGGACAAACTGTAACTAGCACAGAAGTCCAATAACTGAACACCGCTCGGGTTCAGATCAGGGGGGCCGTTCCTCCCAATCACGCCCCTCCAGGTGTCACTGTCGCTGCCCACGTGAGCATTGAAGTCTCCCAGTAGAACAACAGAGTCCCCAGTTGGAGCACTTTCCAGCACCCCTTCCAGAGACCCCAAGAAGGCTGGGTACTCTGCACTGCCGTTTGGCCCGTAGGCCTCACACGACAGTGAGAGACCTATCCCCGACCCGAAGGCGCAGGGAAACGACCCTTTCGTTCACCGGGGTGAACTCCAACACATGGCGGCTGAGCTGGGGGGCTATAATCAAACCCACACCAGCCCGCCGCCTCTCACCATGGGAAACTCCAGAGTGGTGAAGAGTCCATCCTCTCTCGAGGAGTGTGGTTCCAGAGCCCAAGCCGTGCGTAGAAGTGATCCCGACTATCTCTAGTCGGAACCTCTCAACCTCACAAACAATCTCAGGCTCCTTCCCCGCCAGCGAGGTGACGTTCCACGTCCATAGAGCTAGCTTCCGTGTCCAGGGATCGGGTTGTCGATGCCTCCGCCTTCGACTGCCGCCCGATCCTCTCAGCACCGGCCCCCTACGGTCCCTCCTGCAGGTGGTGAGCCCACGGGAAGGCGGCCCCACGTCGCTCCTTCAGGCTGAGCCCGGCCGGACCCCGTGGGGGGAGGCCCGGCCACCAGACGCTCGCATACGAGCCCCAACCCCGGGCCTGGCTCCAGGGTGGGGTCCCGGCTGCGCCATACCGGTAACGTCACGGTCCTCGATTTATTTTTTCTCATAAGGGGTTTTTGAACCGCTCTTAGTCTGACCCGTCGCCTAGGACCTGTTTGCCTTGGGAGACCCTACCAGGGGCATATAGCCCCGGACAACATAGCTCCTAGGGTCATTCGGGTACTCAAACCCCTCCACCACGTTAAGGTGGCAGTTCAAGGAGGAGCTATGCCTGGTTAGTGATTTAAAAAAATATATTTTTTTGCCTGGTTAGTGATTTAAAAAAATAAATGTAAAAAAAAATGTATTTTATTTACAACACAACATAATCCAAATATACATAATGAACGTCAAAGGCACATTATTGAGCATACTGATCTAAACACAGAGGGCCCTATTTTAACGATCTGCAACGCAAGTATCCAACGCGAAATGCAAGTAACTTTGTGGGCGGATCTCTAAACGCAAATCTAAAATGGGTTGGTCTGAAGTAGCTACATTACTTATAGGTGTGGTTTGGGCGTAACTTGCAACAAACCAAACAGAGCTTCATCTCACATTCCAGAGAAGACAGAGAAGTGACATTGTATGGGGATGGGAGAAACCCACCCAAATTAGCTTTGGTTAAATAGGCGTGGGAGGAAATTGCCACAATTGTTTCTACGGCTGGCATCCCCAGGACATCTCACCAGTGCCGCAAATGCTACAACGATGTCAGAAGACAGGGGAAGTCCAAGCTTGCTGGCTTCAATCGGACAAGCCGTATAACTGGAGGTGGATTTGCCTCTACTCAGGACCTGACACCAGCAGATGACATCACTGCATCCACCCTCACCACTGAAAAGGTTGAGGGATTTGGGGGCTTTGAAATCGGTACCCAACCCAATACACTAGCTGTCCAACCCCAAGTTACACTTACAAATCAAGTTCACATACATAGAGATTTCTCATGAAAATCTTTTAAATCATTATTGACATGAAATAAATGTAACACAGCCATACTATAAATCAAAACAATGTAAAGCAGCTTTGCAGGAAGAAGACCTTGGCCTCGCTTGGTGCGCACAAGCCAGCTGAGAAGGGAGCAGCGCAACCACCAAGGTGGATCCAGACCCACTACACGTCGTGGCAGTATCGTCAGACCGGAGGACCACCCGTTCCTGCAGCTCCAGCAAACCGGGTTTGACAACCTGGAGCGGGAGCTGTCCGGGATGCGGCAAAGAATAAATGTCCATCTTGACCAGGTGGCGATGTTGCTGCAGCCTCTTGGGCGCATCCCCTCAAGTCTGGAGAGGATTGTTGCAGCCATGGAGCGTGGGCCTCCAAACGCACCACCTGCTCCTGTTGTGCCCCTTCCTCCTCCTGTTGTAACCGTTCCTCCTCCTGTTGTGCCCCTTCCTCCACCCCCCACTCCATCTCCGTTCATCCGCTCTACCAGGAGCACATCACGCATTGCCACTCCCAGACCCTCAAGTGTCCAATCCCGCCGTGGTGCGCGTCGCATGCCTATCAGAGGAGGGAAAAAGAATTACACTTCTTCTGTTTAAATCTTTTCAACTTTTCATTTTCTGTTTGTATTTTCTTTTGTTCAGTTACAGTTTGCTATTGATTTTTCTTTTTGACAAAATGTAAATAAAGAAATGTCACAAAGACGTACTTTCCGATGTTTTGGGCTCACTCTCACTGAATCACAAGGTTATGAATGCATGGTAATATTTTTCCTTGTAATTATGTATGGTTTGCAATAATGGGAACTGTCGTGTCTGTGTAGATGAGAGAAGCAAAGTGTATGCGCATTGTGCACACGCTAAATTATGGCCAAGCATGCACCCTTAAAATAGCATATGAATAACGTGCCACTGACTTTAGACTAGGTTTCTCCCGGTCTGTGGCGGAAGTGTAAAATAGCACCAGGGAACGTTTGCGCCGGAACACGCCTCCTCTTTTTGCTGCACCGCCCCCCAGTAGCGCAAGTTCATTCCCTAATTTACCGACGTGCGTCTGTGGAGGGAAAAGTCAGCTGTGCATCAGGTGCAAAATAGGAATGATACATGCATCGGTGTACAAAGTCAAAACTGTCAATGGATTGAGGTGAGACTGCTGAGTGTATATATTCCTCTTACCATTGATTGCTGAGTGCTCTCCACTTGTGTTAATTATCTGAACGTGCTCCTCCCGAACTTTGTTAATAAAACCTCATTTGCCATGCACTGAAGAAAAATCTCCCCTGCCATCAGTGGTCAGTGATGGAGCTTATTTTATCATGTTCATGTATAATATCAGTCCAGTGTAGTTGAACAGCTTACTGATGTTGGTACAGCACTCTAAAATATAAACGTTTTGAAAAGACTCATGTGAAAGTTTGAGTCAGCAGGACTCAGGACTCAGTAGCATCTGTTCCCTGTAAAAAAAACAACAACAACTGTGAACATACTGTTAACAGGAGCAACTAGGGCTGCACGATTTGTGGGAAAAAATCTTATCGCAATATATATATATATTTTTTTTGGTTAAAATTGTGATTTACGCTTTAAAATTCACAAAAAATGTAAAGAACATCAGGTTTGTTGTGTCTATAAGAACTATTACTATAGTAAAAAGTATATTTTGGTCAGTCTCTGTCAGACTGACCAAACTCTGTCAGACTTTTCTGGCAACTACTGCCTAATTTCTCTCAGTAGATTCTGAGGACCGTGAAAAAAGGTTACAGGATTCTGTTCGCTTCCCGACCACCTTGTTTCTCGATCAGGAGCTGCGCTCTCCTCTGGCGAAAGGAGCCATAGATGAAGTGAACCCATCCCAGAGAGAAAAGCAGGGTTTCACAGTCAGTACTTCTTAGTACCCAAAAAGGTCAAGGGTTGCATCCGATTTTCAATCTGGGGGGCCTGAACCATACTTTTCAGACATACAGGATCAAGATGCTAAATGTCAAACTCATAGTGGCACAAATTCAATCCAAGGTTTGTTTTGTGATGATAAATCTAAAAGCTGTGTATTTTCACATAGAGATATTGGCAGAACAAAGTTCCTCAGGTTTTCTTATAGGGGCGAAGCATACCATTGAAAAAGAAAAACGTGTTCTGTGTGAAGATGCACATGCATCAATATGATGTTATAAAATACATATTGTCAATGAGATAAATCCCTGTACCTTCAGAGTTTTCCCTGGTAGCTGTTCGTATCTCAGCCTGCCTGACAGACATTTCTGGCTGGATGAAGGAACACCACCTTCAGCTAAACCTTGCGAAGACAGAGCTACTTGTGGTCCCGGCCAGCCCAACACTTCATCACAACTTCACCATTCAGCTAGGCTCGTCATCCATAACTCCATCAAGGTCAGCCAGGAACCTTGGAGTGGTAATTGATGATCAACTGAACTTCACAGACCACATTGCTAGAACTGCCTGGTCATGTAGCTTTGCCTTGTACAACATTAGGAGGATCAGGCCCTTCCTATCAGAACGTTCCTACAGAGCTCCTTGTCCAAGCGCTAGTTCTATCCAGACTGGACAATTGTAATGCTCTTCTGGCTGGTCTTCCAGCTTGCACGGTCAAACCTCTGCAACTGATCCAGAATGCTGCAGCCAGAGTGGTCTTTAATGAGCCAAAGAGTATGATGTCACTCCTCTCCTCACAAAATTGAACTGGTTGCCATTTGCCGCTCACATCAATTTCAAGTCACTGACGTTTGCGTACGGAACAACAACTGGCTCTGCTCCCCTTTACTAAACTCATTACTTAAGACTTATGTGCCAACTTGTGCTCTGCTAGCGAACGACATCTTGTAGTGCCATCTCAACGAGGCACAAAATCTCTTTCTCAGACCTTCACCTGGACTGTTCCCTGCTGGTGGAATGATCTAACTCAACAAGAGCTGCTGAGTCCATAGCCACTTTCAAGAAACGGCTGAAGACGCTTCTTTTTCGACAGCACTTGATCCAGTACTTTCTCTTCTATTCTATTCTATTCTATTCTATTCTATTCTATTCTATTCTATGTAAAAAAAAAACAAAAAAAAAAAACCTTGTATGTACTTACTGCGTTAAACTGAGAAGGGTCATAGCACTTGGATATTGTTGTCCTACTGTTAGTTTAACTGCTTCTATTGTTCTCATTTGTAAGTCGCTTTGGATAAAAGCGTGTGCAAAATGAATAAATGTAAATGTAAAAGTCACCTCAAAGAAAATTTCTGAGAAAAAGTTTTGGCTTGTTTAGACATGCACAGCATATACATATCGGTATAAATCAATATGATCTTATAAAATACGTATTGTAAATGAGATAAAACACTTTCGGCGTTTCCTTGTAAACCCCTTGGGGTCGACTGTCGTGCCATTTGAAACTGTTAAGTATATACTTTAATTCGTGCACACTCACAGTAAAAAACAAAATGCTGTGCTTTTTGCCTACGTTCTGACGTTGCGCTGCGATGTTACACTACGTGAGCTCACGTTAGAGGCCCACACAGAAGAAAATTAATAGTTAAAGTCGTTATTTTGTGTGGATTTTTTGCGCACAAAAAGTATTCTCGTCTCTTGATAAATTTATGGTTGAGCCACTGTAGTCACTTGAACTATTTTAAATATTGTCTTTACGTGTATTACGTATTACCCTTTAAGTGTTCTTTTTTAATGATTTAGAGTTATATGCCTCCTGCATTTCCCCCCAAAAATAAATGTTTTCTGTAAAGTAAAATTATTATTGTTTGTATTATTATTATATGCAGCAGTGTTGATGTGTTTTCATTAATAATAATGAACCACTAGCATTTGTTCTTAAACGCGATTCCTGCTAGCCACATACCCTTAAAAGACGCTTCTGTTGGGAGTTCTTGCATGGTGCCAGACAGCCATTCATGAGTGGTCCTAGGAACCTTAGCAGAAGCCCCATTTGAAACCTTGGAGTCTGTCTTGGAGAAAATGCTGACTCTTAAGGTAGCTTTACTATTAACATTGACTTCACTTAAGAGTACAGTAGGAGACCTTCAGGCCCTGTCAATAGCCTCCTCCTGCTTTTGCTCCAAGTGATGTCAAAGCTATACTGCACCCTAGACCTGACTACATTGCTATGATACCTCTGCGGCTGGTCAGCCAGTTATCCTGAACTTTTTTTTATTCTTTCGCCTCAAGAAAGCCTCCAATTGTTTTGAGGATGTCTACCGCTCAGGCCAGTAGCGTAGTCAGACCCTCTCAGCTTTTGGTCTGTTTTGGTGGCCACAACAGAGTTAATGCGGTCACCAAACAGCTTTTTTTGCATTGGATCACAGACGCCATCACCCTCTCCTATGAGGCTCTCAGCAATGGCTTCACCTTTAGGGGTCAGGGCCCCCTCCACTAGGTGTGTCTCGTCTTCTAATGCTCTTGCTAGGGGTGCATCCTTACATGACGTATGTGTTGTGGCAGGATGGGCCCTCAGGTTTTGCATACCCCACTGCGTCAAGGCATTGAATGCCAAAGCAATTTGTATTTTAGACTGGGAGGAAATTATAATGGTACACTGTATGCGCAGTATGTATGTATTTTTTGTGAATAAATTTGACTAATCAAGATACAGTATAGTTACACCCTTGTACATGCGACGCACCACACAATACAAGAACTTTAATGAAAAGTTATTGACGAGACTGAATGTATGTGTTACCGGCAAAGTGTGAAATCCCGGTATTGTACAAGTACGGTATTGTTACAAAGTCTTAAATGTAAATATGTAAAGGATGTACTTGTACTGAACTGTAAAGAGAAGGTTAACATGGTGTACCAATTCATGTTCTGTAGTAACCTACTTGGAATCCTTGAATCATTAAAAAGGTCATGGTCTAGTCTTGGTTGGCCTTTTTTTTCTCTATAGTTTTTTTTAATGATGAAGGCAGGTCTTTCAAATATTGCACATTTGCACATAAAAAGTTGCACATTTCAGAAATCATACAAATTTGTTGATTCATTTATTATTATTATTTGTTTAACTTATTTCAAACAGAAATCATACATATTTGTTGATTCATTTATTATTTTTTCAAAACATAAATTTCAAACAACAGTAAGAAGGATTTGTTGTTATATTTTGACCATTTACCAACCAACCAGTGATTTCTCAAAAGACCAAAAACAGAAATCATGAACTGTATCTATATATAAAATCGCATTAAAATACAGTTATCTAAAACTGCAGAGCCATTTGTAATATTAACATAAGAATGTTTTTAAGGTGCTTTAGTTTTCAATTAATTTTCCACTTCTATACTGACCCTTTTTTCAGAAACTCAGAGTTTCTTGAAGCAGTCATTCTATCATAACTTACTACAATTATTTCCTAGGTAGTTTTGAAAATAAACATTCTACAACATGCATTTATACTGATTAATCAGTTGGATTACAAAAACCAATAAAAACAAATACAGAACTTAACATTGGCAGAAAATCTTCATTACAGACCATTTAATTTAATAAATGGCAACATTTTTACAGGTTCAGTGATCATATACACTTAACAGCACAAATTTTCATGTAGTTCATTTATACCACTGATGTATTTTTGCCGTACCAGGACAGCCAAATTACAAAAATGGTGATGAAACTCACTGAGAGAAAGATAATATACATCCCAAAAAGGAAGCGGTCAATGACTTCACCCAAATGTATCCACTCCTCTGCGCTCTCATCAGTTTTAAAATGTTTATCGACCTGCTGACGGATGGATAGTAACTCGTGGCTTATCTTCCTCAGTTCCTGAAGAGTAGGAGTGTTATGGAGCGCTTCGCTCAGAGGGGTGTCAACTACAGGATCACAGCGTTCGGTCTCAGTTTTGTGCTCTACAGGTACAAGAGAAGTTGTTGAAATAAATGCATTTTTATATATGAATGGAATACTCTTATGGCTCATTTCCACCGAGTGGTACGGTACAGTACAGTACAGTACGATTCGAGACGGTAAACCCTGATTCGGCTTGCGTTTCCACCACCAACAGTACCTTTACTTAATAGGCGTGATGTAGCCTATGCCGGAAAGAAGTGATCAACGTCATTTTCGCGCAAAGAGGAAATCGATATAGTACACAACAATGGATGACATACAGTAGATCTTGTTCTTACTTCTCGGCATGTCGCTGCAAGAAGACAAGTGCAGACATTAAGCGTTTCTCAATATCAAGTACGCAAAGTTCGGACTTGCCAAGTCCGACTAAGGAGAAGGACTCCCGAGGACGCGAGTCCGGTAATTCTGCAAATGGAACAGCTTCTTGAAAGCGTCACTCAGCTCACTCTGCTACTCCGGTTATCTCTCTATGTATATTTTAGGCAACAATAAAACAAAATATGTTGTAAAACCCCACACTGCCTCTTTTCGTTTTCATTTAAAGAAATCTTAAACATTATAGCCACACAAATGTGGTTCAGGCAACACGTATTGATTTTATTCACTCCATGCATAACGTTAGCCTATTTATAACTAAACAAAATATAAAACACAACCCTGTCTCATTTCATTTAAATTTTTAAAATATTAAACATCTTAATATGGTCCAGGCAATTTGTGCATTTGTACTAAACAACAAATGTTGCAGTAAACAACATTACAGTGATCATCTTCACTGTAATAAAATTAAGAATGACAAAACTCAACCCTGTCTCTTTTTGTTAAATTTCAGTTTTTATCAATAATAGCCATTATAAAAGTATAAGTAAAAGGTACAAGAAGCTATACAATAAGAAATAAAGCAAACAATTCAGTCAAACCTACAAAGTCAGCGCTCTAGTCTAACGTTACAACAGTAAAGTTAAATAGCCTAATAATATAAAGTTATGAAACTTCACTTAGCCCTCAGCCAAAATGATTGGCCAGGGAACAAATTATAGATTCACGAGACCAAAGATAGGTCTTTGGTTAGGTCTACACAAGACTAATTATATCTCATGTTTAACCACTACATAGATGTCAGAGTGTCACGGTTCATGAATCGGCTGTCTCATGCTGATGTGTCTGTGTGAATTTAATTGTGTGGGTGTGGTTACTCGTTGTGTCGATTAGTGTCACCAGCTGTCTTCAATCCCAGTTCCCTTTATATGCCCAGTAATTTCCCTCTCATGTTGTCAGATCGTTGTGGTTGTTCCTCGGTGTGTGTCCTGTTCCTGTGCCTCGTCTGAGAAGTTCTTCGTCTGGATTTTCGTCAGTTCTTCGTGTCGTCTGATGTCCCACGGTTCCTGGTTGTTTCACTCGAGCACGCTGTTCACCGCACCACCACCGGATCGCCATCTCGTCCCTGCTTCATCTCCACCTGAGTGTTTGTCCCCGACCTGTGTCTTCATCTGACCGCTTTTAAATAAACTGAGAATTTTACTTGCATTTGCATCCTCCTGTTATTTTCCTCACAGAACGATCTGACCTCATCATGGATGCAGCAAGCACGTCCCAGATCAACGATTTCATCGCCCACAGTATCTCACGTATGGACCAACAAGAGGAAAGCATCTCGGGCACAGGTCGTGCGGTGCAAGCACTCGTGAAGCAGGTGTCCGAGCTCACCCAACAGGTACAACTTCTACGGACTCCCACTGCGCCCCCCACGCCGCCCGTTCCCCCACCACCAGCGCCTGCTGCAGATGATCGCCCAGAGCCACGCCTACCCACACCTGAGGGTTATTCCGGCGAGCCGGAGTTTTGCAGAGCGTTCCTCACGAGATGTTCCATGCATTTCGCTCTACAGCCACGCACTTTCCAGAGTGAACAGGCGAAGGTGGCATTTGTATTGACCCTGCTGTCAGGAAGAGCAGCGCTTTGGGGAACGGCGGTGTGGGAGAACGGAGACAACTGCTGCACCTCGTTCCAGGCACTCTCCGAAGAAATGAAGAGGGTATTCGATCGTGCTGTGGCGGGTAAGGAGGCGGCCATATTACTCGCCGAACTGAGACAGGGAGAAGGCTCGGTGGCGGACTTTTCCATCCGGTTCCGCACCCTGGCCGCAGAGTGCCGTTGGAACGAGGAGGCGCAGTGGGATATGTTCCTGCATGGGCTGGCTGACCGCGTTCAAAGAGAAATTTATGCTTTGGACTTACCCGAGATGCTAAATGGATTGGTGGAACTTGCTTTGAGAGTAGACGCTCGACTGAATCGTGTGACCAGATTGACGCGTACCAGCCATCCACAGCCCAGCACGGAGGATTTCCAACCCAGTGGCGCGAGCGCGGTCAGCCCCGCATTCGATCATGAGCCCATGCAGGTGGGGAGAGCTCGGCTTTCCCGGGAGGAGAGGGAAAGGCGGAGATCCCAAGGACTCTGTCTTTACTGTGGCCGGGCGGGCCATTTCATCCATGCCTGCCCGGTAAAAGGGCAAGCCCGGTAGTAAGTATGAGGCTACTATCGGGTGGGATCTCCGCCGAGAAGACCTCATCACCATCATCGACCCTCCTCCCGGTAAGACTGAGATGGCGAACGTCGTCGCACTGCACCAACGCATTACTGGATTCGGGAGCAGAGGGTAATTTCATGGACTTCAAACTTGCACTTAAGCTTCAAATCCCCATCACTCCTCTCTCACACCAGATTACTGTCAACGCACTCAATGGTCAAGAACTCCCCTGGATTACTCATTCCACTGAAAGAATCACCCTCATCACTTCTGGCAATCACACGGAACTCATTTCATTCCTCCTCATGGACTCACCACTTGCACCAGTGGTTTTGGGACACCCGTGGCTTTCCAGACACAACCCCCGTGTCGACTGGTGCACTAACACTGTTTCCACATGGAGTAACCACTGTCATGAGTCCTGTTTAGTGTCTGCCTGTCCTTCTGTGTCTGGTTCTGTGTTTCAGAGTGAGGCGGCGGATTTGTCTAACGTGCCCGCAGAGTACCTCGACCTGAAGGAGTTGTTCAGTAAGTCTCGTGCTGCTTCTCTTCCTCCGCATCGTTCCTATGACTGTGCAATAGATCTACTGCCAGGTAAATCTCCGCCTAAGGGCAAACTTTACTCTCTTTCTGTTCCCGAGAGGGAGGCCATGGAGAAATATATTTCTGATTCTCTAGCCTCTGGGTTCATCCAACCTTCCTCTTCTCCTGCGGGGGCGGGGTTCTTTTTCGTTGGAAAGAAGGATGGTTTTCTGCGACCTTGCATTGATTACCGAGAGCTGAACAACATCACGGTAAAGAATTCTTATCCTTTGCCGTTGATGTCTTCAGCTTTCGAGAGGTTGCAGGGAGCATCTATTTTCACGAAACTGGACTTACGTAATGCATATCATTTGGTTCGCATCAGGAAGGGGGATGAATGGAAAACCGCTTTTAATACCCCTAGAGGACACTTTGAATATTTGGTTATGCCCTTCGGGCTTTCCAACAGTCCAGCGGTTTTCCAGGCACTCGTTAATGACGTGTTGAGAGACATGGTAGATCAGTTCATATATGTTTACCTGGATGACATATTGATTTTTTCTTCGTCTCTCCAGGAACACGTTCAACACGTCAGACGAGTGCTCCAGAGGTTGTTAGAGAATGGGCTTTTTGTCAAGGCGGAGAAATGCGCGTTTCATGCACAGTCTGTTCCTTTCCTAGGGTACATCATCTCTTCTGAGGGAGTGCGCATAGATCCTGACAAGGTTAAGGCTGTGGTAGATTGGCCAAGTCCAGATTCCCGTAAGGCCCTACAGCGGTTTCTGGGGTTCGCCAATTTTTACCGGCGTTTCATTCGCAATTTCAGCCAACTAGTCGCACCTCTGACTGCCTTGACCTCCCCCCGAACGACGTTCAGGTGGTCGAACACGGCCGAAGCAGTGTTCAACAACCTCAAGAGCCGCTTCGTTTCGGCTCCCATTCTTGTCACCCCTGATCCCACACGTCAGTTCGTGGTGGAGGTCGACGCGTCAGAGGTGGGAGTAGGAGCAGTGCTTTCACAACGCGCTTCCTCAGACGACAAGATGCATCCCTGCGCGTTTTTCTCTCATCGACTATCGCCTGCCGAACGTAATTATGACATTGGTAACAGAGAGTTGTTGGCAGTCAAGTTAGCGTTGGAGGAGTGGCGTCATTGGTTAGAGGGTTCGGGGGTACCCTTTATCGTCTGGACCGATCATAAGAATCTTGAGTACATCAGATCGGCTAAAAGACTCAACTCCAGGCAGGCTCGGTGGGCTCTTTTTTTCGGACGTTTTGATTTTGTTCTCTCGTACCACCCGGGTTCCAAAAACATCAAACCCGATTCCTTATCTCGTATTTTTGATCCATCCGAACGCCCGGTGACTCCCGAGTGTATTTTACCTGAGAAGGTTGTCATCTCCACTCTGGTATGGGAGGTCGAATCGAGGGTCAAGACAGCCCTAAAAGGGCTAATGCCTCCGCCTGGTTGCCCACCGGGTCGTTTGTTTGTTCCGGAGGGGTTACGGTCCGACGTTATTCGATGGGGTCATTGCTCCAACGTGGCTTGTCATCCAGGAGTGACGCGAACCAGCTTTTTAGTTAAACAACGATTCTGGTGGCCATTAATGGCTCGCGACATTCACGATTTTGTGTTGGCTTGCTCAGTTTGTGCCACTGGTAAGACATCTAACCAGCCCCCAGATGGGTTACTTCGACCGCTGTCCGTCCCTTCGAGACCCTGGTCCCACATCGCTCTAGATTTTGTCACCACCCTCCCGCCCTCCAGAGGCATGACGGTTGTTTTAACCGTAGTGGACCGGTTCTCGAAGGCGGCACATTTCATCCCCTTGCCCAAATTACCTTCAGCCAAGGAGACAGCGGTCACAGTCATAGATCACGTCTTTTGGTTACATGGCCTCCCGATGGACGTGGTCTCTGACAGAGGTTCCCAATTCGTGTCCAAATTTTGGCGAGAATTTTGTAAGTTACTGGGGGCCACGGTCAGTCTGTCCTCGGGCTATCACCCCCAGAGCAATGGCCAGTCTGAGCAAGCCAATCAGGACCTCGAGAGAATGTTGCGATGTTTGGTTGCCAAGAATCCTTCGTCCTGGAGCCAACAGCTTTCTGTGGTGGAGTACGCCCACAATTCGTTACCAGTGTCATCCACGGGCCTCTCGCCATTTGAGTGTAGTTTAGGTTACCAGCCACCAATTTTTCCTAGTCTGGAATCCGAAGTCGCGGTCCCCTCCGCTCACGCATTCGTCCAGAGGTGTCGCCGTACTTGGACTAGAGCCCGTGAGACTCTACTCCAAGCAGGGCGGCGCATGAAGGCCAAGGCCGACCGCCACCGGTCAAAGCCTCCCGTTTACGTCGTGGGTCAAAAAGTGTGGCTTTCTACCAAGAATATTCCGCTCCGCTCCGTGTCTAACAAGTTAGCTCCCAAATTCATTGGCCCGTTTCCTGTCACCAAAATTATTAGTCCGGTGACAGTCCGACTCAAACTTCCTCCTGCGTACAGGAGAATTCACTCCGCCTTCCATGTGTCTAAAATTAAGCCCGTGTTTTATTCTCACATTAATCCGCCTGCCCCGGTTCCCCCCCCGCCGCGACTCGTAGATGGGGAACCCACCTATTCGGTACATCGCATTCTGGACTCGAGACGGAGGGGACGCGGATTTCAGTACTTGGTGGACTGGGAGGGTTACGGTCCGGAGGAGAGAAGTTGGGTACCTGCTAGAGACATTCTGGATCACTCCCTTATCGATGATTACAATCGACAGGTAAGGTTGTCTGGGAACGCCAGGAGGCGTTCCTAGGGAGAGGGGTACTGTCACGGTTCATGAATCGGCTGTCTCATGCTGATGTGTCTGTGTGAATGTAATTGTGTGGGTGTGGTTACTCGTTGTGTCGATTAGTGTCACCAGCTGTCTTCAATCCCAGTTCCCTTTATATGCCCAGTAATTTCCCTCTCATGTTGTCAGATCGTTGTGGTTGTTCCTCGGTGTGTGTCCTGTTCCTGTGCCTCGTCTGAAGTTCTTCGTCTGGATTTTCGTCAGTTCTTCGTGTCGTCTGATGTCCCACGGTTCCTGGTTGTTTCACTCGAGCACGCTGTTCACCGCACCACCACCGGATCGCCATCTCGTCCCTGCTTCATCTCCACCTGAGTGTTTGTCCCCGACCTGTGTCTTCATCTGACCGCTTTCAAATAAACTGAGAATTTTACTTGCATTTGCATCCTCCTGTTATTTTCCTCACACAGAGTCAGCAGGAAACGTCAGAACGACTAGCCGAGGAAAGGCTGTTCCAGGACATGAGCGCCGAGCGCCCGGTGATCGCCTGGAATGGATCTCACAAACTACATTCTCGCCTGAAAAACTCTTAAAACTACCTTTTGTGACATAATAACAGTAGAATTATCTTTCAACTGTATATTAAAAAATGACACTTCTTATGTTGTCATTCCCCTTGTAGCACGCACAAGTGACGATTCTCTGTCAACCAATCAACGTCCTGCAGTGAGTCTAGCTCCACTCTTTAGGTACCGTACCACTCTGCTAGGTACCCCAACGGAAGGGTACCGGAAAAGTAGTACGGTACGGTTCAGCATTTTGGTACCATTCACAACTTTTGACAGTGGAAACGAAAATAATTGCGTACCGCTCGGTGGAAACGAGCCATTAATGACATTTGAAAATGATTAGTTCAAAACAATTGAATACAACTTTAGCCGGTAGTGTCACCTCAGCGGATCATCTGTACATTTATCTGGCAGGTTTTAATTTGATAAGCAACACTACACAGACATTTCATTTAGCATGTAAGACTCACCATCAGGACCACAGTTTTGGTCACTGGGTTTCTTGCTTAAAAAAACAAGTTTAGCAAGGTAGTTGAGGAAAAGCACCTTGGCCCATCGAGGTAACGGTCCATAGTTATTGGAGCCACACTGAATATTTATGATAATAATTGTCTCCAGAAGACTGGCCACCATCAGTGCCAGGCAGAGAGAGAAAAACACATCTGGAAAGAGATTGAAATTAAAAGAGAGGAATTGTAATGTTTCAAAAATAAGCTAAAACTTTACAATATTAATGCCGGTTGGCAAGAGAGGAAAATATGCTTTAAAACTGTCATAACCAGCAATGACTGTAACAAGTGACAAGACATTTTTGGGCCAGATTAATAAAACAGCGCAAATTTGTTTGAGACTGCAATCCCATAAAAGCACAGATAGGAGTGGAAAGTTTGGCCGGCGATCTACTGACAAATTAAAGATGCAGCCAGCTCGTTTCCATAATGACCATCACAATCTACCAAGAGCAGCGCAAATTAGTGTAGGGTCGCAGCGAATTAAAAATAACGTGGCTTGGTAATCTATATGCTCAATTAACGTCTTCCTCTGGCATTCCAAATAAATTAACACAAGTAGAGAAAATTCTTGCAAGCAGTAATTACGGGGCCACACCCTTTATATGGTTATATTTGACATATTTGGACATAGGATTGTAATTTTATGAGCATTCCACAATTCAAATGGATAAATCTTGCTACACACTGGATTTGATCCAACAAACTTTAAACATGAAAATGACATGCAATTACAAACTAACCCCAAACTTTTTTCTTACAGTGCACCCAGAATAAGTAATTGACTCTGAAAGCTTGTCACATGCCTGGTTATGAAAAAGTGTAACGCTACAATAAAAATCTCCTATACAAACTTATGAGAGGTAAGGTGTTTCCTGTGACGGGCAGCAGGTCGTTCATAAGCAGTAGGAACACAGTGTAACCCAAGATGAGGGTCATTTTGAAGGAAGATCGATCCACATTCTGAGGTGGTAGAAGA
The DNA here is from genome assembly GCF_964197995.2 of Scardinius erythrophthalmus. NCBI lineage: Eukaryota > Metazoa > Chordata > Actinopteri > Cypriniformes > Leuciscidae > Scardinius > Scardinius erythrophthalmus. The sequence goes on from NC_138234.1 coordinate 33,729,925, forward strand.
AAGCTGAATAGATCTACAGTAATGAGGAAACAGCTGGGAATCAGGAGGTTCACCACGTACATGGTGGGTCGACGCCTGAGAACGATCTGAATCATAAAATATAAAATCTGTAATACATGTTCCAATAAAAATTAATTTGATTAAAAAATGTATAAAGGAAAAAGTCCAAGTTATAGAAATTGAACTTCTGTGTGTTCATACATAGTAAATGAGTAAATCAAAATGATTGTTTAGCTCTTCAGGACGTAATGTAGGTTTTTCAGCTAATATGGTGACTAGCTCCCACTCTCCTTTAGTTTCCATTACATCTAGGGAATTTTTAAGTATGTTCTCCACTGGTTCAGCAAAAGACATTTGAACATCCACCGCTGTAGAGAAGACCAAACAAATGAGAGATGACAGGGTCACAAATGTTGTATTTATAACTGAAAATCTACCTTCCAGTCAAGCCAACTTACCAAAGAGCTTGTATGAATTAAAAGTAAATGAACATTTCTGAATATCGAATGGAAAGGTGTAGATGTCCATGTTGCAGGAACTGATCACATGAATTGGAAGATCATCCATTACCTGGCCAGTATGTTGGACATAGAGGTAATATGTGTCTGGGACTTTATTTTCATCCATGCTTTAGAGTAAAAAAACAAACAAAAAACAGCAGCATTAGGAAAGGGTAGTATGCAAATGTTACAGGGCATTCCTTCTATTCTCCATCACATTTATTAAAGCTTTTGAGTATGCTTTTTAGTCAAATGTACCAAAGTGCAAAAAATCTTGTAACATTTCATGATATGCAGGAGAAAGATTTCAGATTTACTTGCAATAATCAGCACTGACATACTGTACAGTAAATCAAATATAATAGCTTGATACTTCTGAACTCACAATTCATCGATGACAATATCAGGCCTCCACAGTTGTTTTCTTGGCAGTGAGATTCTGTCTGTTCCACATTCAACAGGATCCCAACTCAAACCTTCAATATTCCACATCTACAACCCAAAATATCATTATAGTAAAGGCTGCACGAAATAGTGAGGGATCTCACTTCTTTAAATGCCTAAAAACGGCTGCAGAAGGTCTTACCAAATACATCCAAATGTATGAGTCAAATAATTGTGCTTTTTCATCCTGAAAGAAAATAAAAATAAGAATGTACATAATTTTTATGGGTTTTTTATTTAAGCGGCTCACTCTTTTGTCTTAACTCCCACACATTTGATTGCCAGTGATATTGAATAAACTTACCACATCTAAAATTCCATACAGAGTAAAGCTCACACTGATGTTTGTGGGAGTTTTCGGGTAAATAACTGGCCTCACTTCAGTTTTGCCAAAGATGTTATCCTTCAGGGCTGTTAAAAGAGCATCTGTGGTCGGTTCGGAGCAGTTAATAGTCCCTGCAGGTTTCATTAATAGTGCTGTAAGAATAAATTAATATATTAAACAAAATAACAAGAGGTAGTCATGAAAAACATTTTATGCAAATAAGAGTTTTCAGTTCAGTGAGATAAATAAAATATCAGTTGAACATCTTTCATTTATCATTTGAGACTGAAAAGCGGACAACAGTTTACAATACATTTTTAGAATAGAATCATTTTATTTAATGTTTCATATAATGCTTGGCAGATCATCAGCTGATCACTTACATTTCTCACTTAACATTTATTATTTATTCACCCAAAATAAAATAAAAAAATTTCAGTTTTGTATGACCAATTCCTTTAACTTTACATATGATTCATGTATTTTCATACATACAATCTACACAAGCAACAACAGTATGTAACCATTAAGCGTTACATTACTTTGTTAATTACTTTGTTAATTAAAGCTTTTTTAACTAAAGTGATGTGAAAATTATTTGATGTGTGCAGCTGTATTATTTTTAATGAAAATCTCATTTCTTCTTACACTGCATTAGGAGACTGTAGATAATGATGAGCCGGAATTGTGGAAGACTAGATGTGTATTCAGCAGCCTGTAATGATGGTAAAGTTATCTGATGGATTAGCAAGTGCTTTTTACCACATCTAATAAAAACAAAAATGGCAACGTGTGATATATATATATATAATTTTTATTTATTTTTTTATCTGAAATGTCTCTGTACATTTGTCATTATAATGTTGCTTTTATAAAATGTGATGAGAATTTTCATACAGAATTTTTGAAGATTTGTGAATATTTGATGTCTAGTAATGGACATTTGAACTCAATGATAGCATTTTACACTACAGTGTACATATTACATGTGATGTATAACATGTTCAAATATCATAACAAACATCTAAATGTGTAAACTGCCTCTGGAAATGATTACATATTATATACATTAAACATATTCATCACATATGTAATGGCACCACAATACAGAAGATGAACCACAGTATATTATTAATCACTATAGAATACTTTTTTTTATCTCATAAACCTGACATTTACACAGTTTTATGTTTTAAAAAAACATTCAGAAAAATATAAAAAATTTTGTTAATGCATTAAGATTTTTAAGACAATGTCTTACCCATGATCTTGAGAGCAAAGCTACAGCCATCACCTTCTCAAGAATGTAAAAACAGTTGGCAATGAGTATGCTATAAAATTAAATGTATTATTAAACAGTTTTATGTCTGTGAGTCTGTGATTTAAATACAGTGTCAAACTATATACCAACACTGATTTGCCTAGATATTTGTGTGCATCCCATGAGTCTGAGAAGCCAACAATATGCAAAGCAAAACATATGTCGTGTAAATCCCACTTTACAAATATGGTGGTTTCTGTGGTGCTTCCATATGAAGGCAAAGGGAATAACTGATAATAAGGATGTATTTACACATTTTATTAAAACAATAAAGAACGAATCAGTAATAAGTTTTCTCCTATACAGCAACTGACAATAGATCCATAAAATACACCAAAACACAACATAAATTCACAAAAGACTCATTTTATTCGCTCGCTGTAATAAAATCTTAACAATCCACAGGATTGCTAGGAACAGATCCAAATTCAGCCCTTTATCCAGCAATCTTTGTCTCCATTCTCAGCAATGACTGTAAACGACAAATCCCACTCTTGATATGATGAATTCAAATTCAAAAATTGCCCCATCAAAAAGCATTGTGACATGTTTTGCGGCAGTGATATCAGACGCTCATTGGCTCTCGCCTGCTTCGTCACATATTGCGACATGCCATAATCCTGGACCTGGCCTGTAGACCCGTTCACAATTTGGTGTTGGGGAATTTCTCACATGAACTGAGTTAGTGGGGCCCTAGACATGAAAAATCACAGAGGTGCTTGTCCGCCATAGTAGCACAAATTACGCAATGGTCAAATCAAATATGGCCGACATCGGATGATGATGAAAATCCAACTTCTTTGTTTCTGAATGTTTATACAGATGTAATACCTCTATTTTGACTAATTATGGTATGTAGAATTCATTTCTACCATTGTTCGACCAGATTGGGTGATTTTGACCTTGAAAGGGCATGGTCAAGGGCATTTTCCTATTCTGAAGAATCTCAAAAGACATGTATATGCGAACAAACTCACATTTACAGCCTGCCCTTATACTGTGTATTTATACACTCACCTAAAGGATTATTAGGAACACCTTATACCACGCACAACCATTTCTAGGGTTTACAAAGAATGGTGTGAAAAGGGAAAAACATCCAGTATGCGGCAGTCCTGTGGGCGAAAATGCCTTGTTGATGCTAGAGGTCAGAGGAGAATGGGCCGAATGATTCAAGCTGATAGAAGAGCAACTTTGACTGAAATAACCACTCGTTACAACCGAGGTGTGCAGCAAAGCATTTGTGAAGCCACAACACGCACAACCTTGAGGCGGATGGGCTACAACAGCAGAAGACCCCACCGGGTACCACTCATCTCCACTACAAATAGGAAAAAGAGGCTACAATTTGCACAAGCTCACCAAAATTGGACAGTTGAAGACTGGAAAAATGTTGCCTGGTCTGATGAGTCTCGATTTCTGTTGAGACATTCAGATGGTAGAGTCAGAATTTGGCGTAAACAGAATGAGAACATGGATCCATCATGCCTTGTTACCACTGTGCAGGCTGGTGGTGGTGGTGTAATGGTGTGGGGGATGTTTTCTTGGCACACTTTAGGCCCCTTAGTGCCAATTGGGCATCGTTTAAATGCCATGGCCTACCTGAGCATTGTTTCTGACCATGTCCATCCCTTTATGACCACCATGTACCCATCCTCGGATGGCTACTTCCAGCAGGATAATGCACCATGTCACAAAGCTCGAATCATTTCAAATTGGTTTCTTGAACATGACAATGAGTTCACTGTACTAAAATGGCCCCCACAGTCACTAGATCTCAACCCAATAGAGCATCTTTGGGATGTGGTGGAACGGGAGCTTCGTGCCCTGGATGTGCATCCCACAAATCTCCATCAACTGCAAGATGCTATCCTGTCAATATGGGCCAACATTTCTAAAGAATGCTTTCAGCACCTTGTTGAATCAATCCCACGTAGAATTAAGGCAGTTCTGAAGGCGAAAGGGGGTCAAAAGCAGTATTAGTATGGTGTTCCTAATAATCCTTTAGGTGAGTGTACATCACTAGACAGAGTTCACAGAAAATAAGAGGACAAGATTTAATTTTTTTTGTATTTTACCAGGAGTATCAAAAGATTTCCAAAGTTCCTAAAGTTTTCATCTCACTATTGAGCATTGCACCAATTGATCAACAGTGAGCATTACACATGTACATGAGAACTAACTCAAATTTACAGTCTGCCCTTATACTGTGTATTTGTACAGCACTGGACAGAGTTCACAGAAAAAGAAGAAGACAAGGTTTGACTTTTCTTGTATTTTACTGAGTTCACAGAAAAAAGAAGACAAGGTTTGTCTTTTCTTGTATTTTACCAGAAGTAGTCAAATTTAAAAGATGTCCAAGGTTTCTAAAGTTAATGTTACACCTTGTGCACCTCCAAGTTCTGACAAGGATGCAAGAACATTGCCCTGGGTCATATGTGGATATATGGAACACAATAAATGTTGTGACAAGTACAGAATTTGTGAGTATGGCTGAAAGAAAGAAAGAAAGAAAGAAAGAAAGAAAGAAAGAAAGAAAGAAAGAAAGAAAGAAAACTCATTGCTTCAGCAAAGCACAACCAAGATGTAGTTTTCACACGAATTGCAGATCGACTGAAGAATGACAAAGATAGCTCTATTAAATCAGTCATATCAGCTGATTTATTTTCCCCCAATCTCTGTCGCCAGAACTACATGAGAAAATATGAATGTGGCATCAAAGCCAAAGCACTAGAGAAACCGGCCATACCACATAAGAGTATGGACCTTGCTAAGGAGCGGGGCATGAGTATCCGGCAGATACTTTCTCATGATGTGCTCTCAGCATCTCCCCTGTTTGATGGTGACCTTCCAGCTCATGTCAACAAGTCAAAACTTGTCAGTGAGATTGAGCCTCGACTTGATCTCACCTAATGGAGTCCTGAGTCTACTTATGCCACTCATGTTGTGGTAGACTCAGAGGTGGGTAGAGTACCCAAAAACTGTACTCAAGTAAAAGTACAAGTACTTATAGAAATATTTACTCAAAGTAAAAGTAAAAGTAATAATCTTAATAGTTACTTGAGTAAGAGTAAAAAAGTATCCAATGAAAAAACTACTCAAGTAGCGAGTAACTTACTTCGGATTATATATATTATATATATATATATATGTGTGTGTATATATATATATATGTGTGTGTGTGTATATATATATATGTGTGTGTGTGTGTGTGTGTGTGTGTGTGTATATATATATATATATATATATATATATATATATATATATACTGTATATATGAAGAAGACTTCAGATGCAAAAGCCTCTGAGTGCCATCTGAAACTTTCTTCTAAAACAAGCATTTTTATCAAGCTTGTATATTTAAGTTCAGTAATTTCACTTTAATGACAATTAATAGGTACTTTTCATTGCCATTTAAGTGAAATAACTAAACATAAACGTACAAGCTTGATAAAAATGCTCTTTTAGAAGAAAATTTCATCTGAAGTCGTCATGTATATAAAATTATATAATTTCGATTTTTTATTTTTATTTAAAGACTATTATTTTCATAAGTAGATTGGCTCTTTTTGCAACAAAAAGCATTTTCTCCCATCTGTAGCCTGAAAAAGAAAATCATTGCCTGTCCTTTGGTTTTTATAATAGTAATAAAACTTATACAACTACATTTGGATTATTAGACAATGTTGAAATAAAGTGAATCTGCAGAGTGTTGCATTCAAAGGCATGCAATTGACACAGAGAAGAAAGAGTTAAACTCTTCACATGTGCTCGCGCTCATGACTGCTACTGAATATCTGAACACACACACAAAAAAAAGTACATCGACGAATCTTCTTCTGTCGGTTCTCCAAAATATAATCAAATGTATATTTCTGCAAGCATGTTTAAACTGGTTAACTGTGTCTACGGCAGGCAATTAAAGGCATTCGTTTTCAAGTCGAGTTTGCACGCCACTGCGCAACAATACACACAAACTACCGCGGGATGGCGGGTGTTCATAAACTGTGGGCAATGGTAGATTATTTAATGTATAAATTAATGTATATGTCCAAAAAACGGGTAATGTCATACTTTCTAGAAGTGCTATCATGGCGTAACAATCTGTTTGGTTGTAAAATGTATTACCTGAGTGAAATGAAATCGAATATATCGTCCTGTGCTGTGGAATCATTCATTCACAGACAGCTTACGAAGATGTTCAACTAATAAAGATCTTCATCGCTGGCAAATATATGACGCATTTGCAGATTTGCTCTCACTTGACTGTACTGTAGGCCCACGGCCACTTCATCCAACGCTTGATGTCCTTAAATCTTCCTGTTACGACTCCGAGGCTGGATCCCAATGTGCATACTATCCATCCTAAATAGTATGTGACATTAGTAATTGTCAATACTATTTAGGGTGGATAGGGTGGATAGTATGCATATTGGGATCCAGTCCGAGTCGAGTGTGAATTGAAATCGCTTCAGACGATTCAGTGCGTGCAGGAACTGAACAGTTCATTCAAACTGATTCGCGAACCGATTTAGACAGATCTGCCAACTTGTTTGATGAAGTCTTTGAACAGAATCGACTCAAAAGAGTGATTCATTTGGGAATTGAGCTTCGCTCAAGCCCAGAAAAAAGATACATCGCACTTACGCATTTAACAACACATATTGCATTAAAATAAAGTAACAAGAGGAACGTCGCCCAACGTAACAAAGTAAAAGTACCGTTTTTTTTATTAGAAATGTACTCGAGTAAAAGTAATAAGTACCCACATTCAAATCTACTCTTAAAAGTACAATTTTTCCAAAAAACTACTCAAGTAAATGTAACGAAGTAAATGTACTTCGTTACTACCCACCTCTGGGTAGACTTCATGTCGAAGATGCGACAGATGCCTCTAGAACAATTCCCTACTTTAGGTGCTGTCAGCAATGCCATCATCAGCTCAACGCCATCCCTCTGCCAAGAGCCGGAGTTCATCCATCTTGTATTAGATTCCTACATCGAGATGTCCCTGAAAGAAGGGGAGTGCATGCGGCGTACAGACTCAACAACAGGCATCTGTAACGGACCGCTTGACGCACCACAGGATCAGCCCAAATAAAGACCAACACCAGCGAAGTGTTTTCACTCTTGAGTGTTTACTGCAAGCAAAATGGGACAGTGTTACAACAATCATCTGTTCTGGATCAACAATCTCTCTTCAGAGTGCTTCCCGCAAACTCCCACATATTACAAGATGTATTTTCTGTAGAGTATTTTAAGTTGTTCAATTGAATTTAATAAAATGCATAACACCAAGAGCATATTATTTTGTTTTATAGAATTAATAAGATTTATGAATTCTGAAAATCAATAAAACATTAATGAAACTAAATGAATACAACTCATACCTGCAAGCAAAATGGGACAGTGTTACAACAATCATCTGTTCTGGATCAACAATCTGCAAATACATCATTCAGTTATTTACATTTTCCCATATTTCAAATATGCAGGCAAATTACAAAATCAAAGTAACAATACAGAGTTTCAGTTTCTTCTCCTTAACACACATAACATGTTTTAAGTCATGAACTACATTACCCATAATGCACCGCCGATTACTGCCGCGCATTTCACTCTGTGCAGCAAAGATTAACCACTCGTGTCATCAAACAAATTTATGTGAAACTCAGATTAACATTAACAAGCGTCCTCATACTTATGAAAATTAACATGAACATTAACTGGTACTTTAGATGTTATACCGCTCATAGAGATATGACGCAATCGCACGTTTCAAACAATACAGTTTATAGGCTATACTTGATTATTAACCATGAAGAACGATCTATTTAACACACAACGGGGTCATTAACAGTATCACCAGCATATTTTGTAGTAACCTCTATTTAATATGCTCTAAAACCTTGTTTTAAGTTGTGTATTAGTCACATACCTCTCTTCAGAGTGCTTCCCGCAAACTGAAGAGTGCAACACGTGAGCGTGAGGAATGTACCATTGGTTGAAGAGGGGGTTTATACCAAATCAGTAACACAAGAGAACACAACACATCTTTATCATCAAACTTATACAGTACAGGGCAGTAGTGCAATTATAATGTTGGATACGCACAAAAATTAAATGCTGGATAAAACAATTACAATTTCCCCTCTGAGTTAATTTAATATTCCAACCTTCCCCACTTTAAAGAGAAATGGATCATCTCTCATTCTCAAGCTCAATCTCTCTCTGCAACTGATTGGGAAGCAGAAGTTTGATGAATTATACATTTTTCACACTATTACACATCAACATCATTGGCATGAACAGACACACACCCATCCCTCCGCAACTTGACAAGTTCTGGGCGTCTGAGGAGAACAAGTGGAATCTCAGACTGTTAGCTCGGGATGTGGTGTGCAATCGAGACAGTGCCAACGCGTCTGTCATTGTCAGATCTATTGTCATTGCTGATGAGGGGCTACCAGCAAAGGCAGCTGGTGGCGAAGAGATCCCAGACCTCTTGAACTGGATTGAGGAGGCTGATGCCAGGTTGCTGGTGCATGTTGAGTGGGCTGTTCGTGTGAAGCAGTGCAATAGAGTTGTCATAGTCTCCAATGACACAGACAACTTTGCATTGCTTATCCACTACAGCCCATACTTCCAAGAACTCAGAATGAAGGAGATCTGGCAGCAGTATGGCACTGGTGAGAGGCGGCGAATGCTTCCACTCCATCAAGCAGTCTCTCGTCTTGGAGCTTCACTGTCAAAGACAGTGATTAAAGCACATATCCTGACTGGAGATGACCGATGAGCAAGGTGGGGACTAAACATGCTGCTTATGAACCAGTCCAATACTTTGGAGAGTCAGACACCTTGACAGAGCAAGATGCAGCGTTGGCTGAGAAGTACTTGGCGCGTGTCTGGGCTGGGGCCAGGTCAACTACAACAGCTAAGACATTTGATGAGAGGCCACATCCAATGAGGGGCTTTTCTGGTTCATATGGCATGCCACTTGCACACATGCAGTACACTTTGAGAGAAATCAGACTATATGGTGCACCTTTAGTTAGTTTGGTATGATGTAATTTGTATCACTTTTATTGCTACATAGTTTTATTTGCACCCAATTGTTTTATTTTATATCATTGTACTAACACCCAATTAAAATAAAAGTTCAAAGGGGATGTTTATAATTGTTAAGTTTCTTCTCTTCATGTCTTGTTATAATTAAAACAAATCATTGTGGAAAAAATTAGTGACTATGAAGAAAAAAATCTTTATCGAGTTATTGAAAAATGATGTTGACATTGACATTTCAATGACAAGATGATCCTTAATGTTAAAAACAATATTAACAATGAATGTTAAATGTCAGATTTAGTAGAATTTGACTTAATACATCTGGTTTTTATTCCTAATAATGGCCAAGTTACTTCCAAGGTCTTCAGAATAGGAAAATTACCTTGACCATTCCCTTTTAAGTTCAAAAATCACCTAATATGGTCACAACCAGGGGTTAAATTGGGATTTATTATGTGGGAGGGGCTCCCCAAGGGGGGTCCGGGGGTGTGGCCCCCCGGGAATTTTTTTTGAAAAATAAACCATTAAATGGCATTTTCTGGAGAGTTTTGTGCAAAGAAATGGATAAATTGGGTCTTACATGATATGTGAAAAACTGCAAGGTTGAGCAAATACTGCATTGTTGTAGTATCAACAGGTATTAGGACATTTAGCATTTGCATTACTGTTAATCAGCAGTGGTGGAATGTAACGAAGTACAAATACTTTGTTACTTTACTTAAATACATTTTTCACGTATCTGTACTTTACTTAGTGCATAGGCTACGTTTGACTTTTACTTCGTTACATTTTGCAGCAATTATTATACTTTCAGCTCCACTACATTTCTACAACGTTTCGTTACATTTTCTGATCAGTTTTCCCCCTGCCAAAACAGGGATTGAAAAAAATCTCCTGTTTTCGGTGCTGATAAGGTGGTGACGCCGCTGACGCGTTCATGTAACATGTAAGGGTGGCCCTGGCAATAAAGCACCTAAAAGTGGTCACAAAGAACCGGCAAAAGTAATGATATGAATATGTAAAATATAGCAAGGAGACATTTTAATTGTTTATTAATAAACAAGTGTTTTCTGTGTCAGTGCCCTGCATAGATGAAGTTGACGATGCTGACTTGCGATCTTCGCAGTAGTGAACGCCAGAGAGAAATGTTCACGAGTTCCAGTTCACGCGCCGGCGAATCCGTGTTGTGATTATCTTGCCTACTATATTTACTTCTTAATTTTTAAATTCAGGCAATTGGTTGATTAAACATTGATTAAAATTAAGATACAATTAATACAAAACCAAATTCATTTTAAAGAAAGGCTTTGTGCTTTCTGTTTGAGGTCTCAGTGAAAGTGTTAAACATAGTCTTTTAGCGCTTTCCCTTTCTAGCTGTCCCGTCCGTAACATTGTTTTTTCCTCATAAATGCGAACATGAAAAATACAATAAAATGAATATGTTATGTTCTGTGGAGAGCCAACCCATCTTCATCCGGTAGGCTATTACTTTTGGTTTGCACAGTGTTAATGCACAGAATTACAAAAAAAATATTTGGCCAGAATGGCCACCTAAAAGTTAAAGATTTTTTTTGTCATGTCCACGGCATGTGTAGCCTATTTCCCTCATATTAAATATAAAACGCATGTGTAGACTGATATTTTTCTAATGTCTGGACTCCTTTATTAAGGGAGTATGGATATATAAACAGTTTCAATATATTTGTATTAAATACATTTTCTGAGGATTTATATTTCAAGTTTTTACTGCAAATGTCACGTCCATAACGCTGGAATTGACATCACTTGATTACGGTATTAGCTTACCTTGTTATGATATAATGACCTATACAATGTGCCAAACATATTTTCCTTACCTTGTCATTTAAGGCCAGGGCACTTTTTGTACAACCAACATTGTGCTGAACTTGATAAAATTGATCTGTTGTTGCAGCGGCGGCCAGCAGCTCGTAAGGTTTTTTTTTTGTTTTTTTTTCAAGGCGGTAAAAGGTTCTGGAACTTTTGCGCGCTTCCACGTCCCGCGCAACTACGGATCTCCCAGCAACATTCATTATATATTGCTGCGTAGGCTAGCCTACATTTATCCGTGTCGGAGTTCTGAGTAGTAGCCTACAGTACCTACAGTAGATGTGCATGGCATGCACGAGCGGTGCGCGATCATGGTCGACTGACAACGAGATTAGTAGCTGAACAAGAATATGGCCGTGTTCCGATTGTTCTCATCTCAGCTCCGCCGAGACAAAATAGACATGCCATTTCAAAAATCTTTCATTTATTGTCAGAAATATGTTTTCAAAAGCATCACTTTCATCAAATTTCTAGTAGGCAACTGACTGCAAACAGGCACATCAGGACACAAACGAGCAGGCTTATGTGTCGGGGCTGAGCCCCGGAGAGCCCCGGCTCAATTTAACCACTGGTCACAACAATATCAAAAATTAATCCCACATAGCATAATAAGTCTAAATGGAGGTATTACATGTGTATATACATTCAGAAACAAAGAAGTTGGATTTTCATCATCATCTGATGGCTGCCATATTTGATCTGACCATTACGTAATTCTTGGCACTATGGCGGACGAGCACCTCTGTGATTTTTCATGTCTAGGGACCCACTAACTCAGTTCAAGTGAGAAATTCCCCCAACACCAAATTGCGAACGGCTCCAGGATTAGTTTCAGTCGAGGACTGCAACGCATCATCATTTGAAGTACTTTTGGTAATTTTTTTGACAAATAAATTTTGTCAGGGCTCAGGTTTGATCTGTCTCTTTTCTTCTGCATGTGTCTTTGTTTTTGTTTTCGTTCGCACGTGCTGGCCCCACTGAACTAATCACGTTTCGCAGCTGTTTCTTTTCTTTTCGTTCGAGCGTGCCGGATCACGTTTAGCAATCTGCGCGGTTGTGCTCGCATTTGCAGCTGTTTGTTGATTTCTCATCTATTCTCTCCTTATTTAAACCTTATGTTTTCACTTTTCCTTTGCCATTGTGTTTTGTCGTTCACGCTTTACATGGGTCTCTTGTTTTGTTTCATCAGTTATTGGTCTTGTTGTGTTTTTTTTTTTTTGTGTTTTTTTTCTGCCCAGTTATTGCCTTTGATGCCTTTGAGGACTGTCTATGCTCCCTGACCAGTGGCTTGTTCATCAGGATTTTGGACTCTTGCTCTTGATTGTTATTTATATCCCTGGATCCTTCTAAGTTTGATTGGTTGAGCTATCATCATTAATGACCCTCGCCTGTCTCTGACTATTGCAGCCGCTTGCCTGGTATCTGACCACTGCCTGGACTTTGACCTTTCCTTCCATTGTGCCCTTGAATTGCTGATCTAGAATGTGTCAGCTCGCCATCTATTTGTCACTGAATAAAATTTTTTGATTGCGCTTCTAACTGCATTTGGGTCCTTCATTTCAGTGAATCCTGACACTTGTCTGTCTGTTATGTTTTTCTTCATTACTGTATGTAGTTTTAAGAAATGGTTATGGGTAGGTTTAGGGCTAGGAGTAGGATTAGCGGCTCAGAATATGTTTTTAATGATATATTGTTAATAAAATTTGAATTTTCCTACACATACATTTTATTCTTTTTATATTCTCTTTAATATGGGTGTTTAGATTTGGGAGTAGGGTTAAGGGATCTTACATTTATCTATAAAATGGTAAAAGGGAAATTAACAGATATATTCATGATATGAAAGATTCATTAATGTAATAATGCTACAATGTTGCCGATGTTTAATGTCTAAATGTTGCCGATACGTCCATATTATATGTTTCAGAATCTATCCAAACATACAAAAAAGTATGTTTTGTGTCTTTGAAAGTTACGTATTAATACCTACGTATTAACAATGAGATCATGCTGGATCATTACATATTTCCTATTACATTCATAAACGTATTCACACTGATTATTTTGAGGTAGTTACCAAAGCACATGAAATGTTCATCTTCAGAAGTGTTTACAGAATCCTAATAACGTTTTTTTTTAAAACTATAAAGTATTAGTGTAATAAAGGTACATATAAATATGAAATTTCAGTTCAAATTTTATCCATTAAATACTTATCTAATAAAATTGTTGAAGTCATTTGAAATGAAATGTGGAAATTTTTCTGCAGTGTATCTGTCCTTATCAGTGACTGTAAAATACAAAAACACAACGGAGTTGACAATCTAGACAGAAATACACTTAAAATAGGTTTGATTTATCTGGGATCTATCATCAAAAATAACTGGAATGTGAAGTCATCCATTTTAAGTCTTGTTGAGTGATAAGTCATAAGAAACAAAACTGAAACTAGCAGGCACATACAGTATCTGTTTCTTTCCACAGGTCAACACTGCATGCTTTACCAGTCAAATAACAGAGATAGTGGACTATAGCAGAATAAAAACACACAAATGGTGATACAACTTGTATTATCAATGTGATTTTTACAGGTAAGCAGTATTAATATGAGGTTTGGGCTTGCTAATATCTCATTCAGTCTTGGCTGATTGAAATTGCATGAAAACTGTCCAAAGGCATGAATATATATCACTGCAGCTGTCACAACTGATCCAGTTTGTGACAGCACAAATCACAGAAATGCAACTGAAAGTTATTTTTTCACCCTCACCTACTGGACAACAGAAGTACAGATAATGTCAACATGAAATGTACAGTAATACCGTACATTTGTATAAGTACATTTGTAATTATTGTTCCTAATCTTATTGTTCATGATTATATAAAGTATAAATTGTTAAATAATTAAAAAATTAGAAATTGTGTCCATACATTTTGCTTTCCTAAAGTGTCCAAAAATCCTCCCTATTAACATCGTAATAACAGAAGATAAAGATAACTTCTTTATATATGATATCAGAAGGTTTTTATTTTGCAAGAGGGGAAAAAGAAAATGGACAGAGCGTTTCAGAAGAAACAACATGGTAACATCCATCCATCCTTGTCATATGTAGGGTAGTGGGTTGACAGCGACAGTTTAATTATACAGTATTTTAATTCCAAAACCATGTTTTATTCTATTTAACTCATAATATATCATAAGATATCAGTAACCTAAAAGGTATTACAGAAATACATTTGTGATGTGCATTAATTTCCAACAGCTCAGTATATATGTGCATGAACCCTTATACCTAATAGGACTACAAATGTATGACCATTTGTAGTGTAAAAAACAACAACAACAAAACTAGAACACATATGAAATTACAGAATTTTGCAGAAAATATTCACTATTAGCCATACAGCATTATTACATTCCATTAGACTTAATGGTTGCACTTTATTTTACAGTATACAGTGTAGTTAAGTACTGGTATGAAGTAACTACATGGGTTAATGTTAGGTTTAGTGGTAGGTTCAGGGTTAATAGTTATTTCCCAGTTATTGTACTAGGTACTTAAAATAAGTACACAGTATGTACATGGGAAACAGGACTGTAAAACAAAGTGCTACCGATATAATAAATGGCAATATGTTACAGGTTCAGTAATCATGTACACTCAACACTTATTCCTACTAGTTTCAGTTGGTTTATTTATATCAAAGATGCATTTTTGTTGTACCAGTACTGCCAAATGACAAATATAGTGATGAAACTCACTGAGAGAAAGATAATATACATCCCAAAAAGCAAGCGGTCAATGACTTGACCCAAATGTATCCACTCCTCTGCGTTCTCATCAGTTTTAAAATGTTTATCGACCTGCTGACGGATGGATAGTAACTCGTGGCTTATCTTCCTCAGTTCCTGAAGAGCAGGAGTTGTGTTATGGACCGCTTTGCTCGGAGGGGTTTCAACTACAGGATCACAGCGTTCGGTCTCAGTTTTGTGCTCTACAGGTACAAGAGAATAATAATGTTACAATCTATTGGCAGATGCTAAGTGAATATAGCAGTATTTTCTTTGCTCTGAGTGTAAATAGTTGTTAGATGCTATTTATACTTAGTGCAGATAGTGGCAGATAGCTTACTATTTGCACCCTAAGTGCACTGTTGTACATTATAAAACAGTATGCAATTATAACAACATATTCAGTGTATACGATTATATTTATTAAAATCCTAAATGGATGGCGTCTTATTGGGACAGTACTTGTCCTTGCCCCTAAAGCCCTCCGTTCACCTACCCCTATACCTACCCTTAAAGGGGAACTATTTAGCAAAATTCACTTTTACATGGTGTTTGAGCATAAATGTTTAGGCAGTGTGTGCTCCTACGCCTAGTGAGAATATAGTTCCCAGTATTTATACGATTAAAAATGGTCTCTGTTTCATATAGCCTTGTTATTTGTACACGCTGTGACTATACAGATCACAACATGTAAATAGGAAAATGTTTACATTATTTTGTCACTTATTGGGATTAGTATGCTACCATTATCCATTTACATCCAGTCTTTGTGCTAAGCTAGGCTAGCGGTGGGTGCGTCAAATAACACTTACAGAACGCACAGAAATGAAAAAGGTATGTATGGACTTATCTAACTCTGAGGGATACTGTGAATAAGCTAAAGTCCCAAAAAGTCGGAGTGTTCCTTTAAAGGCAAATTCGAACTCGGGTCGGTCGCCTTACTCTCCGGACCCCTGATCCTGTTTTCAGATGGGTTTCTTGTGTAATTTTGTGTGGCTCAATCAGACAATGGTGGATAGAGTTAGTGTAAATAGCATCTACTGTCCCAACAAAGTGGGCTGTTTGCACTTGGTGTAAATAGACACTCCGGAAACTATTTACGCTTGTTGAACATAATCATTACATAGCTCTCTGATTGGCCAATCGAGGCATTCAATCATTCATGGCAACGCTGATAAGGCTGCTAATTTTTTGTGAAACTAGTGAAAGCTTGAGTCTTTGTTGCAATATTACATTTTTCACATCCAGGATAATACATATTCAGCGATTCATTATCGCAAAGTATAATAGGTGAATCAGAACCCCAATAGGAGTGAAAATATTGCATAGTCTTAAGTAGTGTAAGACTCACCTTCAAGATCGCAGTTTTGGTCACTGGGTTTCTTGCTTAAAAAAACAAGTTTAGCAAGGTAGTTGAGGAAAAGCACCTTGACCCATCGAGGTAACGGTCCATAGTTATTGGAGCCACACTGAATATTTATGATAATAATTGTCTCCAGAAGACTGGCCACCATCAGTGCCAAGCAGAGAGAGAAAAATGCATCTGGAAAGAGATTGAATATTAAAGAGAGATGATGCAATGTCTTAAAAATCAGCTAAAATTTGACAATATTAATGCCGGTTGGCAAGAGAGGAAAACGGTGCTTTAAAACTGTCATAACCAGCAGTGACTCTGAAGAATGACAAGACATTTAGTCACTTAACTTGAGTATTGTTCTTACAGAGCAGTCAGAATAAGTACTTGACTCTAGAAGCTTGTCACATGCCTGGTTATGAAAAAGTGTAACGCTACAATAAAAATCTCCTATACAAACTTATGAGAGGTAAGGTGTTTCCTGTGACGGGCAGCAGGTCGTTCATAAGCAGCAGGAACACAGTGTAACCCAAGATGAGGGTCATTTTGAAGGAAGATCGATCCACATTCTGAGGTGGCAGAAGAAAGCTGAATAGATCTACAGCAATGAGGAAACAGCTGGGAATCAGGAGGTTCACCACGTATAGCGTTGCCCGACGCCTGAGGACAATCTAATGAAGGACAAAAGTACTTTAACCAATTTAATTTAGAATGCAGATTCACTCAACTAAAATACCAACTAAGGCTAATTTGGATATCCAATTTAGGTTACACTTTAAGGTGACATAGTTACATTGCACTTCAATGTCAAATAAGATCTGATTAACTTTATTTTCTTGTTTATAGCTAAGTTTTTTATTTGATTTTAATTGTGATAGAATTGTAATACATAGTAAGTAATTGTGTCCCGTGAGATATTCATTTCCTGGGGAGGTATGGTATGTTTTTGAGCAAGCATGTCGACCAGCTCCCACTCTCCTTTAGTTTTCATCACTCCAAGAGAAATTGCTAATGATTTCTCCACCGGTCTACCAATGACCAACTGAACATCCAGAACTGCAGAGAAGACCAAACAAATGAGAGTTAATGGGGTCACACAAAGTTAGTAGTTACTGCAAAAATGATAGTTTACTCCTCAGTCAAGCCAACTTACTGGTGTGTTGGTATGAATTAAAGGTGAATGAGCAGTTCTGAATATCGAATGGAAAGGTGTAGATGTCCAGGTTACAAGAACTGATGACATGAATTGGAAAATCATCAATTACCTGGCCAGTATTTT
This sequence comes from Scardinius erythrophthalmus, assembly GCF_964197995.2. NCBI lineage: Eukaryota > Metazoa > Chordata > Actinopteri > Cypriniformes > Leuciscidae > Scardinius > Scardinius erythrophthalmus. The sequence goes on from NC_138234.1 coordinate 33,747,854, forward strand.
CGATGTAGAGGTAATATGTGTCTGGGACTTTATTTTCATCAATGCTTCAAAATAAAAAGAGGTATATGTTAGTATATGTTGTTTATTATCCATTCAAAGCTTAAGTCACAAGCCACAAAAAATCTAGCACCTAGAGGGCTGACATAATTTTATGAGATGTGTGATATAGACTGCAGAATTATATGCAATATATTCATTAAAAGTGGATAATGGTCAGCTGATCACAGAATTCAGAAATACAGATACTTCTGAACTCACAATTCATTGATGACAACATCAGGCCTCCACAGTTGTTTTCTTGGCAGTGAGATTCTGTCTGTTCCACACTCAACAGGATCCCAACTCAAACCTTCAATATTCCACCCCTTCAAAACACAAAGTATCAGTATTATGCAGTCTGGATAAAAAAAAAAGAAAACAATAATAATTCAGAACTAACATGTTTCTGATTGTATTACTCTTATTTGTAAGTTGTTATGAATAGAAGCATCTGCTAAAATACTTATTTTGATTTGTTTTAAAGTTAATATAGTAAACCAGACTTGTTAAAAGAGGCCAATAAAACTTGCCAAATTAAACCAGATGAAAGTGTTAAGTTTCTGTGCTTTTTCATCCTGAAAGAGAAAAAAAGAAGATTTTTTTTCATGATTACCAATAAGCAATTGCTATTCATAAACAGGGATGTGTTTCCCAAAAGCATCGTTAGCCAAATGTTCGCAAATTACGTCGTTATCAACATAGTTCAACGAGTCTGTGTTTCCCGAAAACATCGTCCCAACGAACATTCGCAAACAGCATCGCAAACTTTCTTTTGTTAGAAAGTTTCTTGTTTGCATGACATGTGGACTCAATAAATCCTTTATCTTGAGCAGAATAAGCAAGCTGACATTCAGTACAATCTATATATTTTATTTAGATTACATACAAATGTCATTTACGTCTTTTAGTTTGTCAAGAGATTTAAATCACCATTTTTGAAGAGTGCACATGTGCGAACATGCTCTTGTACGTAAGAACGAGCCTATGATTGAATCTGGAGCAAAATAACTGAGAAAAATGAGAAATAGTCCTCAGATGTCCATAATTTATAGATTCAAACAGGATTAATCAAACAGATTAATTAAAAGAAGCTATGAAGTTGTATCTTTAAATACTACAAACTCTGAAATAAATGTTTTTTTAACCTATTAAAAAAAATAGTTTCATATACTGAATGATTAAATTAAAGACCCTGTACAGATGTGTCTGGAGCGCTGGAAATGTTCATGTCACAACAACGCTGCTAGCATCTTGGCTGCAAATGGTTGAGCACAGTTTCTAATGTAATGAATAGTGATTTCGAGTGGTCATTATTGAGAATGGCTGGAATCTTCAGAACTTACCACATCAAAAATTCCATACAGCGTGAAGCCCACGCTGACGTTTGTGGGAGTTTTCAAGTTAATAACTGGCCTAATTTCAGTTTTGTCAAAGATGCTCTTCTTCAGGGCTGTTAGGAGAGCATCTGAGGTGGGTTCGGAGCAGTTAATAGTCTCTGCGGATTTTATTAGTAGAGCTGGAAGAATAAAATTGCAAATTAAATATTAAAAGGCTTGTCTGTTGTATGGTCAGGTTCTGTTTAAAGGGAACCCCACACATGACATACAGGGGAAAAAAACATGTATGTTGTGGCCACAAATTACCAATCAGTTCCCACGACTTACTAATTGTCACCATAATTCGACGACGAGACCCTGAAGTCGTTTTTCTGGATCGGGGCGAACTTTCACCATCCCGTTGTCCTCCCAGACACCACTGATCTGAACTGGAAGGAAGCCATCATCCAGTGTCTGGAGAGCATCCGTCCCCGATCCAGGACCCAGCCAGACCCAGAGCCGAAGTTACCACCTTCGACCGTGGAGAATGCGCGAGAGACCCCCACAGACATTGAGGGACAACCCGCCGCGCAAGTGAGCCAGAGCCCGACGACCAAGGGACAGAGTTCACCATTGCACTGGAAGTAGAGCCCCTGAGTGAGTGAACGTGAACCAAGGACTGGCTGATAAACTTCAGTGAGGAACTGTCGACTCCCACCCTTACCCATCCGGTATTTGAAGATTCATCGCTGTTTAAAGACAGCAAAATGACCGAAATTGTCTGTAATATGCTAATTTCTTTGACCTGTGTGGAAGTTACCCTACTCACTGTCGTTATATCCAGTCCTCGGTCTCACCAGCCACGTCCCTGTCCTCGGTCTCACCAGCCACGCCCCTGTCCTCGGTCTCACCAGCCACGCCCCTGTCCTCGGTCTCACCAGCCACGCCCCTGTCCTCGGTCTCACCTGCCACGCCCCTGTCCTCGGTCTCACCAGCCTCGCCCCTGTCCTCGGTCTCACCAGCGTCGCCCCTGTCCTCGGTCTCACCAGCGTCGCCCCTGTCCTCGGTCTCACCAGCGTCGCCCCTGTCCCCGGTCTCACCAGCGTCGCCCCTGTCCTCAGTCTCACCAGCGTCGCCCCTGTCCCCGGTGTCACCAGCGTCGCCCCTGTCCCCGGTCTCACCAGCCACGCCCCTGTCCCCGGTCTCACCAGCCACGCCCCTGTCCTCGGTCTCACCAGCCACGCCCCTGTCCTCGGTCTCACCAGCCACGCCCCTGTCCTCGGTCTCACCAGCCACGCCCCTGTCCTCGGTCTCACCTGCCACGCCCCTGTCCTCGGTCTCACCAGCCACGCCCCTGTCCTCGGTCTCACCAGCCTCGCCCCTGTCCTCGGTCTCACCAGCGTCGCCCCTGTCCTCGGTCTCACCAGCGTCGCCCCTGTCCCCGGTCTCACCAGCGTCGCCCCTGTCCTCAGTCTCACCAGCGTCGCCCCTGTCCCCGGTGTCACCAGCGTCGCCCCTGTCCCCGGTCTCACCAGCGTCGCCCCTGTCCCCGGTCTCACCAGCCACGCCCCTGTCCCCGGTCTCACCAGCCACGCCCCTGTCCTCGGTCTCACCAGCCACGCCCCTGTCCTCGGTCTCACCAGCCACGCCCCTGTCCTCGGTCTCACCAGCCACGCCCCTGTCCTCGGTCTCACCAGCCACGCCCCTGTCCTCGGTCTCACCAGCCACGCCCCTGTCCTCGGTCTCACCAGCCTCGCCCCTGTCCTCGGTCTCACCAGCGTCGCCCCTGTCCCCGGTCTCACCAGCCACGCCCCTGTCCCCGGTCTCACCAGCCACGCCCCTGTCCTCGGTCTCACCAGCCACGCCCCTGTCCTCAGTCTCACCAGCCACGCCCCTGTCCTCGGTCTCACCAGCCACGCCCCTGTCCTCGGTCTCACCAGCCACGCCCCTGTCCTCGGTCTCACCAGCCACGCCCCTGTCCTCGGTCTCACCAGCCTCGCCCCTGTCCTCGGTCTCACCAGCGTCGCCCCTGTCCTCGGTCTCACCAGCGTCGCCCCTGTCCCCGGTCTCACCAGCGTCGCCCCTGTCCTCGGTCTCACCAGCGTCGCCCCTGTCCCCGGTCTCACCAGCCACGCCCCTGTCCCCGGTCTCACCAGCCACGCCCCTGTCCTCGGTCTCACCAGCCACGCCCCTGTCCTCAGTCTCACCAGCGACGCCCCTGTCCTCAGTCTCACCAGACACGCCCCTGTCCTCGGTCTCACCAGACACGCCCCTGTCCTCGGTCTCACCAGCCACGCCCCTGTCCTCGGTCTCACCAGCGTCGCCCCTGTCCTCGGATTCTCTGGCTCCATCTGTGATGCTCGTCGCCGAGACGTCGCCTGGGTCTCCTTCACCAGCGATGTCTCACGGCTCCTGCGGTCCTCCGTCTGCGCCTGTGGATCCATCGGCCTCGTCTCCCCCAGCTCCCCAAACTGTCGTCAGCCACTACACCACCTTGGCTCTTCCCTCCCTCGACTCCGCCGTGGGCTGTCGGCACTGGGGAGCTCTGGGTTTGTGCCATCAGGCTGCTCCTTTTCATATTTTTTTCACCTTTGTCACCATTGGCTTTTGGCTTGCTTAGTTTGGGACATTTAATTTAATATTCAACAATATTATTGATCTGCCTGCATTGGCACCATTATATGAGAACTGAACTGAGCTGGACGATGACATCGTGGTTTTATACAGAGTGGCTGTATATATACACAGTGGCGTACCGCACATCTCTGAGGCCCCCCCGCAAAGAAGGCGACGGGGCCCCTCCCACCAGCAGTGATGCTATGCCACGAATTAAAATTTTATGGCGCATCTGCTGCAGTATACTATTGAGTCCGTCTTCCCCATTTACAGAACTGATTTAACAGTAATGAATGTGAAAATTAGCATTGCATTGGTGCATTTTATGTTATTATTGAATAACATTACAAATATGCGTACTGGTTTTGATATCGCTTTTTAGTAAGAAATATCCGCTGGAATAAATAATTAGTCTGAACGTGGAGGCATTAAAAGTGCCGCTGCCTCAATTTGATTGTTATTTTAGCAATAGCATGAGGATCATTCAATAGGCTAATAATAATATTAATAATAATAACACACAATGGCCCCGGTCTACTTATTTTATTTAACAGTACAGGCTCAATAAAAGGTGCAGAACAAGTCTAAGCTGGCCTACACAAGTATGCGTAATTGTAGAAAAAAAATAATTCTGTAGTAAAAAAATGAACAGTAAAAGAAAAAAGAATGACTCTACATTTTACGATATATGCTACATTTAAAGAACTACTTTACATTTAAAGAAATTCTTTGTGCTCTCCGCGCGTTTTGGTGCGCAAAGTCTTTCATTGCATCTTTAATGTCAATGTTGCGAGCACGGGCATTTTCAATACTCAAGAGAGCTAAACTCGACAGTCTTTCTTGTAACATTGTGCTCCGGAGGAATGTCTTGATCAATTTCAACTTCGAGAACGATCTTTCAGCAGTTGCAACCGTTACAGGTAAAGTCAGGAACAACTTGAGAGCTGTAGCAACATCGGGGACACTGGGCAGAATAGAGTGGTGTTTAATAAACAACAGCTGCGCAAGATCTGCAATGGAGCCACACTCAATCTCCTGTATTTCGGGCTTCAGCGCATTTCTGAACGATAACAATTGCATGGCAAAGTCTGGTGACAGGTCGTCAGTGTACTGAACCACTAAAGTATTTGACATTTGAAACAGGTCGTTGTCAGAGAAGCGCAGCAGCGGACCAGGGTTCAAAAACCCAAAACGCGTTGCCACTTCATTCATTCCACAGAACCTGCGTTGCAGTTGTCCTGTACATGTGTCAATCGTTGCGCAAAAAACTGACACCCTGAAGTACTCCTTGGCGTTTTACAGACGCTGGCCTTCACATAATTCATCAAAGTGTGTCTTAATGCGCCTTGCGCGCTTGTGAGTAAATGAAGACCTAATGCCCCATGATTCTGCCAAAGCTTCTGCTGTGGCTTGTAGGCTCTCAAACTCCCCTCTTAGTTTGGTGAGAGTGTCTAGTGCATTCCCTAGGAGTTTGCTGGCCAGCATGATGTCAATGTTTTTGTCTTGGAGCGCACGCGAGGCAACGTTTACGGTCTCCAAAATTTTGCCCTGCATTACTGTCATTAGGACAAATTCGAAACTTTCCATTGCTTTTTTCAAACCTAGAGCTTCTGCGCGCTCATTAGGTTTATTGGAGAGAAGAATGATTTTACTGAGCGCTTGTAAAACATCCACATAGTGAAATCGCAAGGATTCGATTGCGTCATTTCTGGATGCCCAACGCGTGGGACATAGTCGCTTCAAAGTGCGCTGGCCAGATGAACCAGAGAGATGTCCCTCTAACAGTTCCCACCTCTTTATGCTCCCACTAAAGAAGACATAAAGTTTCTGTATGGTGTCATAATATTCACGCACCTCTGCCACATTCTGGCAGGCGTCGTTAAGAACCAGATTCAAGTTGTGGGAGGCGCAGTGGATGTAAATTGCTTGGGGTTCCTTTGCAAGAATGCGTTTCTGAACTCCAGAATATGCTCCACTCATTGCACTTGCACCGTCATATCCCTGACCTCGGCACCTGTTTATAGATATGCCTTCAGTCTCTAAAAGCTTTACTATTTCTTTTTCTAGCCCCAAAGCACTTTGGTCATGTACTGCAAGGAAACCCAAAAAGCTCTCATTAATTTTTATGTCAGTCGGTGTCTCACTGTGATCCTTAACGATGGTGACGTATCTGAACACTTGGCTCAGCTGATCTACTTTGGAGATGTCTTGTGTTGTGTCCATTATAACAGAGTAAAAGTCGGCATCTTTTATTTCGTTTACAATTTGGCGCTTCACTTTTGAGCGAGCATAGTTATGATTTCGTTTTGAATGCGAGGACTCAAATAGTTTATCTTGCTTTACCTTTCAAGCAGCCTTTGCAATACCGGGTCATATCGCACAATAAGTTCAATGAGCGACAAAAAAAATCTGTTGTTTGATTTACCAATTTTCTCCCAATGACCACGAAACGCTGCGTTGCAAGATGCAAGTGTGAGTGTCACATCTACAATTCTAGTGAGAACCTCTGTCCAATAACTGACCTCTTGCGCGTATGCGGATGACATTTGGGCATCAACAGTAAGGTTCCGTTTCCATGTATCGTATATCACACATGCAGACAAGTGTGAACGGGTAAGCTCATGCTCTTTTATCTTCCGATAAAGCCCCTGCCAGTCCTTTTTACCAACAGTCCAAGAGAGATTATGACACGCAGACTTTCTCTCTCCAAAAAGCCAGCATGGCTCGCAGTAAACTCGATCCATTTTGGGCGAGTAACAAAGCCATCTACGAGGAATTTTACTACCCTTTTTAGATGTTCTGTAGTAAAATTCTGCTGAGAAGCATCTATTCTTTACATCACGGGGGAATGGTCCCTCGGGCTGGCACGGGCCATTTCTTAGAATGCATCGTTTAATTTCATCATCCGCGATATCGACTGGGTAATTTGCCCTGTCTGATGGATACTGCGAGCAGGGTACTGGAGTGGATGCTGCTGAAGTGCAGGTGTTATCACTGACAGTTTGGCTGGGACCGGGGTTGCTACATTCTGGGACTGGTGATAGTGGGGGAGTAGTGAGTTTTGATTTTGAACTACTAGGTGGAAGAAGGTCGATGCATGGTGATACTTCAGGCTCAGCCTCACAGTTTGCTGGTTTGAGAGCGCTGCCGTTTTCTGAGAGTGATTCTAAGTTGGTTTCACTGTTGCTGGGCAGGGTCAAAGAAGCATGACAGTCCAGGAGCTGATCATTACTAGCTGCGCTGATGGCCGATGGTGTAACTACAGGGCTAAATTAGCGATTTGTGATAAATATAAATAAATAAATAGAATAAAATAAAATAAAATAAATTAATAAATAAATGCCTCGGCAAAGATCAGGAGACTGCAATTTAGATTTTATCTGTTTATTTGTCTATTTAGCTAACGGCACACTCCTACTAACGGTAACACTTACCTAGCACGTCAAGATGCGTGGGGCTGCCTATGGGTGATGGAAAGTATAGCGACGTTATTTTCGTAAATTTAGCACTATTTTCTATGCTCTTTTGTTTAATCAGCCTTTTTTGGGCTCCACTTAAATATTTCCTTTTCATTTTCAGCGAATTAATCTTTAGTCAAATGAAGCGTCAGGCTAGCCAGTTTTTTTTTTAATAACAGTGGGGGATGGGTGCTCGCACACGGACCAACCTCACTGGACCAACAGATAAATACGTGAGGGTAAGCGTAACCCCCCCATTGGCCCATTCCCCAGTCTGAGATGCTTAATGTAAAACTTAATGCGCTGCGTTCATATACTGGGCTCTTCAGCAGTTCGATCTTTTAATATCATAGCCAGTTAAGCGTAAAATTTACTCTTCAAACACATTGTGTTTGTAGGCTATAGTGTTAATGACAAGTCAAATGTAAGAGAAAAATGATTTTCCCTGATTGCTGTTTTAGAAAATTATTTAGCATTATTAAGAGTTTTTCACGTACTTTTTCAATCATTGCACTACCTTCACGCTTTGCGTGCCGTTTCCCCAGCATGACACGGCATTCTAAATTCATCTCAAATTCATTTGCCGCGTCTTGAGTTTTTCAAAGCAAAAACACGTTCTATCCTATGTGGTGTGTGAACGCCTTTTAGAAGGGCCTGGGCGGGGCCCTCCAAAGAGGCGGGGCCCCCACGCACCGCGGGGGCTGCGGGGGTGTCCGGTACGCCACTGTATATACATGAACTAAATAACTTTTTTACAACAAAAATGAAACATCACTGAGCTTACTTAAGCTGGACGGTGACGCTATTTTATTCTGGAAACAAACTTTGTTGCATTATTTTCCTGTTATCTTTGTAAAGCTGCTTCGAAACAATCTGTATTGTAAAAAGTGCTATAAGTAAAGGTGACGTGACTCGACATGACTCCCATCTTCGCCGCAGGGATCTCGTCGTCCCACCATCACCATCCCACCAATGTTGTCATTCATCACGTTTGTTTCTTTGTCTTTGTTTTCCCGCCACAATATCATTCACCATGGACACATATTTATCACAGATGTTTGTCATTGTCTCATCACCACCATGTATTTACATTCCTCCTTTTAATTCAGTTGTTGTTGGTTATTGTTTGTGCATAGCACTCTGTCTCGTTTGTTGGCTGTTTGTTCTAAATGTTATTAAATCTTATGTTATCGAATCCTCGTCTTCATCTTCTATGGAACCTAGTGTTACACTTTGTCAGCACATTTTAGTAACTTGTTCCCTCGTTTTAAGTAAATTGTGCGCACGATATAATAATTAATTCCCTCGATTGACTAAATCATGGCCACGTTGTAATAATTTGTTCCCTTGTTTTAGTTCAGTCAAATTTAGGGAACAAATTAGTTCAACGTGGCTATGATTTATTAAAACGAGGAAACAAATTAATAAATTGTGGGAACGAATTCTTAATTTGTGTCCACGATTTACTAAATCAATATAATGAATTATTTTGTCTGCATGTCATGTGCGGGGCTTTGTATTATTTAACAATTTAAAATATTCATAACATTATTATTACAAATAAAACAAAAGAGGGTTACACTTTATTTTAAGGTGTCACTGTTACATTGTAATTATATATTTAAGTGCTGAGTAATATTAAGCAACTACATGTACTTACTATAGGATCAGGGTTGGGATTAGGGTTGGTTTAGGGATAGTTGCATGTAATTATGCATAATTTATAGTTATTACTACAGTAATTACATGTAACACGTGTTAACACTGTAAAATAAAGTGTTGCCCAAAAGAGTCATGAGTCAAATGTATGGAAGTAAAATAATGTCAAATGTTTTTGAAACAAAAAGCCTGTTGAATTGCACTACTTGAAAAAAAATAGGCATTGCATTAACCATGCTTGCATTTTAATGCATTGTATTTTTAGGGCTTGCATTTTTATGGGCTGAAATTCAACATGGTTGAATATTTAAGCTGTGAATATTTCAATTAAAAACATTTCAAACACATTTTCATTATTAAAAATTCAATAATCCATATTCACCTTTCATATTTCACCTCCAAAATATTCAAACTGTTTAAAAATACAACCTATAATATTCAACAGGCAATTTTCGGTCCATTTTATTTCGCTTTGCAAAATTCGCTTCCACAAATTCAGTGGTTCAAATTCGACAGTAAATTCAACGGAACTGCAGGAAAAGCAATAGATTACCGAGATACTCTTCATCTGCTGTTAGTCGACCTAACCAGCAGGTGGTGCAAAAGCGCGTGTTGTTGACGAAGACCAGCAACAGTTAGAACAAGACATTCATTCATAAAATGAAAATGAGCTGTGTCAGTATATATGCGGAAAAGATGATAAAGACACAAAAGCTGTGTTTATGTTTCATTCAATAACTTCATTGTTACTTTCCCTGTGTAGCATGTCATCAGCTTTCTCTACATGAACAGGATTATAATCGGTTTCCCTCAATACCTCATACTCGAGGATTCCCCTTCCTTCGGGACAAAACGCTTAACGTAGTTTATAGACTAATACAGTGATATAAAAGACCAAACTCGCACCTTATTGGGGATGTAGGCTGTAGGCTACTATATAGGCTAGATGGACTAAGAATATGAACGTAACGCGCAAAGTTTCATGCTTAGCGTTTCGTGATATACTGGCATAAAATCAACACTTGATCAATACTAACACTTTCTCTTCTCTTTTCTCTCTCTCTACAGTATATATATATATATATATATATATATATATATATATATATATATATATATATATATATATATATATAGGCTATGCCTACGTGTATTGCATTAGCTTAAACTGGGAAGAGTCATAGCACTTGCATATTGTTGTCCTCCTATTGTTAGTTTAACTGTAAATCGCTTTGGATAAAAGCGTCTGCTAAATAAATGACTAAATGTAGCCTAATAAATGTAAAATTGGCTTGACATTGGACATTCGCAGCATTTAGGGACCGTCTTAAAAGTTGCATAAAACATTGGCAAACACGTTTCTAACTTCAATAGCAAACTTTAATTTATTTGAATAAATATCAAAAATCCAAAGGGTGCGCATTATGCCTGACACTACATGAACACTTTGCAGTTGTTTTTATGACTGTAAGTCGTTCTATTCAAATGCTATTGAAGTTAGAAACGTGTATACCAAAGTAGTATAGGCTACACTTTAGAGACGGTCCCTAAATGTGCAAATGTCCAACGTCAATGCCAGTCTATCACTAGGGAAACGCTCAGCATTAAACTTTGCGCGTTATTCTGAGTCAATCTGCTTGCCTGCGAGTTTGGTCTTTTATATCACTGTAATTAGTCCATTAAGCTACGTTAAGCCTTTTATATGTCCAGCTGGGGAATCCTTAAGTATTGAGGGAAACCCTAATAGCTTGCATGCAGCACATCGCCACAATATAAAGTTCCCTTTCGTAAAGGGAACTCCCGCTGCATCGATACTCGATACTTTGGGGAATGCCTTCGGCATGAAGCGTCTGAAGTCAACTATGGAACTATTCCAATCTTGATTGGTGCAACGTCACCCGTGACGTCGCATGTGACGGTGATCCGGAAGCTACAAAAGGGTCACAGGAACCAGGAAATGTTAGCTTCTGGTCTTCAGCAAGCGCTCTATGTCATCTTGTCTGTTCTATTTGGTGTTGTTTGTCCCGTGAAAAGAGTATTATTTATGGCGAAAAAAAAAAAAAAAAAGAGAAGCTATTCAGGCAGTGTGCGTCCCCTTGCCCACGTTATTTAAGCGAGGATGACACACACACGCTTTGTGTAGTTTGTCTGGGAGTGGAGCATGCACGGGCGGTGCTCGAGGGCGCTGTCTGTGCAAACTGTTTTCAATGAAAAAGCTCCGCTCCCGTTTGAGCTTGTTCGATCAATTAGATCAGGCTCGCGTTTCCAGTGCATCAGGTCCCGCGTCTGTTGAGGCAGCGCGCCGCTTGTATGCATGTGATTCGCACGTGGGGCTGGCATATGATACTGAGACGGTTGCGACCCTTTCTCAGTGTTTATTAACCAGCTTTTATTAACCGAATTTATCTTTAGTCAAATGAAGCGTCAGGCTAGCCAGTTTTTTTTTAATAACAGTGGGGGATGGGTGCTCCCACACTGACCAACCTCACTGGACCAACAGATAAATACGTGAGGGTAAGCGTAACCCCCCCATTGGCCCATTCCCCAGTCTGAGATGCTTAATGTAAAACTTAATGCGCTGCGTTCATATACTCGATTCTTTGGGGAATGCCTTCGGCATGAAGCGTCTGAAGTCAACTATGGAACTATTCCAATCTTGATTGGTGCAACGTCACCCGTGACGTCGCATGTGACGGTGATACGGAAGCTACAAAAGGGTCACAGGAACCAGGAAATGTTAGCTTCTGGTCTTCAGCAAGCGCTCTATGTCATCTTGTCTGTTCTATTTGGTGTTGTTTGTCCCGTGAAAAGAGTATTATTTATGGCGAAAAAAAAAAAAAAAAAGAGAAGCTATTCAGGCAGTGTGCGTCCCCTTGCCCACGTTATTTAAGCGAGGATGACACACACACGCTTTGTGAAGTTTGTCTGGGAGTGGAGCATGCACGGGCGGTGCTCGAGGGCGCTGTCTGTGCAAACTGTTTTCAATGAAAAAGCTCCGCTCCCGTTTGAGCTTGTTCGATCAATTAGATCAGGCTCGCGTTTCCAGTGCATCAGGTCCCGCGTCTGTTGAGGCAGCGCGCCGCTTGTATGCATGTGATTCGCACGTGGGGCTGGCATATGATACTGAGACGGTTGCGACCCTTTCTCAGTGTTTATTAACCAGCTCCACTGGTCTTGCGCACGGTTTGGAAGCCCGCGCTGCGGCTTCTTCCGACCGTGTTAAAGACACAGCGTTTGATTTATCTGGCTCCGAGGAGTTAGATATTATCTATTAACACTGAATCACGTGGATAGGGGGATTCGCCACCCCATATTCCCGTTAGTGAGGAGTTGCTGGAGGTTGTAATCAGGGCAGTGGTTAAATTAAATGTTAAATGGCCATATAATAAGCAGGAAGCGACTAAGAAAAATAAAATGAATGAGCGCTTCCTGCAGACCCAGTCACAATCTTCGTGTCAGAGCCTTCCCTTTTTCGCTGATCTCCATACTGAGGTATCAAGATCGTGGAAAAATCCATTTTCATCTCAATTATTTTCCCCCATGTATATATTTACTCATCCATTAGGGAATCTAATGAAAATGGTTATTAGGTGATGGCTCGGGTTGAGGAATATTTTGCGAAATATTTTCTCCCCGACATTGCGTCACCCCTGATAGCTCAGACACTTCCCTCCAAATCTCGTACATCGAATTTGTTAGGGAAAGCATATATGGCGGTGGTCGAGCTGGTGCATGCCCACACACGATGGGGTTATTACAGGCATACCTGGCTGACCTCCTCAAGTAGGTGGATGATAACTGGGAGGTCTCACTCTATATTACTGAATATCGTAGAGTATCTGACTTATCTCTCCGTATTATTAAAGAGACGGCCGTGCTATTGGCCGTTCTATGGCCTCACTAGTCGTCTCATAGAGACATTTATGGCTTATTCGCTTGTGGATCGGGAAGAAAGACAGGGCTTTCCTTCTCGATGCTCCCCTTTCACCTTCTGGCCTCTTTGGCGACGCGGCAAGAACCGTTGTCGAGAGGCTTCAGGAGGCAGAGCGACAATCAGCTATCCCCAGTTGTCAGTCCAGGTCTCATGGGGTTGCTGCCAGGGGGCAGCCTCATGGGACAGCCGCCAGCTCCTCATATTTTGAGAAGGTTTCCTCTCGTGCCCCCCCGTATAAGGCTTGGGGCCAGAAGAAACATTCTCGCACGAAGCTCTCCATACCAAAGACAGGTCTGAGGACTGTCTCTCGGGCTATGAAGGCTTCAACTAAGAGGTCTTGTCGTAACACGCAGACCCTTTTGGGCGTTCCCCCATGAGAGCGAGTACAGGAGGGTCGCCTCCTTATGCAGCCCTTAGGAAATCGATGTTTGCATTCCGCCGCCGATGGCGCTTCGGGACACATCGGCTTCCAGCGAACACAAATCGCAGTATCTGCCCGAAGACGTTGCGGCACTGTCGAGTTCGCCGAGCGCATCAGTTCTGGACTCTTCCAGTCGGCCTAGCCTTATCCCCTCGCACCTTCACTAAATGTATGGACACGGCCCTTGCTCCATTGAGACTTCAGGGGGTCCGTATCTTATAGATGACTGGCTCATTTTGGCTCAGTCAAAAAGAACTAGCAATTCAACATCGAGATGTTGTTTTGCGCCATCTGAGGTGCGTGGGGTTGAGACTCAATGTCAAGAAAAGTTCCTTAACTCCTCTTCAGAGGACTACGTCCCTGGGAGTAGAGTGGGACTTAGTCACAATGCGGGCACAATTGTCTCCTGCTTGTATAAATACTATCTTAAACACAATGAAGAGTATTAGGTTAGGCCAGGCTATCACTGTCAAACACTTTCGAAGAGTTTTGGGTCTTATGGTTGCAGCTTCCACGGTAGTACCCTTTGGTCTGCTCCATATGAGGGCCTTGCAGTGGTGGCTCAGGAACAAGGGATTTTCTCCTCTGGGAAACCCTTTTTGTACGATCAGAGTTACGCGCAGATGCCTTCGTTCTCTTGTCGTATGGAAGAAACCATGGTTCCTGTCTCAGGGCCCGGTTTTGGGAGCACCATGTGAGAGAAAGACTCTGACCACGGATGCGTCCCTCACGGGCTGGGGTGCGGTTATGGAGGGCTTTCTTTTTCTACTTTTCTTTTCTACTTCCTTGTAGACCTCAGAGGCCATCATGTTCTTGTTAGGACAGACAATATGTCGGTGGTCTCTTATATCAACCGCCAAGGAGGTTTGAGATCTCGCCCTCTTTGTAGACTGGCGCATCAAATTCTTCTTTGGTCCCAGGACAAATTTCTCTCTGTCAGATCTATTTATATTCCTGGGGTTGAATATATGGGAGCAGACATCCTGTCGAGGCAGGGGCCGAGGCCCGGGGAATGGTGGCTCCACCCTGAAGTGGTTGAGCTTATATGGAGAGAGTTTGGCCGGGCAGAGGTTGACCTGTTCGCTTCTCATGAGAACTCTCATTGCCCGCTCTGGTACTCTCTCTCACATCCAGCTCCTTTGGGCTTGGATGCCACGGTACAGATGTGGCTAAGGTCACATCTGTACGCTTTTCCCCCGATCGCTCTGCTCCCTGGGGTTCTAGAAAGGGTCAGGAGGTACGGAGTGAGACTACTCCTTGTAGCTCCGTACTGGCCGGCCCAAATTTGGTTTTCGGACCTTATTAGTCTCTTGGAGAGTCCTCCATGGAAAATTCCTATTAGGAGAGATCTTCTGTCTCAGGCTGATGGTATATTATTTCATCCCCGACCAGAGTTATGGAGACTATGGGTCTGGCCCCTGAGGGGGTCCCACCCATAATTAGGTTGCCCTTTCCACCGAGGTGGTCAGGACATCCATACTAGAACCCCACTCTACTAGGAACTAAACAATTAAGTTAGGGAGGGCATTGAACCCAGTTTATTACTGCCCACTGGCTTCAGTACTGGTGTTCCATCCCGCTCTCTAACGGGATCTCCTGTTCATGCTTAGGGCCTCTGTGGCGGCCTCAGTGCCCTCCACAAGCCTCTAAGGGTGTTCTCGAAAGGACGTTCCCACTGAAACTCCATGTTCCTGTAGATTGGAGGATGAATCCTGTCATCCCGCCTATTGGCATCAGGCTGATGGGTTATCCCTGGCACCCATCATGTCCTGTGGGTGAGGTATACAAATATATATTTGAGATATATAAGTATATATAGGAGAATCTATTGAGTCTGCTTCCTGCTCGTCTTACTCCCTGGAAGAGTGGTGGTGCTGCCCCCTCTTACTTGCTAGCATGGGAGCCACTCAACGTTATTTTTGCCCGGTACTGAGGTACTTTTAGGCAATGTTAAGATTCTTCAGGTATTCCATCCTCCATCGCATGTGTCGGATGGTCAAGGTCGTAGCCTTTGAGGTTCCTACATTAGGACTCAGGCTGAGAGGAGTCAGTCCATCTAGTTTATGCATCAAGGGTTAGGAGCTATTCCCTTTATTAAGAGTACAGTTGGTTATCTAAAACCACTCATATTTGAAGTACAAGGTGCGCTTCTGCCTTCACCTCTCATCTAATATTTTCTACTGTCTGGGGCTCCCAGCCATGATATCAGTCGAGCCTCCGGCTCCAGACCTCCCCTTCTTGCACCAAATCTTATGACAAGCTAGTTTGGATCTGCCCTCTACTCATTCTATCGTCCGTGAGTGTACCAGATGCTTTATACCAGGGCGTTTTTTCTCTCAGTGTGGCGGCGTGGGTATTCGTTCCCCAAAGTATCGAGTATCGATGCAGCGGGAGTTCCCTTTACGAAAGGGAACGTCTCGGGTTACGTATGTAATCCTCGTTCCCTGAGTAGGGAACGAGACGCTGCATCCCTCGGCCACACTTTTCACGCCCCTGAGAACGACTTGCTTTGACCAATTAGAAGCTAACATTTCCTGGTTCCTGTGACCCTTTTGTAGCTTCCGGATCACCGTCACATGCGATGTCACGGGTGACGTTGCACCAATCAAGATTGGAATAGTTCCATAGTTGACTTCAGACGCTTCATGCCGAAGGCATTCCCCAAAGTATTGAGTATCGATGCAGCGTCTCGTTCCCTACTCAGGGAACGAGGGTTACATACGTAACCCGAGATGTTAAGGCAACTAAACAACCAAGAGAAATATATGTCAACCTCAAAAATGTAATATTGGATCTGTATATCCGCATCGGGGAATAACATTATAATCTTGTTCACGGTAGAGAAAGATGCTTGTAGGCTACACAGGGAAAGTAACCGTGAAGACACTGAATTTAACATAAAACCGCCGTCATAATAATCACAAATACACTTGCATTGCTGTAAATGAGTTTTATGAATGAATGACTTGTTCTAACTGTTGCTGGTCTTCGTCAACAACAAGCGCTTTTGCACCTCCTGCTGGTGAGGTCGACTAACAGCAGATGGAGAGTATCTCGGTAATCTATTGCTTTTCCTGCAGTTCCGTTGAATTTACTGTCGAATTTGAACCACTGAATTTGTGGAAGCGAATTTTGCAAAGCGAAATAAAATGGACCGAAAATTGCCTGTTGAATATTATAGGTTGTATTTTTAAACAGTTTGAATATTTTGGAAGTGAAATATGAAAAGTGAATATGGATTATTGAATTTTTAATAATGAAAATGTGTTTGAAATGTTTTTAATTGAAATATTCACAGCTTAAATATTCAACCATGTTGAATTTCAGCCCATAAAAATACAAGCCCTAAAAATACAATGCATTAAAATGCAAGCATGGTTAATGCAATGCCTATTTTTTTTTTCAAGTAGTGCAATTCAACAGGCTTTTTGTTTCAAAAACATTTGACATTATTTTACTTCCATACAAATGACAATAGACTGAAGTAATACTGAATATATACACACAAAAGATTATTAGCTGTTGATTGTTGGTTTTACATAGAGTCTATGAACTTTGTATTGAAATTTGTACTGAAAATCTATTTTCTCCTTACACAGCATGATGAGACAGCAGATAATGAGCTGTAACTGTAGAGGACTGGCTGTGAATCCAGCAGCCTGTAATGATAGTATTAACAGACACTGCAATGTACACTTCAATAAACCTGTAAATCACTACAACAACCCTAAACAATGCTATAAACTTTACCTCACATCTATTGCATTACTGTTTCATGACTGTCTTACCTGTGATCTTGCCATCAGCTGAAGAATGAGAAGGCAGATTACAGAAAAAATGTTATAAAATATATTTAAGCTTTTACCTCACAGTTCATGATCACTGCGAGGATTGAAAAATGGACCATCAGACAAAACTATATACTCCAAAAAAATATTTGTTTAGGTAAACTAAAACCAACATAGAATCTTTTACCACAATATTTTCATTTATTTTATAATCCCAGGATACAAAAGCAAGAACATGCAAAGCACAGCATGTGTGCTGTGAAAACCATCACAGTAAAAACATATTGTGGTTTGGTTTCTGTGGTTGCACGCCTTTTTTACATCGGCCTACAAGGGCGGCAATGAATTTGTATAGTCAGTGAATAGTAAAGATTAAGAGTTCGTAAAGAATATTAGTCCATCAATAAAGAACAAAATTCAACAGTTATGAATAAATCATCTTAATTTTGCTGCAGTAACAGGTGTGTACTTGAATGTAAAAAATGGCTCCACTAAATGGCAAATAACATAATGAACACACCAACCCTTTATAATGGAAAATACTGTATAAATATAAATATGTACATTTACATGAGTTATTATTGCCCACCCAGGCATTCGGCAATAATAAGTCTTATGTAAATACATATTTATACAGTTGTATATACAGTACTGCAAAACTGTACGTATGCCTTCTGCTTAACATCTATATGTATATTACTTTTTTTTATTCCACATATTTAAGTCTTTCTCTCTGTTCTATTGTGTTATATATGTATGTAAGTACCTAGAGCTCCTATAAACCATATTAAAGTACTTTACCGAATAAAGCACATTCTGATTCTGATATTTCTCTAATTTGTTCTAAATGATTTGTGGCCTATGGGATGCATGGCATGACACTGATGTTCAGAAGTCTTGACCAGTCAATTAATATTGAGTAACTTACATGCTAAAACACACTATTTAGCTTACTTAGTTTCAAACAAAGCCACAACAGCAACACATAGATGATTTTTCCGCCCTGAATGAGCTGTCTTTTTGAACAAATCGGGTGAGTGAATAATTCAGTGACTCTGCAGAAAGAATAATTGAAAAATGCATAACTCTAATGAGCAAACTGGTGGCTTTATCACAAATACTATGATATCAATGGCTCAGTGTTTATTGCTTACAATATTACTAATATTTTATATAATATAGAATTATATAAAATAAAATTTCACCTCAAGAGTTATTTTCTCAAGATTTATTTGTGTCCACATTAGGGGTTGCATGACTACAGATTTCTCCTAATCAGTTACTTGTCAAAATAAAACTTGAGAACTTGTGGTTTTATGTTACCATTTTTTTTTTTTTTTTTTTTACCAAAAAAAACAATAGTTAGTGTCAACAAGTGTTTATTATTGACAGCCCAATGTTTGCAACAATTACTATACGTCTCTTACATGTATTGTCAAAACATTAATATATTAAGTTTAATTTTGTATTTAACATTGGCAAAGTAGCATTGACAGCAACATTATGACCTTAAAATCCATGTCTTTGATGATGAACAATAATACATACTGTATTTTAAAGGGGTCATATAATGGTACATGCACTTTTGCAAGTTGATTGTACTGAAATGTGTGTTGGCAGTGCCTGTACACAACCATCATAAAATGAAAAAAAATCCATCCAGTGTTTTTTTTTTTTAATCTTCTTATATGTTTCCCCCTCTCTCAAATCATTTCTCATCAGACTGCTTTACAAACGAGGGTCAGTATAAAGCTGGTTTTGCTAAGAAGCTGCTCCTGAAAAAAGGATCGGTACCAACTATTCGTGTTCCTGCTGCACCTCCAGAAGAAGAAGTGAGTGTAACGTTTTATTAACCTTTATATTAATATTTATATTAATCTTTGCAAATCGCTTGCTGCACGCTTCACGATGAATGCGGCTGTTTCCACTCAGGGTACATTACGGCATGTTTTCTATGTACGACGTTCTCAATATAATTCATAATCCCACGTTTATAATGAACAACGCGTTATTTTCATTGACCCAGGTCGCTTAGCTCTGCAGAATTAGGACATGCTGTAGTCTGTTCGCTGTCATCGGCCTCCTGCCACTCTCTTTGGTCGTGTTCATAGCTTGCTGACGGTTTGCTCCCTGATTCACGTTGATGTGAAGTTATGGTTATTGCGCGCTCCAACAGCGCTGACTTGTGGTTGAAGTAGTCGACTAGCCTACTCTCTGACCAGTCTATGCAAGCCCAAGCCCTAGTCCACACTGGATACATCATCATTATTTTCTGAAACAATTATTCAATTTCAATTATTCAATAACAATTAACAATTTATTCTGAAAAAAAATAAAAATGAACCATTTATTAGTTCTGAGCAGATCAATGAAATCAGCTGGCCTGACTACAGGCGCCATACTGACAGGCTTCACAATGAGCGCTTTCGTGCGGCCCGTTCACTCTGCCATTGAACACTGAGGGTCTGTTCTTTTCACCCAGGTCTTCTTTGTAGCATCTCAAGCGGATCTTTTCAACCAGTCTCTTAATCAGCACATCAATGTTTTCCACTGAAAAGTTCGGATCCTCCATCTGAGCTTCATTGCACCTCCTGCACTTCTGTTTGAAGCGTCGCAGTTTAATGGTTCCCTGTTCCTTTGCTGTGTCCAGGTGGAAGTGAAACACCACATGCACTCTTTTAGACGGCCAGCTTCTTTTACAAAGAGAACAAGCGAACCTACGTATTGAAATGGAGAATAGATCAGTTTTTTTTTCGGCAACACTTTATTTTGATGGTCCCTTTTGAACGTGCTGTAAACCATAAGTAACTTTGCAACTATATGTCAACTAACTTTCACTGGAGTATAAGAAGACTGTCTGCTTAATATCTGCAAACACTTTATCGTGATGGTCCTCCAACAGACATTCTACTGACTATAAGTAAGTTTGCAACTACATGTCAACTTAATCTAACCCTAACCCAACCAGTCTATTAATACTTAAACGTACAGTATGGAATTTTTTCTCCACTAGGGGTCGCTAACCTCTTTACAATAACAAAGGCGTAGTTTGATGATGCAACATTTGCTAAGAATTATGGATCTTGTCGTCAACGACAAGCCGACCGATCTAATAATGTTTATGGATGGCGGAAACCAGGGACAACGCAGATATGACGCCATTGACAGCAACAAAACGGAAATAAAGAAACATGCCGTGTCTTCGAATTCAATTAAAATTTCTCCTGGTTTGAAAGTTGTTGGATACAGTCGAGATAATGTAAGTACACAACTAAAAAAAATATATAACATAGATATAGTGATTTTTGCTATTTTTAAAGCAAAAAAGTCACATATTGTGCCTTTAACTAACACTCTAATGAGAGTTAGTAGACTTGTAGGTGCAACAGAATGTGTTAAAGGGACAATCAAAATAAAGTGAAACCATATATATATACATACATACATATATTAGTATATTAGTATATATAATATATACATGCTGTTTGATTCATGCTTTTGATTCTGATTCAATGATTCAAACCACTGTTTATGTAAAAATAGACCAGTGAACTTTGAACAGAGAACCAAAAACTACATAACATTAGAATGGAAATAAAACATTGGTAACAATTTACTTCAAGCCTTTATGTATAATGCATTCTAAAAGTATTTTGAATGCATTAATCATGACTTTTAACGGGTATGGTCTCATGAATAATTGTCACCACAGTTATATTACTATATGACTTTAGAAAGTATAATGCATTAAAACACACAATAAACAGCCAGTTTTAGATGAAACAAGGGATATGCACATATTATTATTTATAAATCATTTCACCTTTGGTTACAGTTATTTATGAAAAGATATAATGCATCATAACACATTATATACACCTTTATAAGGCACTATACATAAATATTAATGTTTAACTCATCATTACCAATCTGTGTGAACTTCGCTATGTGTGTGTTTGTAAGACAGAACATGATGTGGATGTGCAATTGTAATTTGAACTGATAACAGGGTCTGAGTGTGCATTTTTATACTGCATTATTAATACAAAATAATGACATGACATATCCATCCGGGCTAGATTCTTCATTAGGCTTTCAATATCTTTCAATATCATGAAGAGTTTTAATAAAATGACTCCTCATAATATCTCTATACACCATAAAGCCTATATAAAACACACATGTTTGGAATATTCTATTGTGATAAAGATGAGTTCTTACTGTGCAGAGGAGCCAGAGATGTACTGGAACCAATCACGAGCTTGTTTGTCAGGCTCGATAGAGTCATTAATTGTAATGTGCCATGTGTCCCCGTGAAGCTTGCTCGCCTTCGCCTGTAAAGAACTTTCCCACAAATTTAATGCCATGTCTTCTTGCTTACAGTGCTGTTGCAGAAATGATCTTACCTTGTTATTACCCACTGAATATATACTGTACTGATAATCTCTCAATTCACAAGAAACGAAACTGAAACTATCAAGCAAGTATCTGTTTTCTGCAACCCAAAAGTGAACGGTGCTTTACAATGCTTACAAGGCGTGTTGAGCTTGCCATAACATTACATAGCTGTATTAGAATGCAAAACCTAAACCTAAAATAATAGATAAATGCAACTATAGTAATAACATCATATCAAATGACTTCAGATACCAGACTGTAGTCAAAGCTTTTATCACTTTGATACTTGATTTTTCAAGTTCTTTGTGAAATAGCATAAAAATAGTTGAAAATGAATTGTCTGATTAATGTGAACAGGTAAGTTTCTGTTTGAAGAACGTTACAGAAAGAAACAGTTGTTAATGTTTTAGCTCCACCTACTGGACAACATGGTCGCCTACACATGGTGTGTGTTTGTTCTTCCCTGTGAATTTTTGCATTTTCTCATTTAAACTTGTGAAATCTGTCAAGTATTAGATTCTAGAAGTCTCAAATCTCATTATGTAAATGAATAATGCACAGTCAGCTAGTCATTATTGCAAAAAGACAAAACAAAACAACAACAAGCTGTGAGCAAAGTGACACATGTCTGATGTGATAAAGTCACTTCACCTGTTTCTACTCCAAATGAAAGGTCAAAAATGATTTTTAAAGACAGAATAGTCTGGCTTTTAGTAACGTTTATTTAAAATAATAATTTTGTATGATTTAGATATTTATGTAATTATTAATTGATCACACATGTACAATTTTAGTATATCAATTATTATTCTGCACAGTTTAAACGAATAAATGTATAAAAGGTAATATAATTATGCTTTAGAATCAATAGATAAAGCTATAGAATGACTATGTGAGCTTAAAAGTTCAATTCTCTCAATACCTTTATCAACTGTATAAACCAACTTCACAATTTTTACTTGCACTGATATAGCAAGACTTTTTCTTTTAGTTGTCCTCTTTCGTAGACAGCTATTTTCTTCTTGCTGTGTAAATTTGTTTAAATTCGTAATATTTTTCAATCTCGTAATATTCTGCAGAAGAGATAATTGAATCTCAGTTTCACTATTTCTCAGCACGTGATTGGCTGTTCGCTACTGATGTCACACCTAAACTCCTAAACTCAGGATCAAAGCCTGAGTTGACAGAGAAAGTTGATGATCAGCAACAAAGCCTGGTTGGATTGGTTTGGTTTTGTCAACTCGAAAGTAATCCTGTAACCCTGAGGTTGTTCAATGTAAGTCTGCAAGTCTGCTAAATAAATGAACACAAGCAATAATAGTTTCTGTTGAAATGATTTTATTTGAGAAAAGAGAGTTCTGAGTAATACGAGAAATGCATTACACTATAGACAAATCCGGCGAAACACGGAAGTAAAGCAGAGCCGCCATTACTGCGTGCCTTGCTGCTAAAGTAGAGTGTTGGTCCCATAGGCGGCTGTAGCAGATGTAGCTGTACGGAATGTTATTTTTATCTATTCATCTTTAATTTTGTACAGTCGCCCTGTTGTATGGCTACAACACTTCCCTCGGCCGGCCATGC
This sequence comes from Scardinius erythrophthalmus, assembly GCF_964197995.2. NCBI lineage: Eukaryota > Metazoa > Chordata > Actinopteri > Cypriniformes > Leuciscidae > Scardinius > Scardinius erythrophthalmus. The sequence continues at coordinate 33,771,064 of NC_138234.1, forward strand.
AGTCACACACTACTTCGAGAACTTTGCCGTTTTCTCTCTGTATTGTTACTGACACATTATGGTACGAGTTCACTGCCTGTGAAAACCTCACAACACCTTTTAATGTGATGAGCTCATCAGCGAAGGTATGCAGTATCTGGCCAATCCATCCGGAGCTCATGCTCATGTAATTCTGACCTTCAATCAATGGCCTGTAGTTTAGGTTCTGAAGCTCGCATGCCAGATGATTAATAAAATAATCTTGAATACCTGTAAGCTGCCAACTCTCACGCTTTCACCGTGAGACACACGCAACTTTTCACACACTCTCACGCCACACATCTTTTAACGCACAGAAAAATCGTGAGACAAAGAGGACATGGAGACCGACAGACTAGACAGAGCAGGTTAGTTATGATATAAAAAAAGCTCAGCTCTCAGATTCTGCCAATTTTATTACGAAATTCAAACAATACATACCGTTTTGGTGTTTGTAAATGTGACGTGACGGATCCCTAGCGGCACGTGAACCGATCATCTCAACTTAATAGTAAAAACACGAACGAACAATGTTAAAAGAAACAGTACAACTTACCGATATTCATCATACATATCGATCAATCAGTGTTTTTTTTAACCGTGGAAAGGGGTCAATAAAACAGCTGGAGAACAATTATGTCATATAACATTTACCTCAGGAAAGCCATTTGATGACCATGATATAGGCTATAGCACGTTAGTTGGCTAGAAAAAAAGAGCTATAGAGAGTATTTTGCTAAATATGTGTTACATATTTATTATATTTTTACTCATATCATTAAATAAAGTTGTTATTATAATAAAAAAAAACACATTATATTTAATTTGAGTTATTTTTAACCTTAAATAATACTGATAAGGCTCTCTGTATGTTTAACTTACAGCATTAGGTGAGTTTTTTTTTTCTTGAGAAAAATTAACGCCCATCTTGTGTACCTAATATTTATCCAAATTAGTCCATATTAAATCAAATCACAAGAATTGAACTGAATTGAAACCCTGAAATTAGTTTCAAGCAATAATAAAAAAAAAATATATAGCTGCAAGCAGTTATTACCGGGGCCAAGCAGAATAAGACGACAAGACATGCCAACATGTCTGAAAGTGTCAGACCAACTGCAACAATGAGCAATTAAAGACATTTAAGGAGGATTTTAGACGAAATGGCTGAAAAATCATAGAAACAGTAATTAAAAATATGATTTAATGGATTATCACTTTCGACCAATAGGTGGCACAGTTACAAAACTGATGTGATGTGGTCAGAGTGAGCCCATACATATGTGTGTCAGTTTTGGTGAAAATATCTCAATTCGCTTTAGAGTTATAGACATTTATATGAAAAAACACGTAAAAAATGACTGACACATGACTTTGTTTGAATTTTACTACCCCTAAACATCAATATTTTCGCATTTGGCATTAGAGTTTAACTATCGACCTATGTTTCCAAACTTCTGACGGTGGTTTCGTCTCGATCGGACAATCGGTTTCGAAGATATAGCCATATGTTTTTTAAGCGCTAAATCACAACGCTACACAAACCGTTAGGCGAAACCTAGCATGTTTGGTATCGTAGGACTCGGCAAGGTTTCAGGAGACTAATTAGATAAGTCTCGTGAAAATAAGTCGACCACACCCAAAGTTATAAGCGTTTGAAAAAAAAATTCACCACTAGGTGGCGCTGTTTCGAAACTTCTCACGCTCCTTCAGGACATCGTGCTGATGACCCATACCAAGTTTCGTAACAATCCGTTCATTCATTCTTAAAATACAGCATTTTAGCACAAAATTCAAAATGGCCGACAGGCAAAATGGCCGATATGGTAAAATTGGATATCAGTCGACTCGGCATGTTGCCCTGAATCTAACGAGACCAATTTTATGATTTTTGGACAAACTGTTCAGAAGTTATAAGCAAAAATAGCCATTTTTCATATCTCCGGACCAGTAGGTGGCGCTGCGCCGAAACGCAGCATGCAGCCTCAAGTCATGCTTGTGATGACATATACCAAGTTTGGTCTAAATACGATAAACCGTTGCGGAGATACAGCCTTACGACTGTTTTTGCAAGCTCTACGTAAAATTTGTTCGAGCATTTATCGAAAACGGTTTGACGAATCAATTTGAATTCCACAACTTTTGGTCAGCACTGCCTGAAGATGATCTGGTTCAATTTTCGTACAAATCGGACAAACCGTCTAGGACGAGTTCGAAAAAGTAGGTTTTTAGAAAAATTCCATATTTTAATGACGGAAAATGACGTCATAGGGTGAAATCGAATCGTCATGAGCTCAGTAATCAGAGGAAAAAAGGATTTCGCTGATTGGCCTTACGGTTCAAAAGTTATTAGCAAAATAAAAGTGAAATTTTGGACAGGTGGTGGCGCTAGAGGGAATGACTTAGAAACACCAAAATTGGTGTATTTAATGTTGGGACTGTCCTTTATCAGAATGTCAAACCAAAACAACTTTCCCGCAATCGGTTCTATGGGCTGCCATAGACTCCCATGGCGGAAGAATAATAATAATAAGAACGGGAACAGATACAATAGGTGCCTCCGCACCTTCGGTGCTTGGCCCCTAAAAACGTAGCTTACCAGAAATTGTACCATATAATATAAACATTGCAACATGTTGTCACTAAACCTAATAAAATTCAGTTTAGTTACTAAAATGTTTTGACAATCACAATATTTAAGCCCCAGGATCCGCTTTCATTGAAATGTCATTAGAGGGCACCGGCAAGTGTCACACCGCCATCACTTCGCAGGCACGCAGTAATGGCGGCGGCAGGCAAGATGGCGGCACCCATAGAGATCGCAGCGGATTTGTGTATAAGTCATCTGGAAATCAGATGCCTGACAACAGTAAAAGATATACAGTAGTGTCAATATACAAATAATATTTACAATCACCAGGGACGGATTATGACTTGTAAAGGCCCTGGGGCCAGTTATCTCCAAAGGCCCTGTTTTCAGGCTATATGCAGGGGCGTTTCTAGGTTTTAAAAACATCAGGGGCTGGGGTTATAAGATAACATGATTAACTCAGCCCTGGCACTGTAGCTACACCAGCCCACGGAGTTGGTTTCAGCAACCAATCTTTAATGTTAATATATAAATTGCTCATTTGCCTCTGGACACAAAAAGATTGCACTGGTGTTAACATCTATGCAAAATAATCCTTGAAAGATTTCTCATTTAAGGCCATTCCTGTTTGGAATATGTGATTGTGTATGGTCAACAATAAGCAGAAACATTCTGCATTTCCATTTTGTACTGTGGATCATTCATTACAACATTTATCCTCATTCTCATGGTTACGAATCTGTTATCTGCTTGACAAATAATTTATGCTACTGCCCACTGACATGCTTTTAAAGCTATTGTTATCCAATTTTTTTGGCCTTCAAACACCTAAAATGCACATATGCAGGTCCGAGAAATCCAAATTGTAGAACCCCCCTAATACCTCACATTTCAATGTGCGTGTTTGTGTGGTAGTGGGCTGGTGTGGCTGCAGTGCCAGGGCTGAATTTTTTAACCAGTCTGCCCCCTGCATACCGAATCATGTTATCTTATAACCCCAGCCCCTGACGTTTCGGGCTCAGCCCCTGATGTTTTTAAAACCTAGAAATGCCCCTGCTTTTGATATGAAACATAGTCTCAGCGGGTTTTGGCGGGTCAAAGCTCTTCTTTAGTTAGTAAATAAATTCGAATGAACTATGTTGGAAGATACAGTAACTTGCTGAAATGTATCACGTCTCATGTAATCACTCAATCAGTGCTTCAACCACGAAAATAGGTCAATAAAACAACTATGAACAATATGTCACGTAGCGTAACATTTACCTCGGAAAAGCCATGACCACAGCATATAGCTAGAAAAATTAACATGTAGCTATATACGGTACCTGATATTTATCCAAATTAATTGTTGTAAACATTGTTACATGTTGTTACTAAACTTAATGAAATTCTGTTTGGTCAGCAAATGATTTGAGAATAACAATACACTTGTGATGCAATTTTTAAACAAGGGAATTGTTTAATTTGGACGATGGGGAATTGTTTTAATTTGGACTCTGTGCATGCTCTTTGAGACAGTGACCATAGACCTGCATTATATGACTGTCAGACAAGAACGGTTTGACCTAAAAATATCAAAATTGAAACTACTGCGGAAAAAAAGACACCTACTGTACATCTTGGATGCCTTTGAGGTAAGCTAAAACATACCAAAATTTAATTTCAAAGTGAACTATCCCTTTAACTTATAGAGAGAACAGGACTGGCCGAAATCTCTTGCTGGAAACTTTGATTAACAGCTGATATCATCATCATAACCTTAAATGCTAAATTCAATGTGCTCTACCTTAGTTTTCATTGTTAATGGGTTTTCTGAGCCAAACTGGATTGCATGGCCTTAAACCCCAGGGCCCCCCGGGCTTCTGGTAGTCAAGGGCCCCTGGGTACTGGCCCCATAGGCCCGGTCAGTAATCCATCCCTGACAATCACTACAATCATAAGAAAGATCTGGGAAGCTGTGATTATTTTGATTATATATTTCCTGTCAATACAGCATTTAAGTCGTGTTCCATCTCAGGATCTAAGGTGCGTTCATGCCATGATTACCGTAGTTACAAGATTCCGACTTGTGAAAAGCGCTCACTCTTGTAGAATTTGTAATTACTACTCAGTCCCTCCAGGATTTTGCGGGCCAAAATTGCATTTCTTATGTTGTTTTCTAGTGAAAATATAACACAGACATTCTTCTAACATTTGTATTACTTTTCTGACCTCTGTAATGAATATGAGGAGAATACTGAGTGAGAAAAAAGTGAAACTTAAGTGTTTTCCTCTTAACCCTATAAAGACTACTGTATCATATTTAATACATTTCTAAGGACTCTAGATTATCAATATGAACACAACTTTGCTGAAAAATGTTGTTGAGCTGTTTTAACTGAAAGCAACTTGCACTGGCATATATCTCTCAATCATCATTGTGCTTTGCTATGGGGCAGAATAAGCCTAATAAACTTAGTTATTAGAGGAAAATAAAGAGGTTTAAATGTTTTTTTTTTTTTTTTTTTTTTTTTTTTTTGCAGATGTAATGTGTATAGAAAGTGTTGTGGGGAAAAGAAAATTATATATATATATATATATATATATATATATATATATATATATATATATATATATATATATATATATATATATATGATGTTATGTAAAGCATAAATCTCATAAAGGAGTTATATGGTTAAATACCGCCTCCTAGTGGGGAGTAGGATGTTTTCAGGAAATAAAAGTGTATGTCATCATGTCTGTCTGTCTGACCTGTCTAACTTCAGCATAAACTATCGATCAATAGCCGCCCTAACACAACAGTTTCCCTATTCAAAGAGACTGGAGTTGTCCTTGCATGACTGAAATACGGTAGCTGCCCGAGAGGCGGTTCACAGATGGCTACTGAGTGAAATGACTTGTCTTAAATGGGACCTATTATGGCAATTTTCACAAGATGTAATATAAGTCTCTGGTGTCCCCAGAATGTGTCTGTGAAATTTCAGCTCAAAATACTCCACAGATAATTTATTATAGCTTGTCCTATGTGGGTGTGAGCAAAACATGCTGTTTTGTGTGTCTCTTTAAATGCAAATGAGCTGCTGCTCCTCGCCCCCTTTCCAAAAGAGGGCGTGGTCTTTACCGCTCACTGATCCTACAGTGGCAATAACAAATCAGGAGAAGAAATATGACTGAGAACGTAAATAGTGTAAATACTGGCAACCAACATCCCTCATGCTACTGATGTGTCGCTGTGCTAGTCTGTGCAAAAAACATTACATTTTTAGTCTCTTATCTAAACAGAAAACATACACAGTATTTAAAAAGACAATCGCCTTACTGCATAGTTCATAATAAATGTGTGGTTATGAATTATACAGACAAGCTTTTTCGGGTTTAAAATGTATGACGACATAAGTCTTGTCTCTTTGAATATTATCACAGACATTATTGGAAACTTTAGCCACATCAACTGTGGAAAATTGCACATTTGTAAAGGCGATTTTCAATTTACAAAATATAAAGTGTGATACGTCTTCAGGGTGTGAAGCTGGATCATGAACAGTTGGTACGGCTCCATCCTTGAGTAACAACTTTTTAGCTAAACCTGCTTTATATTGACCTTCGTTCACAAATCAGTCTGGTGTTAAATGATTAGTGCAGACTTGAACATTTTTAGGCAACTTGAGGGGCACATTCACATCAACATAAACAAATGACCACTAGTGATCTGCCAGCGAGATAACTTAAAATTAATTTAAATATATTCCTATAATTCATTAACTTTATTATTAATGTATTGGATTAAGAAATAACATGCTAAAATACAAAATAAATGATTAATTAATACAAAATTTCCGGCTGAAACCTGAAAATACAATGTGCACCACAAAGCTCTCAGTCAGGAGTTTCGCCTCAAATATAATGGACAAATTTGTATTTCAAACAACAGACTCAAGCTCTAACAAATTCTTCAGTCAGTGACAGTAACGGTACTGATCTCCTTTTGCGACACGACTGTTGCGTGGTGTCACGACATCTCCCCACATTTGTATGTTGATGGGCGTTCCTTAGTTTACCGCTATGGGCGTGGTTTTGACCGAGCGGAAAATGTTGCGTATTTAACAAGAGACTTCCCCCGTCTCCATGCTCTACTTCTATTGGATAGTCACGTCGCGTTCAACGGAATTCATTTGCATAAAGATGGGCATCGGCCAGCTTTTTGACGCACAGCATTTTTCCAAATGAAGCGCCGCCTTCCCGGAATGCTTTGCGGACGCGTCAAAGTCGCTTGACGTCACCCATAGGAATATAGTGGAGTGCGGCGTGACAGAAGTGTCGCACGGACAAGTGGATCCGCATCGTAATAGGATGAAGCCATCGCAGTGAAAAAACAGTGGACTAGCAAAGTGTCGGCAATATACAACGATATCTCAATAGCCAATTTGTACGTATTTTACGAAGTGGCTAATTCTAATTGATTTGTCTCAACCCGAGTGAAGGGTAGGTTTAGGGGCGGTACCTCACACACACATGCACTTAAAATTCCAAAAGCTTTTAGCCTTTTATGTTCAAACCGGAGTCAGACAAAGATAGAGAGACTCAAGAAGTGACAACATGTAGACAACATTTCTGAATGGTTAGCAGTGGTGGACGAAGTACACATACCATGTACTTAAGTTAAAGTAAAGATACTCAAGGTAAAATATTACTCAAGTAAGTAGAAGTGCTGCCTTTAAACATCCACTTGAGTAAAAGCACAAAAGTATTTGCCTTCAAATGTACTTAAGTATCCAAGTACTTTGATTTTTTTATGGCTATAATGTCCTATTATAATTTTTGTCACAAGACTCTTGCTTAACTCAGTCTTTAGTCATTAATTTATATATATATATATATATATATATATATATATATATATATATATATATATATATATATATATATATATATATATATATATATATATATATATATATATATATATCCTACTCCCCAGAAAGAAAGAAAAGCTATTATATGCAAGTAATTTTAGTGTCAACGTAATAAGCAATGTTCATCATTATGCGTCAATATTTACAGATAATTGCTGCAATAATAGCTGCTGCTCTCTGCCCCGCTTAAAATCATCATTGGCAACGCGATTTGTTTGGAACTATTGAGAGCTACACGAATCACTTGACCGCAAGGCAGCGAGATCAGTGGGCTTGTTCGACTTGAACCGGCGCTGCACACACAGACCATTCGGTGAATGACATTAAAATACAGCGAGATAGATTAGAGTAGATCGCGATTTCGCTCTATACTTTGATATCATAAACTGATCGGTCTGTGCAGCTCCGGTTCAAGTTGAACAAGCCTAGTGTGTCGCAACCTCTCATATTTAACTTCTCTGGTTCACGCTTAGTAGATAGCGCCAAGGCAAGTTCAAAACAAAACACGCACGTTGTAGGCTACTGTGATTGGTGGCTCGTTTGACCAGATAAGTTTTTATCCACTCATAAATAAAAAGGAACGACTGACTTTGAAAATGTAGTAGAGTAAAAAGTAAGATATTTGACTTTGAAATGTAGTGGAGTTAAAGTAAAAGTCTTCCAAAATTTAAATACTCAAGTAAAGTACAGATACGCAAAAAAACAACTTAAGTACAGTAACGGATTACATTTACTTTGTTACTGTCCACCACTGATGGTTAGTTGATGAATTTATGAATTTATCTGTCTTGATAATCTATAAATCGTGTTCCGGGGCGGGAATGTCGTGTAGTCCCTACCAGCCGTTTGTTGTAGTCCTTGGCAATTTCTTTAAAATAAAATATCTCCCTTTGCTTTGAACTTTGAGCGCCGTAACTTTGCAGATGTTGTTTATGCTCAAACAGCAACATTACACACTAACTAAAGTTAGAAAAGTGAAATCATAATCAACCACCCCTTTAATAAAAAGGTTGAAAAACAAACTTTTCTCATTGCAGCAGAAGGATAGTATATCAGCATTTAGGGGGGCCTTTGAGCATTTATCTGGAGAAGGAGGGGGCCTTGGAGTAAAAAAGGTTGAGAACCACTGCTTTAAGGGACTTTGATCTCGTTTCTAAGGCTGCGTCCTTAGGCTCCGGAGGTCATATTTGTCAGCCACGTACGTCATTGAGGCTGACTCATTTCAGAAAAGTAACAATTACATTCCAGAGAAAGAAAGAAATTTCAATAATCTACACCACAGACGGAATAACGGTCAATTTTATAATTGGATACACAGGTTTCTCTTGCATCCTAAGGGGATGGAGCTAAGAAGCGAGGAAAGGAAATGAATATGCACACATAAGAAATGAGTAGCACCCAGTATATGACTCTATAAAAGGTAAAAAAAAAGACCTACCTGAATGACTCAATGAGCACAATCAATGGAAAATTAGATACAGGGCTTCCTCATATAGGCTATGATAAATGCTTAACCAGCACTACTGTGGTTATCTTGATGATTAAAAGGAAAACATTTCACTGTAAACTTAAAGTAAGTGAAACTTGCATTGGCCCACAGTTTTTTAATAGGCCGCTTCTCATTAGATATTCAGGACAAGCCCTGTGTGGGTGCTGGAAACTGTTCGACACGCAGGTTAGAGTCATACTTCTCAAGGTGTTTGCATGTTTTGTGGTTTGAAATGGTAGGTTTGGCTGTTCGCAGAAATTTCAGAGAGAAACGAGTCTTCTTTTTCTCCAGCTCTCGGTTAAAAACGCAGTTTATGACTCCATCAACACTCCTACTCACAACTGCCAACACACACAGCCACATCTGATGTTATCTCCGTGGCCATGCTTATGTGAACCTTCCGACAGAAGTAAACAAAAGCAAATGCTCTTGCTCAGGACCGTGTGTAAAAAGCAGTTGCATTTTTTCTTTTGTTCTTAAATCAGGATTCAGAAATGACAGACTGTAAATATGACTGTCTATATTTTGAACAACTTCAGCATTTTTACAAATCTTATGAGAATACTTTGTGGCTATACATTCATATGTAGTACAGAAATCATTCAAGTACAATATTTACAGTACAAACAGTGCAATAATCAGCATGTAAAATTTACATAACAGTACACTAAATACAGTCACTTATATTTTTAACATGAATAGTGTTAGGATATACAGAAGCATTTTAGTAGCGCATAGGGAAATAACAGCAGGAGTAAAACAAAACCATAACTAATTTTCACTTTTTCTGATGAAAATGTGAGTGATGTTTGTCAATGCAAAACTTGGCACCACACTCTCAAGTCACTATGATTTCTGAGTCTTGATATGACTCAGGTCAAGCCCTGGGGATTTTTTGGCCAGTTTTATCAAATCAAATCGTAAGTCTTATTATATTAAATGTAACAGCACATAAACCTCTCTTCATAAGCCCCACAGTTTGAGTTATCATGCCTGTGTTTACCACATACCGTGCAAGTATGAGCAATAATATGCTTGTGGTTGCAACATAGCCTCCTTGTAAAAACGTGCCTCTACTTACATTTTTGCAAAACTTTAAAACCGTACCAATACAGACAATTCACTGCAGTTTCCAGCTGAAATGAACACTAGTGGCAGTAAAACACCACAAACTCAAACAGACAACTTTTATTCCAGTTGACACAAATAATGATTATGGGACAGATTATTGATTCATATTTTAATAATTCTACTAATAATACTTTGTATGTTATTACTTCAAAACTATTTCGCCATAGTGTCTGATACATATGAACAAATATATTTTGATGTTTGCATCACATAACCAGCTCCATATGGCTTTTCTGATGTAGCCCAGCTAACAAAAATATGTTATTTTTGCTAATGTGCCCATTAAGTTATGAAAACATTATTTTTGAATGCCCAAAACATTTTAAAGTGTTTTAAAACCATTTTTCCTTGGTTATGCGAACTTTAAAGTGACATTTCATTTTATAATTTTGCAAACATTATGGGAACGTTAGTTTTGAATGTGAACATTCTGAGATAAACATGAACATTCTAAAACAAGTAGTAACATTTAAAAAATAAATGTTAGGCGAACATCCAACTAAAAAAAAATCAGTAAACAAACTATGTATAAATATTTGTTTTTGTGCTGACATTTGGAGAACATTATTAAAGACCAGATAACTTTGAGCAAACGTTCTATTAAAGTTACTGGAATAGCATTTGGCAGAAAGCTAAGAATGTTCCCTGTTAGCTGGGAGTAAACTTGCACAGCTCACTGGGGACAGGAACTAGTACAGGTAAGCTAAGCGCTGATGCTAAGCGCACGGGTACAAGTCCCGTGAAACTCACGACAAAAAAGCTCAAAGACTTGTAGAAGCGAGTGTAACCCTTCCTGTTCTAAACGCACAGCTCTGAATTGGATTTGAACCGGTGTTTCTGGCATGGGAGGTAGGCCCTAACAAGGATGCTAAATCGCAGTCTCTAGTGTCTGTCGCCAGTGCACTTCTTGAGGCCAGGGGAGTGAGGTTTACTAGCACAGATCTTTACTAGCTGAACTCCGTTACACTCACCCAACTAAACCTCACTCCCATCCGGGTCACGACACCAATATAACCGCTGGTTTAGGGCAATTCCGCGCAAAACTGTCACATCCATAACGCCAACTAAATACCATGGCATTGTGTTGGCGTTATGGATGTGACAGTTTTGCGTGGAATTGCCCTTTACTCACACAGCTCTTGCTAGCTGGCCTCAGTTACGCTCACCCAACTAAACCTCACTCCCATCCGGGTCACGGCACCAATGTAACCCCTAGTTTACTCACACAGCTCTTACTAGTTGGCCTCAGTTACACTCACCCCCCTAAACCTCACTCCCATCTGGGTCACGGCACCAATGTAACCCCTGGTTTACTCACACAGCTCTTGCTAGCTGGCCTCGGTTACACTCACCCAGCTAAACCTCACTCCCATCCGGGTCACGGCACGGCTGGTTTACTCGCACAGCTTTTACTAGCTGGCCTCAGTTACACTCACCCCCCTAAACCTCACTCCCATCCGGGTCACGGCACCAATGTAACCCCTGGTTTACTCACACAGCTCTTGCTAGCTGGCCTCAGTTACACTCACCCCCCTAAACCTCACTCCCATCTGGGTCAGGGCACCAATGTAACCGCTGGTTTACTCACACAGCTCTTGCTAGCTGGCCTCAGTTACACTCATCCCCTAAACCTCACTCCCATCTGGGTCAAGGCACCAATGTAACCGTTGGTTTACTCACACAGCTCTTGCTAGCTGGCCTCAGTTACACTCACCCCCTAAACCTCACTCCCATCTGGGTCAAGGCACCAATGTAACCGTTGGTTTACTCACACAGCTCTTGCTAGCTGGCCTCAGTTACACTCACCCCCTAAACCTCACTCCCATCTGGATCAGGGCACCAATGTAACCCCTCTGTTTCTACTCGCACAGCTTCAAGCGGGATTTGAACCGTCGTTTCTGGCATTGGAGGTGGGCGCACTAACAAGGACGCTAAAGACCGCAGTCTGTAACGTCAGTCGCAAGTGTGACTCTTGAGGTCAGGGGAGTGAAAATGACCCGCACAGCTGTTACTAGCTGGACTTTGTTACATTTGCTGAACACAAGCTAAAATGGCATGGTTGCTTCAGCAAATGCACTTTTTTCTCATGCTAACATTATCGGTAAGGTCTAAGGTATAGGATTTAGTGTAGGTAGTACATTATTTTCAAACAGGATAGCACATTAAGCTTAAGCGCCACTCACTGGATATATTATTTAAAAACTGCCGCGATATGTACAACAACCAACGTTATAAAACATTGCCAGATTCATGTTCTGTTTCAGATAAAACTGAACGGTTTCAGTGCCACTCAATAGACAGTTCACCTTGAAAGTGTGACAAAATGTGCAAGAAGCTACATAATATCATTTTGCAGAAATGTCACCACAGGCACGTTTTTTTCCAGTGAGCTTGTGTAGCATAATACAAAACAAATATATTCAAGTACCTCAGGTTTCTTCATGGGGGCTTCTGTGGTTAGCACCTCACTATGACTCAGTGTTAAACTCTGTGGCGCATTTACAGTATGAGTTTGAACTAGTTACCATGAGAGGATGTGGCAGTTTGTGATCACAATTATTATCAAAAATCATAACAGTCCTAAACTGTTCATGATTTTCTCCCAAATAGTATATATTAGGTTCACGTGAGCAAATGTTAAAATAGACTAACTTTAGTGGACATTGCGTGATATGATTATGATTTTACTCTGACTATCACTTAATGGCAAGTACTTGCTGTTTATTTCTTATCCGCCCACCAGTCTGTTTTTGCTGAGGGAAAATGATGGCAGCATATTCCACTCCGTCCTGGGCCTTTGATGTCGCCTCGGCAGGTTTTACTCTGTCATCTCTTTCAGGTCTATTTTGAAAGTCTAACTCTCCATACTCCACACAGCTGACGACCACAGCACCGGATCTCCCACACTGCTCCTGCAAACAAGCCCAAGCCATAAAACACCAAAAGTGACGAAAACAGAGCTGAAATGGAATTAGTGTCCAAATGTTATTGAGCAGCTTAGAGAAATAAAGAGGTCATGATCGTACCTGTTGTGTTGTTCTGTTGTTCTGAACTGCTGGGTTTTCTGCGTCTGAGAAGCCATGCATTTACAATTAGCATACAGTTAGCACTGATATGCTAATCAGTTTTCCACAAGCAAACTACCTAACTGCATGATCTTATAATGGGCTACAAAATGTCCACTTGTATAAAATCACTTAATTAATAGCTGATCTCAACTTTAGCAAATGTCAATACAGAGCATTTCCTAAACATAAAAAAGCTGAATGACTTTTATGACCGTTTCTTTGTCATAGGATGAGAATGTTTTAGCATTTCCCCAGCCCAGTGTTATAAATCTCTCGCTAATATAGTAAATCTGCAAATCTACTTATTTTAATTTAATTTTTGCATTCTTTTTTTATTTCCTTTTAATTTGTCTTATTTTTTCTCTATTTTAGATTTTAGTTGATTTTTTTTTAAGTACTTGAAGCTGTGTTCCCAAGTGTTAAATTGATCTGTTACTATATTTATTTTCCCTCTTAAAGTAATGAACTATTCCATAAATAAATAAAAACACAGCGGTGAACTCTTCCTGGATAAGTTACTGTATATTTGACAGTTATGGATGATTGTAAAATGTCAACCCTGTTACTGTGGTTTTTAAAGCAAATAAAACATTTAAAAAGCATTTAGTTTAACGACCTTGAGCACAAGACTTGTAAATGTCGATCTGTAAAACCTCAACCCTGCTATCATCAATGCTTTTATTAGCTGAGGGCACAATTATGTCCCAACATACCATTCAAAAGTCTGGGTCCATAAGATTTTCTAAAATGTTTTAGAAAGAAGTTTCACCAAGGCTGCATTTATTTGATCAAAAACAGTAAAAATACAGTAAAAATAGTAATATTGTGAAATAATTATTTTATTTTAAAATAACTGATTTCTGTCTGAATATATTGTAAAATGTAATTTATTCCTGTGATCAGAGCTGAATCGCTCCGGTCTTCAGCATCGCATGATCCTTCAGAAATCAATCTAATATGAAGATTTGATGCTTAAGAAACATTTCTGATCATGTTTTCTAGATTCTTTGATAAATAGAAAGTTCAAAAGAACAGCATTTATTTGAAATAGAAATATTGTGTAATATTAAATATTTTTCTTAATATTGTAATATTTTTTCTAAAACAGACACCAATCTTTTAAAGTGCACACCAGAAGTTATGAATTTAGCATGAGATGGCACAATGCATTTAAAACATTATTAGTCTGATGTTCCAACTTTGAAATCTTACAAACATTTAATTGTTAAAATCACTCTATCCAACTCTTAAAGCAGCTGTTTTATAGAATAATAAAAGAAATCAATTTGTATCAAATAATGATACTAGCATGCATTACCTGGTTTTCTTGGATAGGTCCTGTAGAACCAGAACAATATGCCCACAAAGAGACATATACATATAATGACTGATGTAGAGAAGAAAATTATGAATGATTTTTGTTCCGATGTCTCCGGTTTAGGAGGATTTGTCACTACATCTTCACACGGAGGTGTGAGTATATTTTCTGAAAGAAAAAGCGCATCTTTATAAACGGCTAGTTATTATTAGTAAAAACTTGCATTACAATGATCTAAAAATGCAGACCAAATAGGAACAGCACATCATGTTTTATGAGTATTTCACTGAACAAAAACAACTCAAAATTGAGATTTTAAGAGAAAACCCACCTGTTGTTTTATTCCATAATTTGACTTTAATATAGATTTTGTTGCTCTCTATAAGAGAGGTTTTACCATCAGGAAGTACCACAAGATGATACAGTCCTTTATCTTCCAGAGTGAGATTTGTGATGTGTAGTGTGACAGTACTGTTTTCCACATCACTGAGTACAAATCTTTCTGAGCAAAAAGAGGACGTTTGTTTGCAACTTCCTTTCTTTTCCTCATTTTTGTACAGATTGGGAATATTGTTGACAAATGAATCTTGAAAAGTGAATTTAACTGTGATGTTTTCTCCCGACGTACCATTGACTTCATGCGTTGATTCCACTGAAATAAAAAAATCACACTGTCACTTTAAAAGATTTAACTGTTTAATGGCAGGTTCTCATTGGGGCAACTTACCCCAATCATCAATAAACTTTTTTTTTTTTGGAGCCAAGATTTAAATTTTGGTAAAACTTTATAATAAGGTTGCATTCATTAATTATCATGATCTAACAATGACAAATACTTCAACATAGGGCTGTGCAATTAATCATAATCGAATTTTCAATTTCAGTAGCTTTCAATGATTATGAAAATAATAAAGGTAAAACAATTATTTGTGTTCTGCTGCCGTATTCCGTCCTGCGCACATTCCTTTCTTTTCCCAGACAGCAACATAGTGCCGGCCCAGATCCGGCCCACATCTGGTTCTCATGGATTCCACACAGCCCAGATGTGGGCCGGATCTGGGCCGACACTATGTTGCTGTCTGGGGGTGCTCTTTCATTCCTACCTAAAAGCCTGAACTTTTCAAACATCTAAATCAGCCAAATAAGTGAGTGTTGTAAAATTCAGTCTACTGTTGCTAAACCTTGATATTAAACCGTGTTATTAAAAACAGGCGGCCTTCTGTGTGCGCACTGAGACGAGAGCTCAGCGGTCAAATAGCGTACACACAAAAAGTCAAAGTGCCATTTTGGCAAGTATTCTCGTAAACACAGTCGGTTTTGCCTTAAGTGTCTTTTGTGTAACAGTATATTGCATCCGTGCATTCGGTCTTAAAGTGACAGCGGCCTAATAAACCTGCTGATAATCAAACAACAGAAGACAAAGGAAAATCATTCACCAATCTTGACTAAATAAATTAAGTAGCTTTAATAAGTCGTAATCAATATTTGACTAGGCTATACAGTAAGAAAATGCAGTGCTATTTTATATTTGATCTGAATACCACTGTTAGTACATCTTCCTGAACAAAATAAAACACTTCAATGTATTTTTGTTCAGTTACATTTGTTTTGTTTGTAATTAGTTTCTTTGTTCTTACTGTATTGCTGACTGTTGACCTGTCTTCGGTTTTGAGGACCTTTTACGCTCAGTTAGCCTGTAATAGTTTTTGATGAAGTACCGATAACTGAAATTTCACTGATATTTACAATTTCTCATATCGTGCACCAAAAATCATGTGAAAATAATCGCGTTTTCAATATTGACCGAACTAATCGTGATTATAATTTTTGCCATAATCAAGCATCCCTACTTTAATAGCATTCATTAATCTTAATCTCAACATTTCCTAATACATTTTTAAGATCAAAAGTTGTATCAGTTAACATTCACTGTAAAAAGTGAACAGTTGGATCAACTTAAAAAATTACTTCAATTGGTAACACCTAAAGAAATTAAGTTTTCTCAACTTAAATTATCACATTTTTCACGATAAAACGTGATAATTTAAGTTGAGAAAAGTAATTTTTTTTAAGTTGATCCAACTGTTCACTTTTTAACAGTGTAGTTAATACGCTGTGTACTAACGTGAATGGGAAGATTTGAATTAACTAACATTAACAAAGGTTAATAAATGCATGAGACCTTTAAATTGTCACCTTAACTTTTGTGTGTAAACTGACAAATATTAACTTAAATGACAAATCTGACAACTTCAGTGAACCCAAACTCCCTTAATCATAGTAAAAACAGTCGGTGTCATGATGTTTCTTTTTTTCGTGATAAATAAAGCTACTCAGAGTTATCTCATTATCAACATGACGGTGTGATAAAGGTCTGAAACTCTTCAAAAGGTTGTTTTGCAGATCTCTGGTTTCTCACATTTTCCATGAGTCAAAGGAAATTTTTCGGTACTTCAGTTGTCTCTCTCTTGTTTTTGTACAATACTACAAAACCTTTCAATAAAAATATATTTATGTGTAATTAAAAAAGTACATTATTTGAACACTTAAACAGGTGTATAATGTGAAATTCTATTAATTTAATTGCATAAATATCATATATATAGGCCTATATATTGCATTAACTGGCATGCATTAACTTACATGAATAACAATTTTTTTACAGCATTTATTAACCTTTGTTAAAGTTATTTAATGCAAATCTTCCCATTCATGTTAGTTATTCATATATATTTATAGATATGATATTTCTGAAATTAAATGAATAGATTTACAGTGTTTTCACCAACTTGAGTGTACAAAAATGTTCAAATTTCTTTGGTTTTATATAGTGCCTTAGTGTAAGAAACACGTTTGCAAAGCTGAAGCTGAACTCAACAGACAGGAAAAACAAAACCAAAAACAATGATCGTGACCTCTTTTACTCACCGTTAAGAATCAAGTACAACATGAATGATAAAAGTAAGAGTTTCTTCTCGAGGTCACACTTCATGCTGCAGATGGAGGAGAGCATATGGACAGCCAGCGGAGATGCAAACGCCTTCCCGTTTCTGCTGATTTATGCTTTGCACTAACATTCTGTTTATAAGAAAACCTCAGTCTTTCAGTGGGAGGTACAGACAGGAACTGTCATCGCATTCAGCCTTTTTTTCCTCTGCCTTTTGTTCACTTTCAGTTCTCTATAAACCAATAGCATGAGGCTAGAGATTCTAAAATCTAAAGAAATTAACAGTTTTCACAGTTTAAATGTGGCCTGTTACATATTTGTGATGTGATTTTGGATCCTTCAGTTTTGTCAAAATATTTCATCTCTCATGTGTTCACACAGTCTCACCACAAGACCACCGAGAGACCACCCTGAGTTTCACAATCCCACAGAGGAAGTGTGTGTGTGTCATGCAAAACTTACAGACTTAGCTTATATAGACTGCATTAATTACATTTTAAAACTTAGGCATATTTAAACAACCCAAACCTAAAGTTGATGGAAAACTTTTTTTTTTTATGTATTATGTCTTCCACACTCAATATGAATTAATTTAGGATTATTCCAGAAATCGTACTCAATACAACGCGAATGTATGCCTCTGTCGAACACGCTGAGCACGGTTAAGGTTTAGACCGAACGCACCCGTTCATGTGCGTGACGTCATGACGTTAGACCGTTCCCCGGATGAAACCGAGTTGTTATGACAACGACAGTAAAAGCAGTAAAGCGAAAGTACGGTTGCACACCAAACGTATGTAACTTACACGGTGTAGATCGAAGTCTTTCATTCATGGATGCCGGAGCGAACACGTATCTCATTAGACCGAATTATAAAGACAAGTAAGATGAACTGCTGTTCATTTACAACGCTTAAAACTAAACATAGCCGGTTAAAATGGCAGCTAGCTAAGCTTAACATTAATTATAACAGGACACGCACCGCTCTAAAATGCATTTATGGAGTATTAACTTGCTAAACTTGATCCAAATACCTTTTTCGTTCGTTTTTCCTGTCGTAGGTTCAAGGCAGGGGTGGCAAAAGAGTGCATCAGAGAAATCCTCAGGGAACAGCTGTATGGAGTGCAGTTTAATCCTGACGAGGCTCCCACTTTATCAAGATCTTTAGCAGACTCGATTAAAAACAAACTGAAAGGTAAGAGGCGTCGATACTGATCGGTTTCTTGCTGACAGGGATTTAATACTAGAGTAACTTTAGTGATATTTAGGGCGAAAATGTACTTTACTCAGGTACGGAATTGTTTTATAACAGGATAAAAGGCCGTTTATTGTGTTTAAAAACGGGTTGATGTCATATTTTTTTTGGCGAATTAAATTAATCTGTATAGGCCTAACGTTATACCCACTTCCCAGTTAAAGGCACAATATGTTTTTTTTTTTTGCTTTAAAAATATAAAAAATCACTATATCTATGTTATATATTTTTTAAAGTTGTGTATTTACATATCCCGACAGTTCCAATTAACTTCTAAATCCAGAGAAATTTATATTTTAATTCGAAGACATGGACCGTGTCTTTATTTCCGTTATGTCGCAGTCAATGGCGTCATATCCGCGTTGTCCCTGGTTTCAGCTCGTGCTGCCATGGTAACCAGAGCTATGAGCAGAGCCCTCTGATTAACCAAAGCGACAGACGCAGACATCTGTGGAGTTCGCAATGTCTATTTGCACGCTGTTGTTGTTTTGTTCGAACATTATGGACCATGGCAAGCAGACTTTGGATAAAAAAGGAGAACTAAAACGAGAATCAATATCAGCGCGGTGTTTTCGAGATGCCGAGAGCTCCCATAGACAGTATATAAACGAGAGCGCCACGTCCGAGACTTCGACCGCTTCTACATGTACTTTATTAAACAGGTGAGCACATTTACATATAACTAATCAATGTTATATAACGTTAGTTCAACAATGATAAAATGTTAGAATATGATCTGTATGTTATTCTAATGTTGATCATACTTTTCAACACATTCAAATGCAGTTTAGTGTGCTAGTGTAATGTTAGACCAATGAAACAGCGCTGCGTTACCTCACAAGTTTAATTTGTCTAATAAACTGACCTGTGAGTAGTAATTCTGCGGGTAGTTCGGTAGAATGAAATATCCATATTCCTTTTATATCCGCGGGACTCGCGTCGCGTTTGGAGCTGAGAGCTGTCTCTTAGCAATCCCGAACTGCTTCATATCACAGTCATGATAAAAGCATCGATGTATTCAGTCAACCATAAGCATTATTAGATCGGCCGGCTTGACGTTGACGACAAGATCCATAATTCTTAGCATGTGTTGCGTCATCAAACTACGCCTTTGTTATTGTAAAGAGGTTGGCGACCCCTAGTGGAGAAAAAATCCCATACTGTACGTTTAACACTAATATGTTCTATGAACGTTTTCGCTAACGTTCAAGTTATTTAAAGTTATTTAGCGTAGTAGACCCCCAAAAATAACCAAACGGGAACGTTCTGTGTTAACTGGGAAGTTTCCGCATACGTTCAAAAAGTAACAATAAAATAAAATAAATAACACATAAGACTGGTTTTGTGGTCCAGGGTCACAATTGTACTATTTCAATTTTCACAATACCTGTTTTACTGGCACCAGAATTTGTTATTTTTTTGTAAAAAAAAAGAGATGCCAATATTGAGCTAGCTTAATGACAGCAACATTAAAAATATTGAGCGCACGAACAGTGCTTCTATCCTGAAAAATAGCCTTGCTTTCATTTGTGGAAAATTAAATATGCCGTCTACTCTGATTAAAGCCGGGTTCACGCTTTACGATTTTAGCCACGATTAGCCTAAAAGATTCCTCTGGTATGGTCTAAAGTCTGATTGCTAGTTTGACATGTTCACCAACAGCCGATTAATGGCCGTTGCCATCAGATTTTACCTCTGATGAAACTCTGGCAGTTGCAGAAGATTTGTATGTTGTATTTGTATGTTAAAGTATGTTTTTGGCTAGAAATACTTTGAGTATAGAGTATATTATAAGCATAGAGTGATGATATTTGTGCTCTTTTCAGATGTGGGCTTTGACAAATACAAGCTCATCGTGCAGGTGGTTATTGGAGAGCAGCGTGGAGAGGGAGTCAAGTAAGTGTAATACTTCTTAGGAAAACGAACGAATTGTGAAAACAGCATGGTCTTTAGCAAACCCAAGCACTCGTTCTGCGTTATTCATACGGTATAGACCCACAACCACACACATTATCACATGCAAGACTTATCCTCAGATGTTTAGCTGTGACCTTTGGGTTGTTTGCCACTTAGATGAGGTTTCTACTGAGGATACTGATCTTTCTAGGACACCCACATCGAGTAAGGTATAATCTGACTCACTGTGGTCTCATGTTATGAAACCAATATCGCAGGGCATCTGAATGTATTTGCAGGTCTAACTTGTCAAGAACTTTTCAATAAGGCCTTATCCCAGATGTTTTCATACTAAGATCACCCATTACCATCGACGGAAAAAGTGCAGTGTTGTCAGTTACATATTCAAAAATAATAATTATTATAGTATATAGAATTCAGATTATTATTAGTATTTCTTTTTTTTTTGAGATACAATTCGAGTGTTTGTAGCATAAGGTCAATCTTTTTCACCAAATATGTTTTGATAGGATGGCTGCACGCTGCCTCTGGGATGCAGACACTGACAGCTGTGCTCAAGATATATATATGAACGTAAGTGAGGAATTAATTTGACTGACTTTGCATTAAAATGTGACTTAGTTCATCTTTCTTTGTCTAATAGGACAGCTTGTTCTGTGTGGCCGCTGCATTTGGTGTGTATCATTACTGAAGACACAGAAGATGTGCTGTGGACCGAATATTTTGTAGAGGGATTATTTTTGTGATATTTATTTAAATCATCACATTCAGTTTTTAATATCAATTGGTCTGAATACCTCTCTGTATGATATTACTGTGTGAATGCCGAAACTGTTAATGTTCATATTATATTATTATCATCATCTTACAAAATATTACAGCAATATATTTTGACATGCAATGCTGTCTGTTTCTTATGGATTAAAGACTCATAAGTCCATTCCTGAATGCCGTCTTAATGAAAAATAACTACTGTACGTAAATCGGTTAAATGTGAATGGTTCCCCATACTGATTGTTTATGAGAGTTTCAAGAGTCAGATGACCCAGTTTCATGCTGGCCCATATCTTACTGTACTTACCTCATGTTTGCATTGGTGAAATCATTAGTGAGAGTGCAGAAACTGCGTTGCAATGATAAGATCTTCATTCACGCGATCAAAAGGGTGTCATCTGCTCAATGCTCATCAGTGCAACCTTTTATGTGATGGGAATAGATCTAAATACTTAAAAAACTTCTCACGATTCGTTAATCCCGATAGCTGTAATAGTAAAACCGTATAATAGCTGTAATAGTAAAAGTTTTCGAGAGAGTTCCACATGTAATGCTAGA
Source organism: Scardinius erythrophthalmus (assembly GCF_964197995.2). NCBI lineage: Eukaryota > Metazoa > Chordata > Actinopteri > Cypriniformes > Leuciscidae > Scardinius > Scardinius erythrophthalmus. The sequence continues at coordinate 33,793,045 of NC_138234.1, forward strand.
TATTTCATGTCAGCCAGTCACAGCAGTGGGCGTTTACACTGAAGTCTCACGGCAGCCAATCACAGCAGTGGGCGTTTACACTGAAGTCTCACAGTAGACACGCCCCTTCAAACAGAGTGTTCAATATCAGAGGCTAAAATCAGGCTAGGAAATATGCCTTTTATTTCTAAATTATAACAACTTTTGATCTAAAAAACATACTAACATTATAAGGACGCCCCAGGAAACATTCTAAAATAATAAAATAATCCATGCAATGGGACCTTTAAAAAATATTTCACATGCTCCCCTCTCTTGGTAGCTAGAGATCGCTTTGTGGAAAGGATTCCTAAATGACCTCTGACCCTGCTAGGATTACAGTTTTATTTTGTGGTTATGCGTGTCAAGAAAGCTACTGTATGTTTTTCAGGCAACCCATTTGGAAAATTGTAAATGCATCCTTTCCTTAGCAGTCTCTAAAAATTGGGATGCCAGTTCTCTATTTCAGCCTCATGCTGATGAGATATAATTGTGTGATGAGAGACTGACAGTGTGCTTTTCCCTGCCTATTGCTCATTAGTCTTTTGTTTTGCCGCTGTGTGTGTGGTTGAAAATCAGTCAGTGTGATTGTCGGACTGACAGTGATGGACTAGCAGAGAAAGCCCACGGGTGTGAAAACACAGATACAAACAGATCATACTACAACATAAACACACTAAAAAAGGCCAGCATTTCTGCCAGTGGATGTTTAAGGAAGCCTTATGTTTTTTTTTTTTAAGATGGTTTCTCATTGAAGGATTCTTAATTCTTTTACATATTGGCAAATTTTTAATGGTTAATAAATTCATAGTTATTATTGATAATGAGTTACGAATATTGAAAATCTTATGTGATAACAAGTATTTATTTATTGTATACTAATATACATATTATTGACAGTAATGTTAAATATGTATAATTATTGATTATCAATTTAAAAAATTGACAATAAATTATAATTATTAATTATGAAAGCCATGTAGTCAGTAAAAATCACTTAATGTAAAATACAAAAAGGGACAAAGCAAAACATAACAAAGCAAAACAGAACAGAACAAAAAAAACAGTAAAAAAACAAAACAAAGCAAAACATAACAGAACAAACGAAAACAGAAAAACGAAACAGACAAAACAAAAGAGAGCATAACAGAACAAAACAAAAGAAAAAATCAAAGCAGAACAGAAAAAAACTGAAAAACTGCAACAGAACAAAATAAAAAGCGAAAATTCGAAAAAGAACAAAACAGCGCAAAAAAACAAACAAAACAAATGAATACAAAAGAAAACAGAACACAGCAAAGCAAAACAGAACAAATCAAAGCAAAACATGAACAAAACAAAAACAACAAAAGAAAACACAAAAAAACAAACAATAGAACAAAAAAAGCAAAACATAGAACAAGCAAAAACAAAGCAAAACAAAACAAAACAGAACAGAAAAATAAAACAGAACAGACCAAACAAAAAAACTGATTGTTAGCTGATGTGTTGACAAATAAAGGTAAAACTGCTGAAGACACATGCATCTACAGCCGCATACTGTAGGGTAGGCACTACATTTGGTTTGAAACTTACTTCGCCATTGTTAGAAATGATGTTGAATATAGTATATCGCTGTACAGTGTCCATCGGGTGCACACTTCAGAATCTTGCAGAAGTAGTAGGTCACCCAGGAACTTTTCGCCTTCTGTTTTATGAATGCTGTGAATTCAGAACACACTACTCAGCTTACATACTGTATAGTGTACTGTATACTTCGCCCATTATACAGTATAAAATTAGGCATATTCAGATGCAGTGAATGACTTGAGTATGATGCAGTTGGTAAGAGAGGAAACTGACAGACAACAAATCCCGGTTACCATAGTTACCCATTCATTAGTGCGTGGAAAACAAAAATACCTTTCCTATAGTTTTGGCTTAATTTTCTAAGAAAACACGCTGAGATGTTGTTGTGTTGTATGTATCATGGTATCTGTGATTTATTTGCCCCACAATAAATCATGAGTCACCGACTGCCTCTATGATTGAGGAAATTTATTATTAAAATGATATTGTTTCCAGAGGCTTTGATATTACTACAGGTCAGACCCCATGTGCCTCATTATGATTGAAGAGACTCTGAGTTATGAATAAACCTTCTGAAGCACAGTTATTATTCAGGTGGGAGGACAGGATATTGCTTTGTGGCTTTTACCATCTCCTCAATAAAATTCTCCGGGATGAAATGACCCATGTAATTGGCTTCACAGACTTCATTTACTTTCCCTGGAGTGACCTGTGCCATTATCCCAGTAGCCATCTCCCATTTATCCTGATTTTTTATACCAAAGATTTTTCCTCTAGAAGGAAGCTGGAAGCATTAATTCTACTGTGGATGTGTTTGTCTTACTGTATATCAGCAAACTGTATGAAGACATTCTGCTGTGGTTTGAAGACCAATACTTTTTATTTTCAAAGCTTGTCACAAGAAGAGATTCGCTGTATACAATTCATTTTAGATTCTTTTAGTTAGATATATCACACACCATTGGACATTAGACATAAAATACAAAACATTTCATCATTAAATATGTTCTAATGAACATTCATGTGCACAATAATGTGCACTGATGAATCATCAACAATAAGACCAGGAATGTGATTTAAGAATTTAAATAGGGCCACTTTTGATAGCTTAAAAAAATGATGATAAAACAATGGCAAATACTTTATTAATTCCACAGTGCATGACAAAAACTGAATGTTACATTTCGTCAAGGTTTTGTCTTGAATCTCTTTATTTAGTAGATACATGTATGAAATGTAAATGTATAAATGTGAATTTCACAATTAGCATACATAGTGAATGATCTATGGTTTGAATTGGTATTTTCCATATAATACGTGTGCATTGTTCAGGGCTGCAGTATATGCACTTTACCTTATGAATTAGCTTTCTGTCTTATTCCTCTTATTTTAGCCTGTAAAGTAATGTTAATGTTCTCAGTATCTGTCAAATGTCATATTTTAGGTCATGCAACTGCACAGCAAACACGGCGAATGAATTATGTATGCGGCTTGCACAATAAAGGCTAAAATATAAAGCTAGCCTAATATTCATCTGCGAAATCACAAACATTGCGCCACTTTAGACTTTTTCACTAACAGTATCAGCAAGCACACTTAATTTTTTTTTTTTTTTTTTTTTGGTCAGATATTTTGTATGTCTGAATTTCACCAACAGCTAGTTAGTTCGTTTCTGCAGGTTACATAATACACCAGTAGGTGGCGGCAAGTGACTGTCTTTTGAGTGAGTTATTCGTTCATTCGACCAATTTGCTCAAAACGCTGATTCGTACTGGAACAAAACAATTGACCAGTGTTGAGGGTAATAAGATTACTTTTCTCAAGTAACGAGTAAAGTTACGCATTACTTTTAAATATACAACAAAATAATTTTTAATTTTTAGTCATTTTTTCAAATAAAGCCGGGTGCTCACTGTCTGATTTTGGCTGCGATTTGGCCAGTGTCTACCCGGCTTAAAGGATAACTGTTGCCAAAATACAACCTAGGGTCTTTTTGTGAATCTACTCGAGGAAAACTTTCGTTAAAAAGCATAATTAGGATGGAAACGCCACTTTTAAGTTTGACCGTATTTTCTTTTTCGGTCAAATTGCCTTGTGAATGGGAGTGAATGGGGCACGACTATGATGACATCAAAAATCACTATTTTTAAAACACTAAGAAGGCTCGACACAACATCACCAGCAGCTCTACACATGAACTCCAGCATTGAGAACATTGTTTGTGTTCACTGAGTTTACTAAAAAGAAAGATTTTGAACAACTCACTGTCTCTGTGTCCACCGGCATTTTGACAGTCAAAAATAGTCGATCTCCGAATGAACTGACTCTGAATTTTAATATTGCTTCTTATATGAGCATCCTTTTTCAAATACAAGGTCAATATTGATTTTCACTAACGACAAAACCACAAATTATCCATGAATTTATATGGAACTAAGCTTTAGGAACTTTTCCATCTTTACTCTCCTTCATGGTTCATTGCATTCGGAGATCGACTCTTTTTGACCGTCAAAATGGCGGCGGACACAAAGTCAGTGAGTTGTTCAAAATCTTTCTTTTTAGTAAACTCTGTACAAACAATGTTCTCAATGCTGGAGTTCATGTGTAGAGCCCCTGGTGATACTGAGAGCACAGTTTCATGTTGTGTCGAGCCTTCTTAGTGTTTTAAAAATAGCGATTTTTGATGCTATCATAGTCGTGCCCCATTCACTCCCATTCACAAGGCAATTTGACCGAAAACGAAAATACGGTCAAACTTAAAAGTGGCGTTTCCATTCTAATTATGCTTTTACACGAAAGTTTGCCTCGAGTAGATTTACAAAAAGACCCTAGGTTGCATTTTGACGAGAGTTACCCTTTAAATAACGCAAGTTACTTTGTTTTCCCATTTAATGGCTGACAACTCTCCTGTCCCGATGTTGAGAGAAATTTTGTTGGGTACTGTTGTTCTAGACAGTGTAAGGATGCATTTACTCATCTCTCTTGCGCAGGTTCAGTATTCCTCAGAATGAATAAAAACACTGAAACACAACAAACCTGCAATTATTAAATATGTTAAATATGATAAACATACTTAATGCATTTAATCTCACTTTTTTAACCAATGTCTTTGCTGCTGAACTTTGATGATTCATTTCATCCATACTAATAAGAAAAAATGACTTAAGATAAACATCACATTTGTGTTTCTTTTTTTTATTTTATTTTTATTACTTTCTTCTCCTGTGTCATTTCACTTTTGGTGTGAAAAGGTCTTTTACATTTGCCAGAAACATAACTTTTTTTGTTGTTGTTATTATATTTCAAACAAGCAAGTCCAGCCCAGGTGAGAAAAAGTAACACAAAAGTAGCATAACCCATTACTTGCCATAAAAAGTAACTAAGTAACACAATTGGTTGCTTTTTTAGGGAGTCATGCGATATTGTAATGCACTACTTTTAACTTTCCCCAACTCTGCAAGTATTTATGTGTGATTCATTGAATCATTCACTCAACCACTTTGTTCAAAAACACGTATTCATTCTGTAACCAACACAGCGACTGAAGCCGTTTCCATCCAGCAACATGGTTTCCATCCCAAGTATTCAAGAGAACAAAATGGCCTCTTCCTGGGAAATTGGTGCAAAATATCTGTAGAAAGGGAAGTTGTTGCAATCGGGGAAGCCATTGTGGCTCTTTTTCGTACATCATAAATGACTTGCACCTTGGAGTAAGCAGATGAAACTCAATATTCTGGTGTTTGGGAATGCACTCGTGTGAGACTTGATTTTAGTTAGTTAGATATTGGCAGACAGTGAAGAGACCTGAACGGCGGTATAATGAGACAATTTCCAGAGGGTAAAAACAAGCCAATCTGCATAATTTGGTATGTACTTAATGGAAAATGTGCTGGTAATCTAGCAAAGAAAAGAGTTCCAGTCTGGCTGTGAATACATGGGAGGGAATCACAGATTCTTTGTTTTGTTAGAAAATCAAACCAAATTTGATTTTTGCCCAGTGTTGCCTAAACATTTGTATACCTACGTATAATTTATGTTTAAATGTATGATTACTGAACTTTTTGTAAAGTTGCAGCATTCATGTCAACTTCAAGCCATATAGTACAAAATGTACAAGTTGAAGTTTGTTTCTCAGGAAAAGTTGGTCTTATTCTCCTGGCATCCATCCATATCATAACCTTCTCCTTCAGTAGTATTGGTGCCATTGCAGGGTGGGACTTCACTCACAGTGCTGCGCACGGTAACCCTCGTCATGCTCAGAGAGTATTTCCTTGGGGCGGGATGCCATTTGTGGTGGCACATCACCTCTTTAAACATCTCCCTGAAGCGGGTGGACATAAGGTTGTAGAGAATTGGATTAATGGCTGAGCTCAAATAGAAGAAGACCCCGGAGATGACATGGACATACTCATAGACCTTCATGTGTTCATTCTTCTGGTCCATGAAACTCCACATGAGACGATCGGTGTGGAATGGAGCCCAACAGATCCCAAACATGACCACTAGTACAACTGAGGAGAAAATACTGTGTTACAGATAAAATCATTTTTTCATTGTTATTGTAAAAACTTAACTGACTTTGTATGGGCTTTTTCAGAATAGCAAAAAAAAAAAAAAAAAAAAAAAATCCTATAATTATATGTATACATTAAAACCAAAACAAGTTAAATATTATTGAGCATTTCAGACTGTATGTTTTGACTTGAACTTATGTGTTACTGATTACATGGATAAAAAGGGGAAAACAACTATGAATTGTCACTCACTTTGAAGAGTGATGACATCCAATTTAATGTTGATAACAGACAAAAATAGATATGATTAAGAGTGCTTGAAGGAAGCACACACCCAAATCAAATTGTATCTCAAATGCCATGTTGCTCTACTGCTTGCCTACATTTCCAGCAGTTTTTTTTTTAAGTAATCTTATGGCTGCGGAAGACTTTTAATTCATTTAATATATTTTAATATTGTGCACAAGACGTTTGGAGTTCTGAAGATTATGTTTATTTTCCGTTGAATTTAACACCCAGTATTATGGGATCTTGCCCCCCCACCCCCAACCCCCATTTTGCACCATTTAAAAAAGGAAAAATTCTATATATAAAACATTCTAACACTTAAGGCGTTAGTTGCAAAGAACCGTTAGTGGGGAAATTCATTCAATAGATTAAGGTTTGTCATTCTTTAATATGCTGTGACAGAGCTGCCTCAGTTCAGCAGTTCACAACGCCCATGAAACGATGATTAAAATATAGCAAATATATTTTAAAATAATTTTGCAATGAATAAATTGTGATTCCACTTGTCTGCCTGTTATGTTTTTCTTAATAGCTACATATTTTTCAGAAATGGTTTAGAGGTAGGATTGGGATTAGCTGCTCAAAATATCATTTAAATGCTATATCGTTACTAACATTGTCATTTTCCTACACATTTCTGTCCATTAAGTTGCATGTATCCTTTTTATATTCTCTATAAAATGGTTATGTTTAGGTTTGGCGTAGGGTTTAGGGATCTAAAATTCGTCGATAAAAGGGCAATTATACAACATCTTAATAATAATGTTTACTTTTAAATGTCACCAAAAAGTCCATTTTGTACGTTTCAGCATCTACCGAAATGTACAAAAAGTAAATGTCGTACCCTTAAATGTTATGTATTACTCCATACGTATTAACAATGACTATTATTTAAATGGTTATGTGTCAACAATGATTTGGGGGTATTATATATCATTAGAAAGCAGAGACTGCAGTCTATTCAGTGCATAAAACTCAAGATGTGTTTCAAAACGACTCAAAAGAATGGAGCACATCACATATGTTAAGAATATGTTCAAAGTGTATTCAAAACAGCCATGGCTACATCCAAAAGAATGCAATTATTGGCCGGCTGGCCTACTCACACAGCATTTTAGTGACCTGCTGGCGACGTTTCTTCTGCTGCTGACTGCGCACATTAGAGGAGCTGTCTTGTCCCAGACAGGCTTTTGCCTCCAGGACCTGCAACATCTTCTCTCGCTTCAGCCGGATGCCGATGAGCAAATACAGCACACTTATGGTCAACATGGGCAGGAGGAAAAACAGCACAGTGGTGATTTGGATGATCAGGTTGTACATCCAGCGTGGCTTGACCAGCATGCAGGTGGCGGATGTGAGGATGGCTCCTGCTCCTTTCCCTTTGGGAAGAGGGAGGGTAAAGATGCCATGGAGGCTGGTGTTGGGAATGGCGCACAACACAGACACGCTCCACACGGTCAAGATCACGCGCTTGGCGTGAGTGCGCGTCACTACGTATTTGGCCCTGAGCGGATGGACCACGGCTATGTAGCGCTCCACGCTCAGCGCGGTCACATTGAGGATGGAGGCGAAACACACAGTCTCAAAGAGGAAGGTCTTGAAGTAGCAGCCGCCCTTACCCAAAAGGAACGGATAGTTACTCCACATTTCATAGAGCTCCAAAGGCATTCCCAGGAGAAGCACCAGCAAGTCCGACACCGCCAGACTGAACAGGTAGAAGTTGGTGGGTGTCCTCATGACCTTGTTGCGAGCGATAACAATGCACGTGAGAATGTTTCCCACCGCTCCCACCAAGAAGATGAGCAGGTAGGTTATGCAAACTGGCAGGAACACCGGGGAACGTCTAGGTCCCAGATATCTCTCCAGATACTCGTCTTGGTTGAGGCAAAACTCTTCCATCTCCAACACAGTGAGGTTCAACACAACACTGGCGTTGCACAGCAGATCTTGGATGCATCTTGAAGCAGAGGAATCCGTCGAAGAACAGTTGGGTTGGGGAATCATTCTGAACCTAGTGAATGAAAGGGGTTGGAGAGATCAGATAAGGAACAAATTTCTTGGCAAGTGGACAGATTGAGGATCTTTTGATGGGGGACAGATTGAGAGTTTTTTAGGCAGTTGAGAGTGAGGCAGAAGGAAACAAGGAAGGATGATATGGGACTGTGGGAGATTTTATATTAAAACTTAAGTTTTTTTTTTTAATTCTCATATAAATAATGGGAAGTTGATTCATACACTAAGCACATGAGGAAAGCTGTAGGCGGTAATGGTCAATGTTATTATAGCAGAATTGACGCCCCGAGGTAAATCTGATTGTGTCTTCCAGAAGCAATGCAAAACTCATGCAAGCAGGCAAATGAGACAATTTTTTAAAGGCTGCAATTTGGCCATAATTTATTAAATTCACTTGGAAAGAAAAGAGGAGATATATGTAACATAATATGGTATAGAATACGGTCTTGTAATGAAGTGTGGCTGTAATGAGCGCACGGCGATTAGAGAAAAAAAAAAAAAAAAAAACTTCATTCTTTAATAATAAATCCAAAGTAACACTTAGGAGTATCTTATATAAATATATTTTATATAAAATATAAAACAACCATGTAAACTGAAACGACATGGAACAATAAACAGAGGAAACTAATTTTTAAGGACCGTTTAAACGATACCGTTTTCAACTAAAAACTTTTTATGCATTTTGACTGTTCATTTATAAGACATAACTTTTGAAAACGGGTTTCAAAGTGCAACATTTTTAAAATGATACCGTTATCCTCAGTGTAAACTACAAAAATGCTACACCTCATGCGCATGTGTACAGTATTACATGTTCAGTTCTACTGGCCTGGCATGAATAATGCAGTGTTTTAGTCGTTTTCGTGGATCCGTGTGAACGGGGATCGTTTTGACAACATTACGTGAAAAACGCAAAGGAAAACTGTTCTGTTTCTCGTACATTGTTGTCGTGTAAATGTGCCCTTAGGGTATGAGTACAAAAAGGTAATAAGGACACTAAATGAACAACAGGTGAACATAGTCCAATCATAAACCAACTAATTAGCAAACACAACTCAGGAAAGGCAGCGCAGGGAACAGAATAAAAACAAAACAGAACGAGACCATTACAGGTCTAGTATGTTGTGGCTTTTCAATTCAATAGGGGAGAGTGGGGTGAGTTGTGCCAGTTTTTACTCAAAGTGACTTTAAAGTGAGGCCATGACAGTAATGCCTTCAACTTAAGGATGTACATGTATTTCAGGATGTGGTGCATCCTTGAGAATACTAACTTTGGATCTGAAATAAATAGTTTCAGAAATATAGCTTTTGGGAAAAAAGTGGTCTCATGGCACAACTTGCCCCTGGTGCGGGGTAAGTTGTGCCTTTTGGGGAAATATGTTGGGGTAAATTGTGCCAGTGCTTTCTGAAGTAAAACAGAACATTTTACTGTTATGAACCGTATGCTATATGAAAGCAAGACAAATTCAATACAAAATGACTCACTTAAGGTCTATTTAGATATTGTCACCCTGGAATACCATAGCATGCGTTTTTCCTACTATGGTCAATTGCATAGGGATTTTGTATTGAACATAACTCTGGATCACAGTGTCATAGAGACAAGGGGGCGGGCTCATTTTACTCAGACGACCAATCAGTCTCTCAGGATCATTGTGAAGCTATCAAGCTACGCCCTAGCAACCATTTAGAGCACCATAGCAACACAATATATGATATTTGTGAATCATTTCAGGCAAAAAAGGCTTTGGCAATAGATGCCTGTTGACATAGCGCTGTCTGTCAATTATGTAACATATAAGAATAAAGTGACTAGGCTAATTTCTAAACATCCTATTGTGACTTAGGCCACTTAAAAACTGAATAAAACTTCTCTTTAATAACATAGTGCAAACTCAAAACTGAAATCAGTGTTAGCTAAATTAAACAAATAACAGGCAGGCCCAAGTCAAACACTGATGAGGCATGTCCATCTCCTCACTTCTCCAGATGATCCCCTGTGAGTATGTAGGTCTAGGTGGTCTGGATCTGGCACAACTTAACCCAAGCCCTTTGGCACAAATCACCCCAGACCCACAAGTTTGAATAATTAGCATGATCCAGCAGTTAAGAGCTAACATCATGCTAACTGTATAGACTCATGGTGTAGCCTACTTAAGCACTAAAACATGTGTGAAATGTTTTCAAACTTGTCTATAATTGTTCAGACACTACAATAAAAAAACCTTAATCATAGAAAATTTACTTTGAAAGGGAAAAAACAGTTTTTTGCACTAAAATGTGCTTAACTCTCATGCCATGTATCTCTCTTCTTTGGAGGATGAGTAAAATTGATAGCTTTTCAAAATTATGTGGTCACATGACCAAATTATTCTTTGGTTTTCCAGAACAAGGGGTGGAACTACTTCCCCCCCCTGGCACAAATCACCCCACTCTCCCCTACATTTTAATTTGCGGCATTTGTCCAAATTCGTAATACACAGAAAAGTGTTTGTCAAAGCTAATGGTAGGTCTATTTCTAGTGGTTTTTAAAGATACGTCATATATAACCCATTTATTAAAACTTTGTAGCAGTGGAATTGGAAGTAATGGGGCAAAACTAAATCAAGGGGAGAAAAAAAGAAGGGAAAAAAGGAAGCAAAGGAAGCTATATCTTAATGTGACCTCTAATACGGCAGTAAAGCCCCCAATGGATATAGGTGGAATGGGAAAGAGTGAACCGCTGCAAGTGCTCGGAAATCGTTTAAATTTGAGAAGGACTGCTGATTCCCCAGCAGGATCTGATCTCATGGTTCAGCAGCCATGCCATTAGTAGAAGAGGCAGGGATGGTCTTTGGCGAGTTGGAGGAAAGAGACACCTTTTGTTTCAGCTTGCAGGATTATATTAGTACTGTATACTCCTTTTCAAGCCAATGTGATGGTTATACAAAAATGAAAGCATAATATTTCACAGAAAGTTGATGATGTAATGTTTCCACACACTTAACCATAAATGCATTATAGTTTAAACTTAGATTAAATGCAATTAGTTGAACTTAATAGTGCTTTTTTTAACCACTCAAGTAGGACATGAGTACATCGTTAGATGTAATACTGACAAATGTACTGACAAACATTTATAGTAAACTAAAATATACTTTCTATAGAAACTTGCATGTCATGTATTTATATATGTAATTGCACATTTATAATGATAAAGTTATAATTAAGTACACTTAAAATATATATTAACCAACACTCTACAGTTAAAATTATAATCAAGTCCTTTACATGGAAAACTTGGCAACATGGCAAGTGTACTTCCTATAAATCGTATAAAAGTACAACATTTGAAGTACGCCACAAATGCACATTAAATATAATTATTTTGGACTACATGTATGCGTTACACAGCAGATTCACACAATCATGAATTCAATCCTTGCAACAGGCTGACGTATATGCAAGTAAATACAATACAATTACATTTATTAATGTTCTGTTGTTTGTTTTCCCCAATAACTAGTAACACCAAAAACTTAATTAGCCAAGTGCTTGCATTGAATCAAAAAATACTATAAACTTTGTACTTTTCAGCATAATTATTCTGAGGCATCAACAAGCCTGCCTACGGAAGAGGATTAGGGCCAGGCAATAATAAAAAAATAAAACCATCTCGAGATTAAAGTCATTATAATGCGAGATTAAACTCGTTAAATTTCGAGAAAAAAAGTCGAAATACAATCTTGAGAATAAACTCATTAAATATCGAGAATAAAGTCGTTGTGTTGCGAGAAAAAACTCGTTAAATTTCGAGAAAAAAAGTCGAAAAACAATCTCGAGAATAAACTCATTAAATATCGAGAATAAAGTCGTTGTGTTGCGAGAAAAAACTCGTTAAATTTCGAGAAAAAAAGTCGAAATACAATCTTGAGAATAAACTCATTAAATTTCGAGAATAAAGTCGTTGTGTTTCGAGAAAAAAAGTCGAAATGAAATGTACAGAATAACGCATTCGATCAGTGTTCATTGCATAGCCTCGATATCAACCTCATCGAGGTTTCGTGGTTTCCCAGGATACCATAAGACACATTATTAATCGTTGTTGGTTGTGTACGCCTCCATCCACAGAATGTAACGACTGTAACCATCTATACAGCCATTAATGGCAATGCCGTACGGTTTTAATTTATCATGGCTGTCCATATGCCAGAATGTATTTGGGCCAGCGAAAGTGGCGTCTTCTCAAGCGTCTCCTTCGTCGAAATTCCACACCTTGAGGATCAACAAGTTTAATAATGCGTCTTATGGTATCCTGGGAAACCATGAAACCTCCATGAATTTCATGTTGGACAAAAGCGAGTACATCGCGCAAATTGGACTGATTTTTTCTTCTAAAAACACCTAGCCGACCTAGACCTAATGTTCTATTCTTTGTTACTGAAAGAAAGTCAAAAATATAGATTGTCTAAGTGATCTAACTCTGCCATGTCCTCTATCAGGTTATGCAATGAACACTGATCAAATGCGTTATTCTCTAACGTTACATTTCATTTCGACTTTTTTTCTCGAAACACAACGACTTTATTCTCGACATTTAACGAGTTTATTCTCACAATTACTTCGACTTTTTTCTCGAAATTTAACGAGTTTTTTCTCGAAACACAACGACTTTATTCTCGAAATTTAATGAGTTTATTCTCAAGATTGTATTTCGACTTTTTTCTCGAAATTTAACGAGTTTTTTCTCGAAACACAACGACTTTATTCTCAATATTTAATGAGTTTATTCTCAAGATTGTATTTCGACTTTTTTTCTCGAAATTTAACGAGTTTAATCTCGCATTATAATGACTTTAATCTCGAGATGGTTTTATTTTTTTTATTATTGCCTGGCCCTAATCCTCTTCCGTACCTGCCAGACATTTTAAAAGACAATATAAATAAAATAAGGGACCGTTCGGTATTTATGGAACGGACCACCGGAGGGAAATAGGGGAGGGTCATGTCTTTGTATTCTTTGTTGAGGGGTGGGTCATCCAACTTTTGTATTCATGAAAACAGCAAAATTTCAAAGTGGCTTGTTGCATATTTTTTTCCATGTAGCTCCATGTAGCTCTCTCAGTCTCGGCCCCCCATTGCTATCAGATGGGACTGACCCAACAAAAATCCAGTTTGGCGCTGTTTGACAGTGCACGCGCACTTCGGGCATACACGCTCAGAAAAAGTGCATCATGTCAGAACAGAACGCCAATGAAATTTTTACCCGGCAAAGCTTCAAAGCATGAGCAAATAATTAACTTTTGTGATTGCGCATAAGTGCAGAGTCCTGTGAGTGTAACTCTACCGCTGCATTAACATGTGATGTGAATGCATGTCGAGTTTTGCAGTATTGGGACTGAGGCGCCAGAACTTTAGCTGATAGAATGTGCGCTGGAGCACGATACTACCATATTTTAGTTTGCATGCTTATTGTGTTTCCACAACAATGTTAGTGAGTAAATCTACTGAAAATCCCACCATAACAGTGGAGTGTGATGTGTAAGATGTAGGGCTACCACATCTTTCAATTACTATTAGTATTATTTGAAGTTAACATAATAAAATACTTAAAAAAAAAAATAGTTGAGGATAAATTCTTTAAAATTGGGCAATTCCAGCGTTATGGATGTGACATTTGCAGTCAAAACTTGAAATATAAATTCTCTATGAAATAGAAAATGCATTTAATAGCAATATATTGAAACATCTGTTTATATATCCATAACATTAGAAAAATATCAGTCTACACATACGTTTTATATTTAATATGAGAGAAATACACGTGACGTGACACAAAAAAACTTTAACTTTTAGGTAGCAACATAGGCTATTTTTTTGTAATTCTATGAATTACACTGCGCAAAAACAAAAGTAGGCCTAATACTACCCACCGGATGAAGAAGGGTCGGCCACCACAGAACATAAAATATTCTTTTTATTTTATTTTTCGTGTTCGCATTTATGAGGAAAAAAACTATGTTACGGACGTGTCAGTTCTCCGTTACGGACATGAACGCGCTGAAAGCGACTTTCACGGAGACCTCAAACAGAAAGCACAAAGCCTTTCTTTAAAGTGAATTTCGTTTTGTATCAATTCTATCTTAATTCTAATCAATGATTCATCAACCAGTTGCCTGGATTTAATAAATAAAAAGTAGGCCTAAATATAGCAGGCAATAGATAATAACGACACGGAGGCGCCGGCACGTGAACTGGAGCTCGTCTCATAAATGAACCGAAACTCAGCGTATAAGCTACTTGCCTCACAGACCTGAGAGAAATATATAGAAAGCTTGAAATGTCTACTTTTAAACAGAACAATTCAAAACAAAAGAAAACAGATTGCTCTCTGCTTATGTAATCCGTATGAAATGTGCATTTCTCTCTGGCGCGTTTCACTACTGCGTAGATCGCGAGTCAACATCGTCAACTTCATCTTTGCAGCTGACACTGCTATATTTGACATACCGGTATTCATAATCATTACTTTTGCCAGTCCTTTGTGACAGCTTTTAGGTGCTTTATTGGCAGCGCCACCCTTATGTTACATGAACACGTCACCACCAAGCGGGAAGGAAGTCGACTGGAAGTTGAAGCTGGCCGCGTGCCACCATCTTGTAGCAGAACTTCACCTGCTGTTAGCATTCCATTGTCTCCCATTCATTTTGGCGTCACTTTGACAGCGAATAACTTTACATCTGAGGCGTTTGAAGACTCCATTTGTCCATTATTTATTTCTAAAGAAACACGACAATGTATAACATGCTCCATTACCTTGTAGCTTATGTTATGGCCACGTAGAAGCAGTTTTTGTAAAAGTAGGCTAACGATTGCGTCATAACCACGCGACTCTCTGTTGCACAGTAGAGAGATTACCGTATGGACGGGACGAGAAGCTCCCGGGCAATCGGGGAGACGTGGAGGCAAAATTACAAAATAATTAATCAGAATACCAAGCAAAAGTTGCTCCTGCTCCAAGCTCATGGACACCTCCTACTCACACTCTCCGTCTCTGCAAGTTTCGGAAGGGAATGATTCAGATTTCTCATGCCACAGCCACTAGAAGACAGACGGGTTGCTCACGTCACATCTACGTCGTCAAGCTCTGTTTGAGTCGGTTTGAGTCTGCGCGTCAGGAACGGAAGTCCTAAAAATGGGCTTCACTTGTCTCAATTGACCCTGTGCACGAGAAAAATGCTAACTTCCGGTTTGAGGGCGGAAGGTGGGTACTTCGTTTCCGGTTGCCGCCTTGTTTACATCAGTGGACCGGCGTTAACCGGCGTTAAGTTAGTTTAACCGTTCGCAATGGACCTAAAACATAAAAAAAAACGATTCACTTTTCAAAGGGCAGTCGGTGGTAATAACCACCATTGCTGCGTGCCACTATGTACCGCCGGGGGGAGATTCAACACAACCTTGAGCTTCCATAGTTTCCCAAAGGAACTTAATTTACGCGCCCAGTGGCTTGTTAAAATCAGAAGGGAAGGTTTCACCCCCACCACCAACTCCAGAGTGTGCAGTCGCCACTTCGAGAAAGAAGAGATAGTAATATCTTCTTCGGGAAAGCGGTGTCTTCGACCAAAGGCAGTTCCATCGTTGTTCGGTTGGAATAATTACACTAAAAAAACCCAGCGACCCGGAGTTTGGGAGCGCCGCCCTCGAGCAATCCAGGCTTTGGACCGCGCTCCAGAGGATGACTCCGCCGTGGACATGGTGACTGAGGTGGATGAAAACACTGTCTCTGGTTGTGCTGAGTTGGCTACGACACCCTTGATGAAAGACCACGATTACACAGCCAGCTCTTTTATCGTGGTCGACCGGATGAAATTTGAGAACATGTCGAGGCAGATCGAGGAGCTCACAAGGCAGCTCGAGTCACATCATTTGGAGAGATTTGGGTTGCAGCGGTTTGCCACATCACCTGATGACTTTCGGTACTATACCAGGTAAGAAATCAGAGATTTCACACCATCACATTTGGTGTATTTTATTTACTTTGTTCTGTAAATAATACATTATGAATATATACATACATGTCTTTGCTGACGAGGCAATAAAAAACTTATCAGCAGCCGGTGATGTAATTAGCTTTAAAGTTTCACGATAGCTGTATAATAGTTTGGCTAGTATGGATTTTTGCGGTTCCATACAATGCGTGTGTGGTGTGTGTCTGATGTGTGTGGATTGTGACTTTGTGTGTTTCAGTAAAGAAGAATAAAATATAATTAACAGATCTAGAGAAAACAACGCTAGATTCCATGTTCACAACATGAGAATGTTTTGATGTAATCTGAATGCCATCAATAGAAAAACTATATGATATGTGCTTTTTGTATGCAGATTTCCATCATATGAGCATTTCATGGCCTTTTGGAATCTAATCCAAGAGGCAACGAGCAGAATGGTGAGAGTCACCAGTGGTCAGAAGAACCTTTCCACCAGTACATCCACTGAGAGCCCTTTGAACAGATCAACAGTAAGTTCTACAATAAACATATGAAGACTTCAGATGCAAAAGCCTCTAAGTGCCACCTGAAATTTTCTTCAAAAATGAGCATTTTTATCAAGCTTGTATATTTAAGTAATTTCATTTTATTACAATTAATAGGTAATTTGAATTGCCATTAAAGTGAAATAACTGAACATAAACATACAAGCTTGACAAAAAATGATCATTCTAGAAGAAAATTTCAGATGGCACTTAGAGGCTTTTGCATCTGAAGTCTTCATATATACTACCAGCTTGGTCCATGTGAATTACACATTTTGCACTGTTAGCTGTTTTGTTTTTTGCTTGCTCTGGCACTCTTGTTGTCTGTGCAAGCGACTACCTGCTTTTGTTGCTCTGCTCCTTTGGCTGCTCAGCTCCACGCTGGCCTGCTATAGGCAGCTTACTCTTTTACCACCAGTTAAATCATTGATGAAAGTTTCCAATTTTTAGATTACATACACCCCCACATGCACTGCATATTTTAATCACCTTAGTTTGTGTATTTTATCTTTCTTGTATAGTGTTTCTATCTATTAATAATACGGTAACTATTTTCCCCAGAAATTGCTGCCAGTTGACGAGCTGTTCCTCTTCCTTAACTATCTATCAACCGGCTGTACACAAAGGGAACTTGCTCACAAGTTCAACATCCACAGAGCTACAGTGAGTCGAATAGTTGTGACGTGGTCCAACTTTCTATATACTTTACTTGGATCTCTCTCGATATGGATGACAAGCGGATCAGTGAGAGCAAACTGCCCCACAGATTTCCATGGGACTTATGAAAACACCCAGGTCATCCTCGACTGCACAGAAATGAGGTGCCAAACCCCTACCTCCCTTCTGCTCCAAAGTGAGGTATTTTCAACATACAAGTCGCACTGTACATTCAAAGCGCTTATTGGCATGTCCCCCCATGGAGCATTGACATTTGTGTCGGCACTTTTTGAAGGCTCCATCAGTGACAAGGAGATTTTTCGTCACTCCGGCATCACCTCCCTCCTAACACCCGACATGGAAGTTATGGTAGACAAGGGGTTTCTGATAGATGAGCTAGTTTCCGGGAAAGTGCATCGCCCAGCTTTTATGTCCAAACAGGATCAAATGCCCGAGGTGGACGTCCTTAAAACCCAGTCCATTGCACGTCTGAGAGTCCACGTCGAGAGGCTCATTAGGAGGGTCAAAGAGAACAAACTTTTTGACACGGTCATCCCTCTCTCCATTTGTGGGAATATAAACCAGCTTTTTACTGTTGCATGTCTCCTCACTAATTATCAGTACGGACCCCTGGTCAAGAAATGGATGGTCTGATTTTCTGGTGGCCGGATTTCCTAATCCATTCTATAATGAACTTTGACACCACACTCTCCTGGCTAAATAAAGGCCAATAACACATCACACAATACTCATAAAGTTTTGGAAATGATTTGCTGTTACTCTGCAAATAAAACTGCTTTACTTTTAGTGCTGTCTACAGCTTTGTTCTGTGTGCTTCCTGTTGACTGTGATATCTTTTTTTAGAAGACCCATTTATTTAAACTGGCTTTTTGATTTTTTTTTAGCACTTTCATATTTTATCTTAAGGTGTTTTATATTTTAATAATTTAGTTATTATATGGTTTTGATGTGTTTTTTATATATATATATATACATATACATACATACATACATACATACATACATATATATATATATATATATATACATATATATATATATACATATATATATACATATATATATATATACATATATATATATATATATATATATATATGTGATTCTTGCTCTGTATTGTTTGTTTTTGTGGGTTTCACAGTTGTAAAGCACTTTGGTCAACCTGAGCGTTGTTGTAAAGTGCTATATAAATAAATTTTGATTTGATTTTGTAAAAATGCAAAGACCATTTGTCTGTTCTTCAGAAAGCAAAAACACATAATAGATTTCAAGTGAAC
The DNA here is from genome assembly GCF_964197995.2 of Scardinius erythrophthalmus. Lineage (NCBI taxonomy): Eukaryota > Metazoa > Chordata > Actinopteri > Cypriniformes > Leuciscidae > Scardinius > Scardinius erythrophthalmus. Next base: position 33,811,917 of record NC_138234.1, read on the forward strand.
TATATTTGACAAACTTCAATTTCATAAATGGTTAACATGAAAGTGTCACTGCCCTTCAATAACAATGCATACAAAGGCACAAATGAACATTTATAATAATAGAATATATAACGTATACATATAAGATAACATATAACATAAGATAATAACAGATTTAAAGGAGTCTTCTGTAAAAATGTGCCCAAAACTCAGGAATGACAAGCAACCAATTTACGCCACTGCCAGGTATTTGTCCATGTACACGTGGAAGTAGAACTTATCTATCCCACGCTTAATTTGTTCCATCACACTCTCATCCCTCTGTATTCTTTGTATGAAAACATCATCTTGAGCGGAGACGACATAATCGCACCAACTCATACCGGTGACAAGTAGTTGGCCCTGAACTTGCCAATAATAGGCATGGGTTGGTTTGAGCTGCAATGACCCATTGATGACCTTGAGATACGGTGCGTCTACATAATTTGGAATGTTTGGACATTTTATTTCCAGAAGGCCAAACTGAGGCTGCTCCAAGGGGTCAAAAACAACCCCATCTGGTGAGGCACCAATCCATGGTGCATCCGGTTGTACCACAAACCCACATTTGTAGTGGTTCACACGTTTTATCTGGCAATATTCCCAGATCGCATCTGCCTCCAACTCCAAACCCCTCTTCATAGGCCCTGTCTGATGAGTACCTCTTAGAATGCGTTCAGCAAGTCCCTCTTCAGAGGCCTTGCCCACATGGCAGATCTCTCTAAAACGAGATGCAGTCACCCGTGGTTTCCGTACATTGTACCAATCGGCACACAAACTCTGCTCTCGCGTAGCACATTCAATCTTCTGGGCCAATTCCAGGGTAACCTCGAGACTTTTCATGTGCAGCTGTTGCTTCCTGGAACAGACAAACATGCACTCTGATGGTTCAAGTCTGTAGCCTTGCAGTGGCAATGATGGAGGAGGTGGAGCATCATGGAGAGTCTTTGCTTTCTCTTTGGCAGGTTGCTGATAAGAAAGGGGACTTCCATGTTGCACCTTGCCGAACAGTGAGTCCACAAGTGGGATATCCTCAGTTATTCCCATGCTGCAGATCATAGGGCGGTCAGCATCAGCTAAATCTTTGTACACCTCGGACACCCGAAGAACTGAGAGGTCAGGAAGTTCCCCATGAAGGCCTTTGTACAGTTTACTCCTGTATGTTAGAAAACACACACACACACACACACACACACACACACGCTAAAAATCTGCAACAGAGTAATACATTTTGCTTGAGGGGAAGAGCATTCTGGAAATAGAATACAATAACCAGTACAGTGACAGGTCATCAGAATTAATAATAAAATTGAATTTCATGATTTAAAGGGATACTCCACCGCCTTTTCATATTAAACTATGTTATTCCCTTAACTAAGACGAGTTGATACATACCTCTCTCGTCTCAGTGCGTGCACTCAATCGCTCTGGCGCGCGGCGAAACTTTGTTCACTCAGTTCATTCAATATGGGCCAAGCAGAGAAGCTACCAAACACCTCCACGTTTTCCCTATTTAAACACAGTTACTCGCGTAGTGTAACTCGACCTAGGACGGTGACACAAAACAAAACGTTGCGCTTTTCTAAGCGTGTAAAATGGATAACTATATTGTATGGCGGAATACCATAGCAAGTGCTTATGAGCACTTCGACTTGGCGCAGTAATATCTTCACTCGTGAAAAATCCTCTCACCGGCCCCCGCTCCCTCAAGTGAAAATATTACTCCGCCAAGACGAAGTGCTTACAAGCACTTGCTATGGTATTCCGCCATACAATATAGTTATCCATTTTACACGCTTAGAAAAGCGCAACGTTTTGTTTTGTGTCACCGTCCTAGGTCGAGTTACACTACGCGAGTAACTGTGTTTAAATAGGGAAAACGTGGAGGTGTTTGGTAGCTTCTCTGCTTGGCCCATATTGAATGAACTGAGTGAACAAAGTTTCGTCGCACGCCAGAGCGATTGAGTGCACGCACTGAGACGAGAGAGGTATGTATCAACTCGTCTTAGTTAAGTGAATAACATAGTTTAATATGAAAAGACGGTGGAGTATCCCTTTAAGGTGTGCCTGCTTTGGCCAACTTGAAAGACACCTGCAGAAGGATTTAGATGTAAAACACATAGAACCTACCTTGTAACAATAATAATTTCAGTTTCCCCCCACTGGTTTAAAATGCTATTGTCCAATGGAATGTTGTTTTCTAAAATCCCATAAATGGAGCACTTACCGCACTCCCTCTGCGGTCTTTCTTGTTTTTGGTTTGGCTGAGATCACAGCCATCTTGTCAACAGGGCCCGGCTTTATCCCCTATGTCAATATAGTGAAAAATAAATAGAGAATGTAGGCAAGTAGGATTGTTTTTAATCCACTGTAAAGCAGGTACAATGTATTTACGAAAAGTGCTTTATAAATAAAGTTTGATTGATTGAACTCACCATAACTCTAGGCTTATGCCACTGTTGTTCACCTTCAGTGCAGCCTAATATTGGGGGAACAACTTGGAGTTTCAATTGCGAATAGTGTGCAGATTGAAACAGAAGAGCTACACAATGGTTGCATAAAGCTTTCCCAGCCTTGCAGGTGCAGCAGAAGTGCAGAAGTTGCACAGGCTGCAAATCTTTTAGGACAACCTATTAAGTAAAACATATGAATGTATTTAATGTAATCAATGCATATCCCTTGACAGTATTACTCATTTCTTAAAAAAAAAAAGCCTGTCTGAACACCCCCTTGACATGATGCAGCCTGACATGATCCTAGAAAAATAACAATACCCTACGTCCATCACTACCCTACAGCCTAACAATACCCTACCCAACATTAGGCCTACTAGGATTTGTACACTGAACACAATTTCACACTGCTGCTGACTGTAACCATACTCTGAGCTTGTGAGGTTTCTCAGCTTTCCTCATGGACCTGAAGCACTCTGCCCTGACAACCACCTCTCCTGAGCCCTGATCTTTCTCAGACACTGCAGAAAAATAACAATATTAGCAAGTTAGTAATAGAATAACATGCAAGTTAGTTGGTAAGTATAATAATTAGCAACTGTAATAGGAACATATTGTTGTCAAGCTATCTAAAGCTTAGGCTATCTAAATCCATTTATCTAAAACTATGTTCGTTTGTTCATAGTCAAGTCAATCAACACAGTTTTCACACATATTTGGGTGGAGCCAGGCGCTGCTGCATTGTGAAAAGTAAACAATGTTTTCACATCTGCTTTTTGTCACCGCACCCAAGCAGTCGCTTTACAGAGTGGAGCGTTGCGTATCCATGACAACTAGACGGAAGATTTTAGGCTACTAATTATTTATTTATTATTATTATATTATACCCTTTAACCAGGAGAAGCCCTTGGGGTTAGAACATATTTTGCAAGGGAGACCTGTCTAGAAATATGTGTGAAAACCTTACAGTCTATGGTGAAAACAGCCTAACTTGATAACGAACGAACAACGTCGGATACCTTTACTCCCTGTATGACATGTGTAGGAGTGGTTGTCAACAACATAGCCTCCGAACATCATAAACAAAACAACGGCTAACACAAACTGTTCGGGAAAATGCACTATCTAACGCATGATTTTTATATATGACTTTTATAATGTATAGAGAGATAACATAACAGTTACCAGATAGCATAGCTTGAGCACGTAACTTAGCATGGATGTTTTTGTGACTTACCTTCAAAATTATGCAAATACTGAGAGATGTAATATTTAAACCCCTTCTCTCTCTTGCTCTGGGGAGCTGGGGAAAAATCACTAACCAGTCGATGAACATCATCGACTGTAATATTTGGCAAATGTCCAAGACATCTGGAGAAATATACATCCTCTGCGTCGTCCATCAGGCTACCGGAAACTAGACACCCCCTATCGGTTTCGCAGCCGGAAGTAGCATATGCTAACGTGCACATAGTCAATTGAGTTCCAATGAGATGGCTCTGTCCACTTCTTATACTGTCTATGGTCACCACCGCAGCAACACCGAAAACATGATTTCTTTTCAAATCTAAAATAAAAAGTCGTGATACGAACCAAATTTAGGTTTAGTCGTTTTTCATGGTTGTAAAAAACAAACAAAAAACAATGGCTATCTGAACATCTTTGCAAAGCGCAAACCAGTACAGAAGTAATCAATAAATTATCGGGGAGGGTCATGCCTTTTTTCACAATCCTTTTGGAGGGTCATAGAAAAATGTATTGCTGGTGAAGGGAGGGTCAAGTCTTTTTTGACTACAGATCTCAAAACTCCTCCGGTAGCCCCTTAAATAAAAAACGAACAGTCCCTAAGCTTTTTTACTTTGTGCCACTTAGATCTGATTTCATTGAGTCTGAAACCTAATTCACACATTCCCTGGAACATTCAATTAAGAGGAAACCATTCAAAGCAATTGTCATTCCACTGTGCCTCCAGTATCTGACAAGACACATATAAAGAAATAATAAATAAAAAAAAGTTTTTTTTTTTTTTTATATACCAACATTAACAAAATGCTTACCTTTTGCAATGCACAATCCAGTATGTTAAAACACCAGTTGAGGGTTGAATTGAAACTGATGTTCTGAAGCTGAAGGTTCTCATCAGAAGCCCATTGCTGCTAGTCAACCGCTATTCTAGTTTTAAAGATTATGGGAGTGTTTCCTTGAAACACAGTTATGCTTCTCTCTCTCTCTCTCTCTCTCTTTCTCTCTCTCTCTCTCTCTCTCTCTCTCTCTCTCTCTCTCTCTCTCTCTCTCTCTCTCTCTCTCTCTCTCTCTCTCTCTCTCTCTGCCCCTATTCTGTGTGTCATCACAAGTCTTGCTTAACCCTATACAAGCACTGAGCATTTTGTTTGGTCTTTTTTCATCCTTCAGGCTGCCCACTTCACACTGTCCACATACGTCCATTCATACTCAAACATAGTGATTTTGCACGAGGGACTAAGAATCTTTAATTTATGCTATTGTACCATCAGCAGATCTATGTTTAGTTAAGCTGGATAACTAAACTGAATTTAGCTAGCTAATTAGATTGAGGTCCCTCTTCACAATGAAGCATACTTCTGGTTTCCCTGATGATAATGATTCTCAAAAGATAATGAGCTGATGCCATTGTCTCCTTCATTCTTGTCTTTCTATCAATTTCAATGGCATTTTGAAACTCAGAAAAAACAAATGGGGAAATGTGATCCTTCCTAATTATTCCAATTATCTGATTCAGCCATAAAACAAAAGCTTGCACTTAAAGAGATAGTTCAACCAAAAATAGTTATTTTGTTCTGTGTAACATAAAATAAGATTTTTAGGAGTGTTTCAGCTGTTTTCCCCATATTATGCGGTCAGTGAGTTCCCTTCCTGGCTCAATTATACTCAATTATACAGTCTAAGGGACGTTTTTTTTTTTTATTTCACTGCCTTGCGTCTCATGCTTTTAAAATGCAAAAACGTATTATTAACCCTTAAACACATACGAACTTATAACCGTATAATAGTGTAAGTATATATTTTTTTCTGCGCAATAACTGAATCTCCGTTGACTGATGTCACGTTTTGGTTTTGTTTCATATTCTTGTTTCATGTCTGTCATGTGATCCCCTGTTATAGTCATGTGATCCTGCCTTGTGTTCCACATGAGAATGTGTCATGTTGTCATGGGTTGATTGTCTTGACTATGTTCACAGGTGTCCCTTGTCTTGTTTTATATTTAAGCCCTCATGTTTGCCATGTGTCTTTGTCAAGTATTGTTTCACTGTAACCACTATTGGTAAGTTTCACGTTCACGTTCATGTTCACGTTTTATGCCTCGCCATGCCTTTGTTTTATGTTTGATCTTGTTTTTGGATATTAAATAAATACTGCACTTGAGTTCTTCAAACTTGCCATCAGTGGACTTACTTACAACTCATAAGTAGCCTGGAAATCCAGACCTAAATCTAAAAGATTAATGGTCTGGCGTCAACTAATGAAAATCGCCCAGCTCGAGGGGCGGCACCAAGCATGCATTTGAAAATCTCGCTGCACGCAATTGGATAACACTATGACCAATCACAACAATAAACCCCAGCTACCTGCGGGGCTAACCTTATTAGACATTCTCTGATTATACTCTTACCATATCCGGTCGGCAAAACAGCAAAAACACCCTTCTTGCAAAGGAAGGATTCGAGCGGCGTCTTCTGTTCCTCTTTCAGATAAAAAGCCAAGTCTAACTCGTTCATTGTAGCGGCCAAAGCCATTTCAAACAACTGGTATTCATCCATAGCCATCTTGCAATGTTTACTAATGACTTCGACGTCACAGCGCTGTCGTCATCTGTTTAGCTCGCCTCTGGCCCGCCTATATCAGATAACCCGATGTGATTGGTGCAGCTCAGATCGAGGGGCATATTTAATAAGCATCATTATTCGACACCAGAGTAACTCGCTGAGCAAATTCAACTTGTGCTCTCGCGAGAACTCTGGATTACCAGGGTAACTCATAAGTGCAATTCACCTTTATTCTTCAAGGTTGCAATGTCTTTTACACAATGATGTTGTTTCTCTCATAATCACCACAGGCAGAAAACAAAAGAATTCACACAAATAACTAAAGCAAAACTTGAACTACTGAACGCAATCAAATATTAGTGTCACTGTCACTTGATGGTGAATCTGATGTGAGAATATGGTTGAGATGGCGATTATGGGGCAGATGCTGAATGTACTGGGGAAATAAGCTCTGACAAAGATTCTGCTCAAATGTAACCCTTCAAAGTTCAGACAGATGAACAGAGGAGGAGGCTCAGGTGGAGGACGAGAGTCCGGAACTGTGATCCATGGCGGCGGCTCTGGAGGGAGGAGCCATGGTGGAGGGATTCCCGACACCACCTTGGGGAGAGCGGAGGTGACGGTGACGTTGGAGAAGGAGATGGATGCGGGGATCTGGAGGGCAGAGGCAGAGCTGGAGCGACTGAGGACAGAGGCAAAGCCTGAGGAAGGGCGGAGCTTGATGGAGCCGCAGGAGTGGAGGGCCCGGAGAGCAGTGGATGGCCTGCAGGTCCATGGTGAAGGTGGTGCAGTGTCTGACCCAGGTGGAGCCTACGATGGTCACTCCTGGAATCGAGCGAGGAAGGAGTGTAGTTGCAGGTGCCAGGGCGATGGGTCGAGTTGGGACGGATCGCTCTGAGGCCGGACAGGGAGGAGGAGATGGCTCCCAGCAGTCCTGAGGTGTAGCCACGCCACTAAGGGGAGGCTGAGGTGGTACTGAGGGGATGATGGGAGACAGTGATGCCTGGGTTGCAGGAATAGGTGAGGACTAGAGAGGAGACTGAAGAGAAACACAGGGACTGAAAGAACATTAAATTCATTGTAACAATTCGGAGAGGAGGTGGGAGAGGGAGGCTGGGAGGGGCCAACGGGTCTGATGAAGATGATTCGGATTCAGGGGGAATCAACGGATGTACAGTTGGGAATCCTCGTCTCCAAACACAAAACAAAAGTTCATTAAGTCCAGTAGATACTCACTCTCAGTAGCGAGAGGGTTGGGGCGCTCACTTCCATACCCTGGTATTGCATGAGGACTCCCACGGCGATGGATGGTGGAGTCGGCTCGCACACCTTGTCAGACACGCACAGCTCCGGCTCCGGCTCCGGCTCCGGCTCCGGCTCCAAATGTCCTGTTGCTTCTACATGTTGTAACTTCTTCTTGAGTCTCTCCATCATTGACTCCGTTGACATCATCTGACTCCAGTTTGAACATAAAAGGCTAAAAGTTTTTGAAATCCTCTGTGCGGGAGCAGCAGCTCATTTGCATTTAAAGGAACAGACACAAAACGGTGTGTTTTTGCTCACCCTTAAAAAGTGTCAACTTTAACATGCTATATAAAAATATCTTTTATACCATTAATAGCATTATACCACCCCTTTAAATGTTGAAATAGTTTTTACTTATGTTTTTAACGTGAGATTCTCCAACAGATTTGAGACCCGAGCACAACGGTCAAACACTGTCTCGTCTAGCACATAAAAAAAGCAGCACAGTGTAATACAAACATGTTCTGTGAGAACAGTCCTTTACTGACACAATTACAGTGTTCTCTGCCCTCTCACTTGGAGATAATGCAAAGGAGTGAGTGAGAATCTAAAAGTGCCCCTAATAGCCTCTGTTAATCTTTTAGAGTAGTCAAGCATTTGCTATAATTAAAGGATATTGAAATCTCCTGAACTATAATTGTTTCATTATCAGCACTGCACATCAAATAGTTCACTGCTTTGCCTTGGTGGTTTCAACAAGATTTGAGGCAGAGTTGACCTTGCCCTCCGCCCATGTCTCTGAATCATGTCCATTGAAATGACAGGATGTTGAGTGCTGCCATCCTTCTCTTGTGCCAAAGACATGAAATTCATAGATTCTGACAGAAGAAAAAATATATTTTTTAACTCAAAAATCTAACTGCAATAGCTGTGAAGGACAACTGTGTAAAAATATGAACTGCCAGAAACCATTTAATATTTTACAAAGCATCAATAATTGATGGCTGGAGGAATTAATAGTAATAATAGATATTTGTTAGAAAATCCAGAAAACAAAAACAAAAAAACACGAGAAGTCCACCTAGATTAGCAGAAGTTTAATGCAATGACTTGCATTGTATTCCATTAATTTGCATATGATTGCGGGAGAGCTGGAAACACCAAATTTAGGTGCACTAATGTTGCTTTTAAGCAGTATACATTTTATTAGTTCATACATTCCCTGGGAATAAAACCCAAATAGACCCTTAAAAGTGTGAAATTTATTTATTTGTTGTGACTGTTCTACTTGGCAGAAGAACTGAAAGCCCATGATCCATCTTGAGCAAAGATTGCAGATTTTCAAGAACTTTCATGTCATGTTGCCTATAATTGTTGTGGTCTTTGAGGTATTTTCTTATGCTCAAAGCCTTGTGTGATCAAATCCAAAGTGTTGAGAAGTATTTGTCATCCAAGTAATTAGATAATTAGAAACAGATATGCACGTTGTTATGGAAACCAATGACTTGAGAGGTGTACTTGAAAAAAGCAGGGTGTGAAATGACACCTTCATATGCATGAATGATGTTCAAAGCAGCTTCCCTATATATCCGTAAATTGCATGTCTAATTGACTGTGACCCATGTTAATTATTATCCCTGTAATTTTTGTTCTTTCTGAGCAGACTGAGAGGACCCGAGTGTTCACTGTACATAGAAATTATTTAAAGGTTTAAATTGAATAGACCACTTTTATTATTGTTCTGGGGTGATAAAACAGCTACATATGCAGACATGCATATATATTCCTGCGAACACATGGTTATGTAAAAACTGATTAGATCCAGGAGAAATTATCACCTGTCGGTCTCCATCTTGCTGTTTTCAGGGTTTCAGTTAGTGTTTCAAAGACCAAAAAGGCTGCAAAATAATTTGTTAGGTTGTTTTTTCTTTCTTTCTAATATTAGCAATGAATTGTCGATTTTTTTTGTACCACCACTGACTTATCTCATTAATTGTCATTTTAGTTGAACTTTGATTTCTAAAGGCATTCACTAATAAGATTTTTTATATATTTTTTTTTTACCATTGTAGTCACGATTCCTCGATTAAAGTTGAGTGCTAATAAAAAAATAAATAAAAAAAGACGAGTAAGCGGCAAAATACCGGAAATCCACGGACGATATTATTAAACCATTTTCTAAGGCTACGCGATATATTTAAAACCATTCAAAATCATAACATAGCATAGTGCTATTGTGAAATCACAAAGGCTGTGATTCAGTTGAATACATATATGCATTTATATATAGGCTATGCATATTTCCCACAGAGAAGCACGACGACGCTTTGATTATTTACATGCATGCATGTTACATGTTAAAAGTACCTCAGCTCCGTTCACAGTAAACGCTGCTCCACACAGACTCAATCTCTGCGAGTGATGTTTGCTTAGGTTTTCAATAACATGCATTATGGAATGCAAAAAGTCGGACGTGGTTTGTGTTTCATAGTTGCACTTATCATTTATATATACGTGGAGTGCGTCTCCGGTTTCTCAAACTGCATCTCTGCATGCTTTGAGTTTGGATTGCTTATAACGTTCATCTGGGAACGCCATTTCACAAGATTTGTAACGTAACTCATTTGTAAATCTACGCCAATACAGGAGAATACATAAATATGTTTCTAAATATGCGAAATGTTGTTCATCGAGATTTCAAAATAAAAAAAAGTTGGACACTACATGGTGTGTGGACAACCTCTTTTAATTAACAAGTATGTAAGTAAGTAACATGTCTTTGAGTTGTGCAATGATACTGATAATGAAGCAAAGTAAAAAGGTCACTGATCAATAAAAGGTTGTATCCTAATGGAGGTTAAGGAATTAATAAGAGCCATAAATGTTATGCACGCTATACTTTGAAAGCTATTTGCTGTTAATTTGCATAAGTCAATATGTAAACAGCTCCTTTGGTTTGATGGATTGTATAATGTTTTCAAAGCAAATCCTTCAAACAGCATGTGACAAAGGATTTAGAAATTTAGCATTGTTTAAGGTTACGGTTCATTTATGGGGCATCCACAATTTTGATCCCAGGTCATTTTATTTAGCATGATATTTAATTTTTATTATCAGATATCATAAGCATTTGCAAATGATCTGTAAAGGAGCAGAAAGCCCAAAAGCCTGAAACTAGATGTCTAATCCTTTTTTTGTTTCCACCTATTACATTTTTAAAATGATAGCTTTGTATATAATCATCAATCTAATCACCATTTTAACCCTTAGAAATCACAAATTAAATGTCCATTTAATAGTTGCTTTTTTATTAATTGCATTTATCATTGCTTTTCCCTTCTGATAGTAACAGATCTGAAGCAAATCATTGGACACATTTTTAAAAAGCACAATATTTGCGATATATCAATAAATCAATGATAAATAATGTCTGAAATTTTAAACAATCTATCCCCAGTCATTTACAGTTGTATATTTTATATACAAAGGGCTTGGTGTCTGTAAATGTCTCTCAGACAGCAATTATGTCTGATGTTTGGAAAAGGTTGGCCTCCATATGATAAGACTATAATGATTTTACTGTTCACTGACGAATCGCGTAGGTCATAACAGATGGAAATGCATAATTAATAGGCATTGGCTTAATGCATAAATGAATCTGTGTCGGTTTTTGTGTCATGACACCTACAGAGATTTTCACAATCCATTGAATTATGAATAAAGAAAAAAAAAATAACATGTCAAAATGAATCCATCAACCTAAACTGCAACCAAAAGGTGAGTCAGAGGCATACATATTAATAAACATACTGTTATTGTCTATTTAGCACAGTGTTTCAGAACAGAACTAGTAGTTCTAGCAGGGACAAAACGGATTTCACCAAGTAACATGTTCATGGATAAATATCTTTGTTGATCCTGGAACAACATTACAATCAACTAACATTGTCAAACAAGCATTCACTATTATTATTTTTTCTTGTTAAAGGGATGGTTCGGAGTAAAATCAACCTAGGGCCCTTTACACCATGACATTGAGCCAAACACCCCCCACTGACTAAGCCATTCGGCTGATATCTCTAAATAAGCTCTAACTTTAATAATGTTCTACCATACCCAGGGGGCAAAACACCTGTTTTTTAGGAAATTAGACATGGGCTGCTGTAAAAGGTTGTCATATAAAAATGAAATCTATGATGTCTGAGGATCACAACCTGGGTGGCCAACCCGGTCAACAAGCTGCTGGAAACTTGTAATTAGGGTCAAAACAATGTTACCTCAAATTCGGCTTTAACTCCCAGAATCACCCAAACATGCTAAAACGGTTTAGTTATATTCATGAATCATGAGCCATATCTCCCTAATACTTTATGCTAGAAACAAACTGAGCACACCTTTAGAAAGAGTGGAAGATAAGCTTTCATATGATGCCTTGATTGTACATGTAATTAGAAAGTAAGAGTTAACAATGCCTCTTAATTCATAGGTAGGAAAAAAAATTGAACATTCCATTTGTAATCGGTAGCATTACCCAGGGGGCAAAACACCTGTTTTTTAGGAAATTAGACATGGGCTGCTGTAAAAGGTTGTCATATAAAAATGAAATCTATGATGTCTGAGGATCACAACCTGGGTGGCCAACCCGGTCAACAAGCTGCTGGAAACTTGTAATTAGGGTCAAAACAATGTTACCTCAAATTCGGCTTTAACTCCCAGAATCACCCAAACATGCTAAAACGGTTTAGTTATATTCATGAATCATGAGCCATATCTCCCTAATACTTTATGCTAGAAACAAACTGAGCACACCTTTAGAAAGAGTGGAAGATAAGCTTTCATATGATGCCTTGATTGTACATGTAATTAGAAAGTAAGAGTTAACAATGCCTCTTAATTCATAGGTAGGAAAAAAAATTGAACATTCCATTTGTAATCGGTAGCATTACCCAGGGGGCAAAACACCTGTTTTTTAGGAAATTAGACATGGGCTGCTGTAAAAGGTTGTCATATAAAAATGAAATCTATGATGTCTGAGGATCACAACCTGGGTGGCCAACCCGGTCAACAAGCTGCTGGAAACTTGTAATTAGGGTCAAAACAATGTTACCTCAAATTCGGCTTTAACTCCCAGAATCACCCAAACATGCTAAAACGGTTTAGTTATATTCATGAATCATGAGCCATATCTCCCTAATACTTTATGCTAGAAACAAACTGAGCACACCTTTAGAAAGAGTGGAAGATAAGCTTTCATATGATGCCTTGATTGTACATGTAATTAGAAAGTAAGAGTTAACAATGCCTCTTAATTCATAGGTAGGAAAAAAAATTGAACATTCCATTTGTAATCGGTAGCATTACCCAGGGGGCAAAACACTTGTTTTTTTAGGAAATCAGACATGGGCTGCTGTAAAAGGTTGTCATATAAAAATGAAATCTATGATGTCTGAGGATCACAACCTGGGTGGACAACCCGGTCAACAAGCTGCTGGAAACTTCTAGGATGTGTTCAAAGTATGCGTGTCCCCCCGCAAAAAAAAAAATACGTTTTTGAACTTGCGCAGTTCCCTACGAGGCAACAAGCAGCAGCGATCAAATGCCATCATCCATAACTGCTTTCATATCTCTGCTATAGATCATTTTAGTATTGATCAACAGCCCTGCCGACACAACGGGAATAAGTTACAGCTTTCAAACGATATCTTGATTGTACAAGCAGTATGAAATAAAGTTGTGATCATGTAGGCTACATTAAAAAACTTCTGTTGTTGATAATTGTATTCCATCTTTCTCCACTAGCACTAGTTCTAGCTTAGTCTGCTGCAAAGAAAATAGTTTTGATTGGTCAAATAGTTTTACTTATACTTACCAAAAAGGTGACCTTGTAAGACAGACCATGCAAAGTTAAAACAAATAACACATCAGTCGGTTCTGTCTTTGTATTGCACTTTTACTGCAAATTTAGTCCACAAACAAACACATCTTCTGCATTGGTATATGTTTGCGCGATTGTGTTAACGCTACTTCCTGTATTGGTTGGAAATCTCATGTAAAATAGGCTACTTGGATTTTCATTACACCACTAGATGGCACTAAATAACCACTTATTGTTGCTGTGGACCGCAAAGACATCAACGTTAGCAGCGATACAATATCAAGAAGCTGGCAAATTCAAGGTCGAGAACTTCGTGGTAAGTACTTTTCAGTTTTCATTATCAAACAATCTTATTTCAAGTCGCTATAATATGAACACTATAATAATGATGATGGCCAATAAAAAAATCAGATCCTCACTGAAAACAGTGTTTCAAGGACTTATTTTTAAAAACAGTAATAGCTCGTAACTCACCCCATGGGGGCATTGTTTCTTTCCATCCTAATTAAAATGGTCATGTTATGTGTCCTGACATCCATATCCATTGTGTTTTGCTAGACACATTGGCTTAGTGATTTAGACATAATATATGAACTCAATATAAAAAAAAATACCTCAAGATAGTATCGGATTGCTAATGTTACCCATAATGTTAGCTATAGGCTAGCTATTTAACAGTTAATCATATCTTATAGATTTAACCTCCTGAGACCTGAGAGTTTGCCTGGTGTGCATTTTATAATTGTTCTTGCTATTTGGGATAAGTAGGACCTAATAAGTATAATAACTAAAATTGTTTTTTGTACATGTAGTTTTTGCAGAAAATGATGTCCTCATGTGAGGACAGTGGGTCTATGATTTACCATAGTACTAGCAATTATGTGAAGTGTCAGTACAAATGAAGTGATGAACACTGACAAAATCTGACTGTGTTATAATAGTAATGGTAATGGCCAGCAGAGAGCAGTAGAAGACCACTTATTGGCTCACTTTCATTTTAAACTTCTTGATTTTTACCAGTTTTCTGCACTAAAGCAAAACAGTTTTTCCATGTTAACTCAATAATGCATGCTCACACACACACACACACACACACACACACACACACACACACACACACACACACACACAGACAAATGTTGTTGTTTTTTCAGTTTAGCTAACCACATGGTAGAATAAATAACATTATAGTCCCAATGTCCTCAAACAAGTGCTTCACATTTACTGATGTCCTACAGTGCTACTATTACTAAAATATGGCAAATTTTAATCCCCATATGATGATAGAGACAGTATTGTACATACATAAAAAAAATTATTAGTATTTGCCTCATGTTTTTGCTATTGATTTATTCGACTTGTTTGAACTAGGCAAATAACTATGCTAATTTCAACTCAATTTTCAGATTTGGTTCCTGCACTATGACAAGCCAGAGGAAACGTGTGGCAGAAGTTGCCGTGTCACTGAAGCATGAGGTCAAAAGACCTTCACGCACAGACTACACCAAGTGCATTATATGTCAAGGTCAGTGCAACATAAAGCTGCAGTCTATTCAGGCCTCGACAACAACCAATTTCATCCAAGCCATGAATGCTCGGCAAGATGAGGTATTTCTGAGATTGTGTCATGACACATCTTTAGAGGACTGGTTGGAAGACAATGCACCAAGATGGCACAGGAAATGTCGAAACTTGTATTTGAATGAGAAGAGCATTAAATATGCTGAGAGGAAACAACTGGGTGAAGCAACTGGAGGATGCAGTTCATCACAGCATGATGCTGTCAAGGTCACCAGGCAGAATAGTGGGGTATTCGATCCAAAGACGATGTGTATCATCTGCAATAAACAGTGGTTTCAGGGAAAGCAGCCAATGTCTAAAGTCTCTACGAAAAGCAGCCAAAATGCCATAGAAGAAAAGGCTAAAAAACTGGGGAGAAATGACATATTATTAAGACTGATTGGACAAGGCCATGACATGATAGCAAATGATATAGCCTATCACAATTCATGCATGAACAAATTTAAGGCTCAGCGTGTTCCATCTGGAGAGTCTAAGCCAAACCCTCATGATGCTGCATTTAGTCATCTTGTTGCAGAACTGGAGGCCCCTCTTTTCCAAGACCTGTCGGGATTCCTTGTGAAGTCACTATGTGACCACTACCGTGACATACTGAGGGAGCTTAATGTCAAAACCGCAGATCTTTACCGAACCCACACACTGAAATTAAAGTTACAGCAACACTTTGGATCACGCATATCAGTCCTTGACCAGACATGGGGTTCAGGCTTCATATGTGCATCCAGTGTACCCCTTGGTGATGCTCTTGAGAAGTTGAGACGACTAGAGGGTAATATAGATGAGAAACACCACATCCTACAGAAAGCAGCTAAGATCATTCGAGCAGATTGTCATAAGTGCAAAAATCAAAGTCGTGAGAAGCACTCAACTGACATATCCTTAACATCTGCAAGTCATATGGTGCCAGACTCATTATTCAACTTTACAGCTATGCTACTCCATGACCAGGTGCTCGAACTTTCTGAAGCAGGAAGAGTCATTGTCGATCAGGCAACAACAGAGAAATCCCTCATCACCTCACAGCACATCCTGCAGAATTTCTTTGGAGTACCAACACCTTTGGGCATAGCCACTGCGTACCATATATTCAATCAGACACGCAGCAAGTCGTTAATTACACTGAGCAATAGACTTGGGCTGGGGATCAGCTATGAGCGTCTGCAACGTCAGCTGACAGCAGAAGGTGAAAAGGTGATGCTGCAGGTAGAAACAGATGGTGTCTATATTCCTGAGGCCATGACCAAGAACTGCAAGATTCCCCATATCTTTGCCATGGACAATTTGGATTGGAAAAAGAAGACGCTGGATGGGGGAAGTTTCCATGCCACAACAGCACTCATTGTCGAAAATAGAGAGAGTAGTAGAGTGCAGGAGGGTGTCAGACTCCCTACTTCAACATCCGACAGGAGAAAGACCCTTTCTGATGTCCCTGACCGACCAGCTCCTATATGCCACATCTCAACTAAAGACAGACAGAGATCCAGGTCACTTGAACACATTAAGAGCCTTGACAGTGTGATGACTTCCTCAGATGGCAGAGCTGAAGACCTTTTGCTTGTGTGGCGCCTAGCAAGGATAACTACAACTTCACAATTGCTGGATTCTCCTCCAGAGGCCGAAACGGTACTGCCTGGCTTCTCTGCCTTCTGTGCGGATCTCCACCCACACAGAGAGGCCAGCACCATTAGTTATCTTCCTCTTATCCCAGCATCTCCAACTGATCCATCTGTCCTCAAAGAAGCGATGAAGAGGCTGGTCAAGACTTCACATGCACTTGGGGATAAGTATACCATCATTACTGGAGATCAGGCCACATATGAACTAGCAGTTACAATCAGAGACAAACACAGAGAAGAGTTTTGCAATGTAGTCTTACTGCTGGGGGGATTTCACCAAGCGCACAATTACATGAAGGCTGTTTGCAAAATTATCAGGGATGCTGGTGCAGAAGATCTTCTTGTTTCAGCAGGTCTATGTCAGGAAGGGACCATCAAGAAAATGTTTGGTGAGAAAGCTGACTATTACCAAACTATACATGCCATCAGGATTCTCAGTGAAGCCATGTGGCGCCTGTACTGGGAAGCATTTGAGGCATGGGTCACAGAGACAGGCACAGAGCATTGGCAGTCACAGGTAGAAACAGTTATGAAGATGTTGTTTCGAAAAGACACCACGGGTACTCAGAAGCTAAAGGTCATCCAAGTGTCACACCCACACTTGTCAATCCTGCGAGAACAGATGCTGCTTTTTCAGAAATCACTGCATGGACATCCAACTGCAACCTTCTGGTCAATGTTTCTGGAGATGTCAGACATTCTGCATAGATTTATCTATTATGAGAGGGAGGGTGACTGGGTAGGACATCTCTGTGAATCAGCGCGAATGTTACCTTACCTCACTGCAGCAGGTCACTACAAATATGGGCAACAGTCTTTGCCACTGTATTTGGCCGAGATGAAGAAACTGCCTGAAACAGCCCCAGAGGTACATGCAGCTATGATGACAGGGGCATTCGTTGGACGGAGAGCTGACGGCAGCCATAACAGTGTGTCTCCAGACATGCTTCTGGAGCAGACTTACAATGCAGATGCCAAGGAAGCGAGTGGACTAGATGGCATTACGCTCAACCCTGCAGCCCGAATAAAGTGGGTCTACACCAAACCTCTCACTGCAGCTGTCTCTGCAGAGCTAAAGTCCATGTTACATCTACATTCATCCAGCCCACACCATGAATCTGGCCATAGTCGTGTCGCCAGGGATGCAGAAATGGTTATCAAGGTTATTGCAGCAGTGGAGACCAACCCATTCACAGTAGCCACACCATGCTTGATAAACATATCAACAGGACAGTGTGCGGAACCCACAGTCAAGGACAACTTAACACATGTGAAGGAATTGGGTCTACAAGCGTTGTCTGAGTCACTGTCCAATGTTCAGAAGAGAACAAGCATCGTGAAGCTCAACACTTTCCACACACAAAACAAAAAAACAAAGACATCTGGTGGAAAATCTTCAGCACCTGGCAAGAGCCAAGAAGTTACTGCCCTTCTGCGTATGACACAGATCATTGCCAGTGGTGGAGAACTCAACATTATTGACTTTATTGGCAAACATGAGTGCAGTGACTTCCCCCCATCCCTCTTCCAGGAAGATGGCAGTATGAGGACTGGTACCAAGGCGAGCTTAGTGAAGATCCTGAAAGAGGAGACCAGAGTGACCATCATTCCTGATCTGCCTCAAAGTGACAGAAAAACATCAGTTGTCATTGACGCTATGTGTGCCATACGCCACTGGTCTTTTCACAAAGGTGAAACATTTGGACACATTGCTGATAGATACAAAAAAATGCTGATGAATGATGTACCTGCTGGCACTGAGATTATACACTTCTGTTGTGACAGATACAGTGGACCAAGCCTTAAGTCTGCTGAGCAAAGCCGGAGGTACACACCAAAATCTGCAAAAGTATATGAAGTTAGTGAGCAGTTCACAGCTCCAGATCCACAGGAGTTTTTTTCTGTATCAGCCAATAAAGCAAATCTCCTTCAATTCCTCTGTGAGAGGTGGTGTGAGCATGAACAACTCAAGCCTCCTATTGGCCTGACTCGTATCTACCTGGGTGGTGGATTTAAAGAAGAGACAAAGACCGTTGTGCTTGCAGATGGTTCTGTCAGGGATGTTCCTGCTCTTGAGTCCACACAGAAGGAGGCAGACACAAGGATAATACTCCACACCCTCTACAGTGTCCAGAATGAAGGAGTTGGCAGAGTTGTCATCCATGCCAATGACACAGACATCATTGTCATGTGCCTGTACTATGGTTCAACATACCTCAGTGCTCTGCCAGAGCTGTGGGTGAGAACAACGCAGAATGCCTATCTGCCTATACATGAAATTGTAGCAGCACTGGGACCTTCACTATGCTGTGCTATGCCATTTGTCCACAGTCTTAGCGGAAGAGATACAACTAGTTATCCTTATTTCACTGGTAAGAAGTCTTGGTTCAAAAGCAGCATGAGAATGGACATACCTGCACTTGAAGAGTTTGGTCAAAACACAACTGATGACATAACAGATGACCTGCTTCACCAGGCACGAGGCCTCATCATAGATGTGTATACATCCTCAGCTGATCACTTTGAAGATTCTGATCTGGGGACACTGAGAGCATACAAGTTCTTGAACAACAAATCAACACTCTTAAAGCTACTTCCTCCGACTGAAAACGCATTTCTCTTCCACCTTAAACGGGCAGCTCTGGCAACCATTATTGACAAGAATGCACACATTGCCAAGCCAGAAATTCCCTCCTTCAGAAATTTTGGATGGTCTCTGGATGAAGGCCAAGCAGTTGAAGTTCCAATTCCATCTACACAGCCTGCCTGGCCTGTGTCATTGGCCATGGCAATATCATGTGGTTGTGTTAAAGGTTGTCAGAAGAACTGCTCCTGTGCAAAGAGGGCAATTCCATGCTACATAGGATGCCGTTGCCAGGGGTTGACAACCAAATGTAGTAGGAAACAGCATGCTGAAACACTTGAGAGCAGCGACAGCAGCAGTGACTCTGAAAACAGCTAAACAAATTGTATAAATTATTATAGAATTTTTTCATTATTACAGAAATTAGTTATCACCCTGAATTGTAATCTGTTTTTTTGGTACAAATTGCTACTTAATGTAACAGTTTTAATCAGTAAATACTTTTAAACCTACTCCACATATGACTCCTGTGTGTTTTGGTCTTTCAACATTTAGTTGTCAGTACCTTTGTCTCACACTCCAAACACCAGGATTGAACAGTAACCAGCATAACCCAAAATCCTAAAATCCTTTTTTTTTTTATTTCGATAGAATAAATAAAGCTATCCCACTTGTGAAAGAATATTAGAAATACTAGACATTGCAATACAAATAATAAATATTGTATAAATATGCAAACGGTATACTGTCCATACAAAAGCAGAGCAGTATACAATTAACACCAGTTAATGGTAAACTTCTTGTCTGAATTGACAGGCTATTATAGGCTTGACATTGAATTCCCTCTAAATGTGTTATGGGCCATGAGGACTGTCTGGTTAGTAAAACAAAAATCAAAATATGATTTCATCAAGTAAAAGTTAACTTTACATGGTAATTTGTTTATTTTAACAACAACAAAGGGAAAAGAATGCTACCGATTACAAATGGAATGTTCAATATTTTTTTTTTTTTTTTCCTACCTATGAATTAAGAGGCATTGTTAACTCTTACATTCTAATTACATGTACAATCAAGGCATCATATGAAAGCTTATCTTCCACTCTTTCTAAAGGTGTGCTCAGTTTGTTTCTAGCATAAAGTATCAGGGAGATATGGCTCACGATTCATGAATATAACTAAACCGTTTTAGCATGTTTGGGTGATTTTGGGAGTTAAAGCCGAATTTGAGGTAACATTGTTTTGACCCTAATTACAAGTTTCCAGCAGCTTGTTGACCGGGTTGGCCACCCAGGTTGTGATCCTCAGACATCATAGATTTCATTTTTATATGACAACCTTTTACAGCAGCCCATGTCTACTAAACCCCCTTTGCCCCCTGGGTACCAAGGGAGAAAAGGCTTATGGGGGGGTGTTTGGCTCGATGCAATGGTGCAAAGGGCCCTAGGTTGATTGTACTGCGAACCATCCCTTTTTAAAGGTCTCAAGGGTTGCTTTTGTGGATACAGAATGAAACTATCTAATATGCATTTTCCCTTCCTTGAAGAAAGGGCATTGTGCACATACCAATTCTTTGTAACATTTACATCACTTTCAGCATGTTTAAAGCCCTCAGGCAAACTAAGAAGCTTCTATTTTTAGATACTCAAGATGCTTATACTGATTCAATATGAATAGAGAGTTCTGCATAAGAATATCATGAAAATAAGGGTGAAAAAAACATATCTACGTATCTATGTGTTTTTCTGTTCTACTGATAGACCACACTCAGGGTCCGCTAGGTAATGGAGGACATTAGGTTTGAAGGACTTCAAAGAACAGCCTCTGATTCACAAAATGTGCTGTACAACACAGAGATAAGGTGCAGTTTGCCTCGCTGTTTCAGTGCTTATATGCTTTAAATTCATTTGTTTCTATTAGCTAAAAAATATGTGGAAGACTGAATCGATGCGTATGCTATTTAATGGAGGTCTTTTGGTTTGAAGGACTTCAAAGAACAGTCTCTGATTCACAAAATGTGCTGTACAACGCCTTTGCTTTGCTGTTTCAGTGCTTACAGTATATGCTTTAAATTCATTTGTTTCTGTTAGCTAAAAATATGTGGAACACTGAATCGATGCAGGACTTACAGACCTAATAGCGACCGTAAATGCATTAATAATGTATGTTCTCGCTTCGATAATTAAAAGTAAAATAGGATATGATGACATTGCAGTAATTATTACAGTGAAAGCTAAAGTAAAGTTTTAATATAAATTCTAAAAGTCATTTTAATTTGGGGGTTAGTTTTTGCCACATGAAACACAAACAGTTGTAAAGCCCGGGACACACCAAACCGACGCCAAAGAACTAGCGCTGATGAAAGCCGACTGCGTTGTCGCCTCGCGTCGCCTGCATCGGGGGAAAAATCTGCACTTGAACACACCGAGAGAACTACAGCCGACTGTCAGCTAGCATGCGCGTTCTGTGCCTGTGTGTAAATGAGACAACTGTCTATTTCTGCAGATCTATTCAACTACATTCGTCATTCAAAACGGGAAACCGACGCTGCAGGCTGCAGATACACAAGCCATAAACAAAGCAGTGCGTGCTTATCGTTTTGAATATCAATCCTGTTAAACACTTTCTTTATTCCACTCCGCTCATGCTAATATTAAAATATTCCCCAAGGAACACTCAGGTAAGATGACGTAACATTAGAACATCTTTCTAACTGGACCGTTTTGACTTCTTTGCTTGCTATTATTATCGTGCACTGACTCGTTCACTAAGCTGAACAGCCAATCAGAGTTCTCTCTTTCTCTCTTTCAACATGTCGAATCGGCCGAAAAAAGCCGATGAGGACCAATTTCAGCCGATGGTGCAGAACACACTGAGAAAACTTAGCACAAAAACTGCCCGACCGTCGGCTTGGTGTGTCCCAGGCTTAAGACTGGAAAACCTGGAAGATGCCGAGCCGTCTGGACTCTGAAACTACTCCCCAAGAAAACAAAGGACATTTCAGGAAATTAACATTTGAACTCTCTTTTGCAAGATTACCTTCCCCACCTGAGATGCAATCACACTCAATCCCCTCAGTATTGTCTTAATTTACATTTCTTTCCATTTGCCCCCTCTTCCCCCATCTCTTCTATCCACATGCTGAAATTCACCCCCCCCCCAAAAAAAAACAAAATGGTTTAATGTGAACAATTGCTACACAACACTATACTGTTTGGTATCATTTGAAATGTCTCTGCGACTGGTACAAAGGTTTCATTCCCACAGATGTAAACCAATAGGATTTAAGAGTTTAGAGATATTTTGCTTTCTGTGGAGAGTGGATCCTCTACCAATTGGTCTTTCATGCAAATTGTCTTCTGTCCTCAGTAAGGTATAAACAACCCAGGTCTGGAGACTTGAGAAATTCCCATCGTTAGCTCATGTTTCAATTTGAAAGAGGTTTATGTCTTGGTCTGAGTATTTAGAGAGATGTTGCAAGAGGCTCAGCGCGATTTGTAATCAGATCAACCCGTAATGCTGAATGTCCTCAGAAACTCAGCATTATGGATACTTTTTTTCCTCATGTCAGGTATGCATCTTTTATTCTTTACTTCAGAGCATTTAATGTTATATATTGATTATCTTTGGATTGATTATGCAATTGGCATGATACATTTACTTGACTAATTATAAATTGTTACATTTGACTTTATTTTGACTTACTCTGAAATTATTAACTCAAGTAGATTTATCCATAACACCACAAATCTATATGCTCAGGTTAGTAACAGACTAAAACTCATCTTAGGTGGAGCATTTAGGGACGCCGACTGATGTTTTAGAGCTCAGACTAACACATTGGCATTTATCAATGTATACTTAGACTGTAGAGGCTAATCATTTTTTTTTGTATGTTTAGAGCAATAGAGTGTTGTTAGACCAATTTAAATAGGATGAGCCTCAACCTCTGATTATTGTAATTTTATTCTAAGTGTATGTGTAAGTTAAGTTGGTCAGATTGGTTCTATGGTAATGGATATGACCTTTGGTTAGATATAGTCTTACCTTTATTAAAGGGATAGTTCACTTTGAAATTAAATTTTGGTATGTTTTAGCTTACCTCAAAGGCATCCAAGATGTAGGTGTCTTTTTTTCCGCAGTAGTTTAAATTTTTATATATTTAGGTCAAACCGTTCTTGTCTGACAGTCATATAATGCAGGTCTATGGTCACTGTCTCAAAGAGCATGCACAGAGTCCAAATTTAAACAATTCCCCATCGTCCAAATTAAACAATTCCCCATCGTAAGTACACATTTATGGCCTAAGACACGAAACAAGCGGTTTGTGTGAGAAAACGAACTGGTGAGACTGGTGCATAGATATATACACTAGAAGTCGCCTTGGCTACGGCAGTTCATTGGAACGAATGTCTTTAATGCGACATCTAGTGTATATATCTATACACCAGTCTGCGTACACGTCACACAGCAGGAGGCGCCCGCGCCCTCAGATCACTTGGACGTGGCTGTGTTATAAGAGCTAAAAACGATATAAATACTGTTCGTTTTCTCACACAAACCGCTTGTTTCGTGTCTTAGGCCATCAATGTGTACTTACGATGGGGAATTGTTTAATTTGGACGATGGGAAATTGTTTTAATTTGGACTCTGTGCATGCTCTTTGAGACAGTGACCATAGGTCTGCATGATATGACTGTCAGACAAGAACGGTTTGACCTAAAAATATCAAAATTGAAACTACTGCGGAAAAAAAGACACCTACATCTTGGATGCCCTTGAGGTAAGCTAAAACATACCAAAATTTAATTTCAAAGTGAACTATCCCTTTAAGTGTGTTCAGATCTATGGGGACTAAATAATATATTCTAGAATGAGCAAGTGGAGTACGGCCGTCTAGACTATTATTAGTCAATCGCCTCTGTCTAATGACCAAGACTGATGAGTTTGTGATTATGAGATCGTATACCCAGCCGGTGCGAGACTCAAAGTGTTATAGGAATCCGGATAAACGGATGTAATTTCAATAAAGAGTTAAACAGAATAATCTAAACTATTATACAAATGACCAATAATCAATTGGCGTTCCAACCTACATTCGAGGTCGTGATAAAATGGAGTCAGATAAAAGTTTAATTGGAATTAATCGACTTTGCCACACTGAAAAGACCAAACTAGCTTTTCGGAAACTGTCGTTGGACCGTTTGGGCGGGCCTTACACAGTTTTTTTTGTCACACTGACTTATTTGAGCAGTATAAACTACTGTACATACAGTGTAGTTCTAAAATTAATGTTTTGAACGAGACATTTGGGACATATTGTGATTCCTTAATGACAGTGGTTTTGATTTTGTACTCAATAAATTAGGATATAATACTATATGTAGGTTATCATACAGAAAGTATTTGCTATTCACATTTTAGCACTCTGAACTGATTGTTGGTTAGACAGTTGGTGACAAATGTCGCTGGTGCACATATTTTCAACTGGTTGAACCGGTTCACAAACCACATTGAATGAGTCATTTGTGAATTTGATTGACTGAGTTGCAGTAGTCAACGGCCTTGTCCCCAATGGCACACTTCATGTGCACCTGTCCGTTATGTCCACAAGTCCCATTTGTCATGAAGAGTACCCGCAACAGACTTCTTCCCAACAGTGAAAGCGGCATTGCGTCATGAAAGTAAGGAATCGGAGGAAGGAGGAAGACCACAAGGGTTTACGCTTCCATTTGGGACAGGAACAACAGCACACTGATTGAATGTTTCGGTCAGATCGAGCCACAACCAAGCGGCAACCTCCCCGTCTCTCTCTTGAAACCAACACGGAAGTGAGTTAAACTGCAATTCATTGACTGGCCGCTTGGCCTGGCTGCAGAAGTGAGTCAAATCTGTATCTCCCTCATGTTAAAATTACCAACTTTACAGCAGAAAAAAATATGTTTACAGCCTGGATCTCTATGTGGCTTTGGTCTATACAGCTAATTTTGCCCTTCATAACAACTGTGAGGGGGGTGAATTATTTTATAACTTGCCCGTTTAGTTGATTAATATTTAAATTTAAGGGTGTGGCCAGTGGCCACTTGAGTGACAGATGGATTGCCGCTGTCAGTGCTAGCCGTTTGTCTGCTGTTACTAGCCGTCACTTCACCTCAGCTAATGTAGTTTAGCCGCTGAACTTGCCATCTCTGCAGTGTTTGTGCTTTTTTTCGGGATTATTTCATACAATTTAATACTTGGGTACAAAGCCCACGTCTTTGGATTCCGTCGTTATCGTTCGAGAGAACAACCAGCGGTGTATTTCAGTTGTTTTCCTCTGTGAACATGCACTAATGGATGTCTGACAATTTCGTTGCTTTTTGGGGTTTTCAAATTTAAAACGTCAATAAATGCTCGTTCGTTCTGCTCTCACGGAACAGATGGATTATAATATGCTTATGTACCGTCAGATGAAATCATGCAGGCGTCGGCGCTTTCTCCGTCCGTGCAATAAATGCACATGAATGAGCGCGGATTTTCTAGCGCATTTACTTGCACTTCAAAGGCAATATATCTATGGTTTAACCCATTTGAGAGATGGCCAAAATCAGAATTTAAAATGGACTGAATAAGCTCTCTACGAACTTGAGCAATGCCGCGCTGACGGACCATGAAAGAGTGACGGACATGTATGCACATAAATCACTGTCACACACAAACACTCTCGAAGTAATACACAGTCTCACTTGTAGCCATGTCTTTTAACTATTATAATATTTCGAAGGGCAAAAATAGGAACGTTTAATTGGCTTTACATCATCAGCTAACTCGATCACGTCGAGCTAGGTGATTTCAGATAGCCAGGCCAGGCTCCTCAGCTCCACTCACGCCCCCCCCGCCTGTTTGTCTATTTTCTGTTATCCGGGAGTGACGCAAGGCCAAGATGGCGACGGCCGGCTCCGCCCACTTTAGGCTTCAAAAATGCTCTTCAGAAACCTACGGGTGACGTCACGGACACTACGTCCATATTTTTTTACAGTCTATGGCCACAACATAAGATATTTTCAGACTCAGAATAAGACAAAAAACTAGAGCAATATAGACAAAATATAGACAAATAAGCAATATAGACAAAATAAGAATTGCAAAAAAAGTGCTGGTATGTGCTTTGCAGTAAGTAGTGGAAATAAAATACTTGCATTTCTTTGAACTCTTTTCCCCACCATTGACAGAATTTTCATTCTTTAGATGTTTTTACTGTTATATGGTAGGGGACGCTATACCAACTTCTGAGAGAGTACAGAATCACTGGATCAAAACACAGGCAAAAAAAAAAAAAAAAAAAAAAAGCAGAAACAAGTGATAAAAACATTGCTTATACATATTGTAGTCTGAAAAAAATCACGATTTTCTCAGCTTTTTGTTCAAAATGTTACTTTTTTTATGAAACTTATCCACATGCAAATGTCGATAAAAAATTAACATATGAAGAATAAAACGTATTTTTATTTTTAAGCAGAGGCTTTGTTCTTTCTTTTGCTATATTGGATGTTCAGATACTCAAACAACAAAATACTCTGATAAAAAAATGCGGGTGGTAAAAGAGTTAATAATGTAGCAGCTTGTTTTTTATATCTATATTTGAATTAAAAGAAGACTATGTGGAAATGATGTGACAACACATTTGTCTTTTGGTTGATGTTGATGCAGTTCGATACTTTTGAGGATGAAGTAGTATTTGCATGCATATGAAACAAGCTGAACTAAATGTCACAATACCAGTTCCCATTTAAAGATAATGCCTGCTACAGACTGTGTGATTTCAGCAATGCCATAAGATCATTACAAATCACACTGTTCAACATGAACCTAATAAACTTGGGTACGACTATGTATGTAGACTGTATGATGACGACACCTGTTGAATCGCAGGCTACGACACAAATTAGTATAGAAGAATAAAACAACATCAGCATGTACTAGTGGTGAACAAATAGAGCAAGATGAATCGCACTTTGGCAATTGTGGTTTTTAAAATTCCCACTTCTGACAGTAGTCTTCACAGTTAAGAAATCTTTGCGTCCTTGAACACTGCCTAAAGCCATATAAAAACAGGCGAACTTAGCCAGTTCTTACCATACATCACTTACTTGGGTGTACTACTGAGACTACAGGTGGAATGAAGACAAACACTTTGGGATTTGCAGTGACATTCCTCAGATAGGCTTGTCAAAGTCCATCAGGATGATGTCGAGGGCAGTGGAGGCCTACATCATAAAAATTATCCATTTATTTATACGTAAATTCTACGTTCCTTTTCAAGAAAATGCTCTGTGACCCTGTCGTTCCAACTAGGCATCTTTTCCAGTGACTTGACCAGTGTCCTCTCAATGGCCAGCAGAGTTAAATATAATTGTATAAATGTAATAATATAATAAAGGTATAAATAATAATATGCTAAAGTATAATAATACTACTACTAATAATATATTTTTAATTATTCGAATAATTCGTTTTTAATTATTACTACTAATAATATAAAAAATATAAGTAATAATATAATAAATGTATAATTGTGTGAAATGTATTATTAAAATTGGCTAGCATTTTAGACAAGCAAATACAGAGAAATAGATTGCAGCAGTTTGTCTTTTGACTACACTTGAGAAATCCGCGATGGGACTGAGCTCGAATAGCTTCAGCGGCAGCGACTTTTTATTGTATGAAATCGATGTCAATCAAAAGCCTTTCGACAGGCCGTCCAATCATCACGCAGAAGCCCGGAGTCCAGGCCAGCCCACTCCTCATTCACCCCCAGAGAAGCTGAGCCTCCGTGGGCGGGACATAATCGCAGCATTTATCCAATGGGCGTGTAGTTTCGAAGCGCTGGAAAAAAACAGTTCAAAGCAGCCCCACTGAAGTCAATGGACGCTGGGCTTCAACCAGGGGGGCAGGGTTTCATATTATTTTGAAGTTTCCCCGGGCGCCACCATTGGCTAGCGGACCATCACCTGCTGTTAGCATCTCATTGACTCCCATTCATTTTGGCGTCACTTTGACAGCGAATAACTTCACATCTGAGGCGTTTAAAGACTCCATTTGTCCATTATTTATTTCTAAAGAAACACGAAAATGTATAAAAGGCTCCATTACCTAGTATCTTACGTTATGGCCCCGTAGAAGCAGTTTTTGAAAAAATAGGCTAACGATATAACGATAATTTGGGACCGTGATGAGTTCACATTGGAATCTGATATTGGCCACATAAAAAAAAATAAATAAAAAATGTGAAAAGCCAAAAGTAAAAAAAGTAAATCAGATCTGAGCAATAAATCTGAATTGAGCACTAGTGTGAACATAGCCTTACCGTCTTTACAATGCCAAGCACTGTATAAAAGGTCCCAGATCACATAATTTTCACAACTCACAACATTCAAATTTGTTTTGTGGAGTTTTCTTCTACTGAATTTTTTTTTCCGGAAAGATGTTTAGTCAACTGAACAATCGGTATGTACTGTAGTTAAAGAACAGTGCAATCCATTGAATGCAGCGCACTTTTATCCTTCACAGCCACGTTTTCATTCCTGTCAAAAAAATAAATATGGCGCTGCCGCTACCCTGACTAAGACGGTCTATAGTTGCTTTCATTACGGTTATTAAAAACACGCACACTTATTCACCTTTTTAGGGTTGCACCAGTCATTTGTCAAGTTCTTACTTAAATTGGAACGTAAAGTCCACACTAGAGACTGAGTAACTACTAGCTAGTTTGTAACTAACTTTGAACTTTATTTGGTTGCACTATTTGTTCTTACGTAGAGTAGGTTGTAAAGTCTATAATATGAAGTCTTGAATTTGAATAATCCAATAGCAGCAGCCTTCAAATACGCATAATTTTTAAATGTATTAGATAAAGAAACCAAAAGAATATGAATCATATTCATTGGTTTAGTTAGTTTAACAAATCTATTTCCTTCAGTTATTTTCATGCTTAATTATGCCTGTTAAAATGTACAAGCTTCTATTACTTTCACTGTTCATTATATTGCTCTATCATATTTTATCTTTCATATAATTGCACAGCACATATTAAGAGCTGCTTCAGGGCTCAGTGCTAAGGATTTTTTCTACTGGCCTGGTTGAGTCAATGGTTCAAGTGTTTAGATACCAGTAAAATATAACAATTCTCAATTACAATTTTGATACTACAGCAAAAATGGTACAGAATTTGAATAACATAATCAAATATATTTAACTTATACAGTGAAAACTATGCTGTTATTTTACATTTGATTGTTGAATCAACGTTGAAACATTGATGAATATTTATTAAAGTTACAAAAGTCAAGAGCAGTGAGTGATTTCTTTGTCCTTTATTGCTTTAAAAACACATCAGTAGGTTTATTAGACTGCTGTCACTTTAAGAGTGAATGCATGGATCCAATATACAGTTACACATTTTATTTCTCAACTAATAAAATCAAAATTTCCAGTGATGTTTCCGGAAAAGGGATGCACGCTCGACAAGCTTGCGCTGTGTGGTATCGGTTGTTGGTATCAGAGCATTTTAATGAGTACAAGTACGAGTACACGAGCGCAGTATCGGGCCGATATTTTTACATATAAATAACATTTAGAAACTATGGTCCATAATGTTTGAAATGAATAAGGACCACTACATAAATAAATACTGATACAATTTTTTTTTTGTCATGCACAACATGGAACAATGCGTTATTTAGGACAGGTTTGTGTTGAAGAGCGGCTATCAAAGTAGGCTAATTTATTCACATAATGTTCTCTCTCTTAAAAAGTAAGCAAGTGTAAATGTCAGCATTATCATACAGTATACAGTATGTCTAAAGTATTGAAGTCTGTCGGGTAAAACATCTCGGTTACTGTTGTAACCTCTGTTCCCTGATGGAAGGAACGAGATGCGGTGTTGTTTGACTGAAACTAGAGGTCGCCCTTGGGGGCCCCAAACACCTCTGAGACTTTGAGAAAAGGCCAAGGAGAATTGTAGAGTGAAATCTGCATGCCACTCCCCTGACATACGGGTATAAGAGGGAGCCGGCGTGCATCACTCATTCAGGTTTGTGCTGAGGAGCCAAGACTGTCCCGGGCATTTCAGCGGTCACTTATTGTGGCAGGGGTGACACCACGTCTATCAGGGAACGGATGTCACAACAGTAACTGAGACGTTCTCAATCTGTCAGTCACTTTGATGTGGTGTTGACTGACAGACACTAGGGGTCCCTTACGGAACAGAAATAAACGGGAATATACTGCAAAATATAATGCGATATATTACATATACATTTCCATATATGGGAAACTAGTGCTTCCATTTTTCAATATACTGCAATATATGCATTGACCATGTATGGCTATCAATACATATCAAATATTTATAAATGAAGACAAAAATAGCATTACATATTCACAAAGTTTTATCCTTTATTGTGTACATATATTGCACGTACATGTTCCCATATAAATGTGAATGTACTGTATGTTCACACACACACACACACACACACACACACATTCACAGAATGAGTTACATAATATTTCTAGTTCCCAGCATGCTTTGTTTCTGACTGTTAAAAGAGAGCACGTTAAAATTTAGTGTTATTTAATGTTTTGCTCAATATTAATATAGGGGGAGATCTGTTAGTGTTTGATGCTCTATTATTTTAGAATTTAAAAGGTTTTCTGGTATGTGTGAGTTTTTGGGGTCACCATTGTGCTGAAGAGGTTCGGTTGATGATTGGCCAAACACCATTAAAACTATAAATACTATATTTTAAAAGTAGTGGCTGTGCACTCCTCAGCACAGTGATAGTCTCTTGGCTAAATACTTTAGTACATGCAAGTGTGCTTGTGCTTTAGTCAATTAGAAATGTTTAAAATGTAAATAATTAAAATATATGAGAAATATTTTACATTATATATTTCTCTATATATGTGTGTTTTTATGCTGCATGAGTAAATATATCTGCAATATATTACATATGCAGCAGGCTACCATATCTGATCATATATATATCTAGGCGTATATATTTTCCTGTATTTTCTGATTACAGTAAATAACTGTATTTCTTTAATTGTATTTTTTTATAGTAAACTACATGAATCTCTGTATTTGCTATATTGCTATATATATTTAGATGTAAAATGCACTATATATTTTCCTGATTTCTGAATATTAATGACTGGCAGCTGAATTTTAAATGTAAATTATTTATCAACTGCATAAGCTTTAAACATTTTGTTTAAATACATAAAGTGTTGTATAATGCACAACTAAATTCCCCTATTACTATTAAAAGTATTCAACATCCTAATCCTTCAAATCTGCATGAAAAAAGTCATAAAACAGGGTATTTTATATTATTTTGATTTCATTTTTATTTACATTTTTTTTTAATGGACATGATATTCAATATTTTTTAATTACTTGAAACATAAATTAGCCGTAATGACCCTGAATTTTCACCACTTCATTACCAGACAAACAAAAAGGCCCCAAGTGAGTCCAACAAACTTCTGATCAAAAATGGAGAACAATTGGAACAAGCTCCAGATGCTGTTCCATCACAGGATGCAAAGAGTGGCTAGAAAATATTAAAAAGAATGATAATGATACAGTCAGAGACAGATAGAGGGATGACAGATACAGTTAGAGACAGATAGAATATTAACAGGTTACAATTGAAGGAAGAATAGATCTTAGTGTGTGTGTGTGTGTGTGTGTGTGTGTGTGTGTGTGTGTGTGTGTGTGTGTGTGTACTTCTTACATTTCAGAAATCCCACTGATAATCCATCACTTTGCTGAGAAAAGTGGCAACATGTGGGTTCACTGCAACCTGTTTCTTCTGTACCATTTGCCCTGTTGTTTTAGATGGCAATTTTCCTCTTGACTTCTTTGTTCTTCTCTCCGGATTAATACATAAAAAGCGCCTAAAGGGTCAGAAAACAGACAATATGTAATTATTTGTTTTAGCTTTTGAGGCTTATAATCATGTTTTTGAAATTGGACCATATGTTAGAGCAGTGTTTCTCAACTCCAGTCCCGAGGACCCCCCAGGAAGTTTTATATGTCTGCTTATTAAAACGCCTGATTTAACTTATTAGCTTGCTAGTGTTAAAGAGGGAGACATCTAAATAATTCGCCCTAAAAATTCTATCTCTTCTCGAGTTGAGAAACATTGTGTTAAAGGCCTCAACAGATATAATACATATCATATATCTATAAAAGGCAAGTTCTGTGAATGTGTAAAATGCAGGTACTGAGGTTGTTAAGAATTCAATCATTACCTTTGAATGAGCTCCAAGGTACGCTGCCTCCTCCAGGTACTCAAGATTGAATATGTAATATGCTGTGAACAGTATGGCCTTCCAGTGCCACTTGTCAAAGTGTCTCCTAAAACAATAGCACATGTGACAGTTATTTTTAACTATACCATTTTTATTTTCCAGATTTTTACATTTAAAAATCCTCTGACCGAGGTGCGAGGCTTTAGCAACGCCGTTTTCATTTCAGCGCCCATGCTAACAGATGACTGCGAGTGCAAATTTGATTTACACCATAAAATAATCAGTGTGCTGCTGATCAACACGAAGTTTGTGTGAATACCAACTGATGTAATTAAAGGATGTAACTCTTAACATAGGAGCCCATAGATTTTCTGCCCATAGCCACTGTAGCGCTGGGGTGAAATGTGTGAAATACTACCGCGACCGTGCTGCTGAAGCCCCGCACAAGTCTCCTTTGCGCCCCGCGGTCGGGGGATGTGTGATCCGGGGTTACCAATATGAAGTCTACGAGTTACCAAACATTTGTGAAGCACTCTTGCGCTACCCGAAAGTCAAACCGCAGTGCGACCCCAGAATGCATTGCAGTTTACAGCAAAATTGCTGTATTATTAGAAAACAGCCAGCTGCTGTAAAATAATGCTGTAATTTTTACAGCAATTCATTACAGTGTACCATGTGAATAGGTCACTTCAGCTGGGCTTTATACCTTTTATTTTTCTTTTGTTTCAATAAAACTCTCAGCTGTGCAGATCAGAATTAGCACTGGGGAAACGCTCTGTCTGCTAGATAGTAAGGACAACACTATGGATACCACAACCCACTTTAAGGGTAGGTTAATATGTGGAGAAAACATTACAAAGACTTCCCAACCGGGAAGTACTACACATGGAAAGAGGTCTCTAAGGTAGGTCCAAACCAAAGAGGAAGGGACTACTACAAAAACAGAGATTGGTGGCAGAGAAGGAGCTCTGCCTAGAGGAAGAGACAGGTTTACCGTTAGTGAAACCATATCATGGACAATACATTACCATATACCTCATTGACTCTTTTAATCTTGTGCAGTCTGTGTTTGGCCCCACACATGAACACGAACACACGCTCAATCTTGTTTTATCCTTTGTTTTGCCTGTTCTTAATCTAGAGATCTGTGACACAGTGTTTTCTGACCATATTGATTTCCATCTGATTTCAAATACTAAGGGACTACTGGCGTCATTATCAGAAAACTGTAAGATGCTAAAAGAAAACACATCTCTGAAATTATTCTGTCAAACTGTAACAAGCCTCGTGTTTTGTTTAAAACTATTGATTCAGTTCATAATCTGTGTTGATGCCTCCCCTGCTGTCTGTGAAAACTTTCTTCACTTTTTTATTGATAAGGTCACTTCCACTAGGGCTCTAATCTCACCTTCTGCTTACGACCCCTCAGTCTCTGTCCCCTGCTCTGCTGTCTTTGACGAAACTGAGCCTGTGACTTTGTCTGTGTTACAGGAGGTTGTTGGGCATTTGAAGTCCTCAGGTCCACCACATTATGCTGTCCCTCCTCAACTTTTTAAGGAGGTTTTCCCCACTGTAGGGTCATCTGTTCTTGCGGTTGTCAATAGCATTCTCTCCTCAGGAGTGGTCCCTGCAAATTTTAAACACGCGGTAGTGCAACCTCTGATAAAAAAACCTGGTCTGGATCCGGCAAACCTCTTTAATTTTAGGCTTATCTACAAACTACCCCTTCTTTCAAAAATTCTTGAAAAGATAGTCTGCAGTCAATTAATTGGCCTTTTTTAAAGACCAAAAAAAAAAAAAAGTTTTTCAGTCCGGTTTTAAAACTCTACACAGCACAGAATCTGCTCTTTTAAAAGTTTTTAATGATATCTTTTTAATAATAAATAATAATAATTCGTTACATTTATATAGCGCTCTGAGACCTCAAAGCGCTTTACATAGAAGGGGGGAATCTCCTCAACCACCACCGATGTGCAGCATCCACCTGGATGATGCGACGGCAGCCATATTGCGCCAGAACGCCCACCACACACCAGCTTACTGGTGGAGAGGAGACAGTGATGAAGCCAATCAGTATATGGGGATGATTAGGAGGCCATGATGGACAGAGGCCAAGGGGCAAATTTGAAAATGGAAAAATCCCAGGATGCCCTTCGAAAAAGAGTAGGGGTGTAACCCCGGCATCCTGGGATTTTTAATGACCAGAGAGAGTCAGGACCTCGGTTTAACGTCTCATCCGAAGGACGTTGCTCTTTTGGCAGTATAGGTTAAGGTTAGGGTTAGGGTTGGGTGGGTGGGTGGGCATCAAGGGCATAGCACTGGAATGGCTCAGGTCCTACTTGAAATGTCGGTCCGTCTGTGTCAGCTGTGGTGACTCGGAGTCCTCCTCTGCTCCTCTCTCTTGTGGGGTCCCTCAGGGTTCAGTTTTAGGCCCTCTTCTCTTCTCTCTTTATTTGCTCCAGCTTGGTTCAATAATTGGAAAGCATGGCATGTCATTCCACTGTTACGCGGACGATAGCCAGATTTATGTGCCTCTTAAAAAGAATGACACTGTTAGACCGCTACTCCAGTGTGTTGAAGATATAAAAGCCTGGGTGGCTCTTAACTTTTTAAGTTTCAATGCACAAAAGACAGAAGTGATGGTTTTTGGTGGCACTAATGGGACTCCTCCTGCTGATGTGGGTGCCTTGGCCAAGTACACCAAGCCAACCATCACTAACCTAGGGGTTAAAATTGACTCTGACCTTAAGCTCGACAGTCAGATCAGGGCAGTCGTTAAATCGAGCTTTTTTCAATTGAGGCAGCTGGCCACAATAAAGCCATATCTTCTGAGGCAACATTTTGAGACTTTGTTACCACACGGCTGGATTACTGTAATGCACTGTATGTGGGGGTTAGTGGCTCTTCTATAGCCCGTCTACAGATGGTACAAAACGCTGTGGCGCGGCTTTTAACGGGAACACGTATACAAAAGCACATTTCGCCCATGTTAGCCTCACTTCACTGGCTGCCTGTACATTTTGCGATTCAATCTACAATTATTTTATTTGCTTTTAAATTCCCTAAAACAGTCTTGCCCCACCCTATATTTCAGAGTTGCAACATCCTTACACACTCACTCGTTCTCTCAGTTCAGCTGATCAACTGCTCCTGAATGTGCCCAAAACAAAGGGTAAGCTCAGCTTTTGCTTTGGCAGCTCCTAAACTGTGAAATGATCTGCCTCTGCCCATTAGACAAGCCTCTTCACTGTCTGTTTTAAATTTCCTCCACTGAATTCGACTGCTGCAGGATGCTGAGGGAAAATTCGCATCCAGGGTTCGCCAATCCAGGGAACTCTCTTAAACAATAAAAGCACACTTCACTTCAGGGAGGGGAAAAGGTGCTGTGTGCAAGCGGTACACCCAGCCCCTTGTCTGTAACTGTTCATACCCAATAGCACATGGGACGAAACTAGCTCAACACAGAGATTATAAAATCCCACAAAGGTATTGGATGTCGCCCAGGATGCAACACTCCTCCTGGTGTTTGCACACACTCCTAAATGGCACGGCATGTATTGGGCCTGGTATGCCAAGGCAATGGCATCCACAATCCAATGAGCCATCCTGTTTGGAGACAGCCTTCCCCTTCTGCTGTCCCCCAAAACAGCCAAAGAGCTCCTCAGAGCTTCTGAAGCTCTGTGTG
The DNA here is from genome assembly GCF_964197995.2 of Scardinius erythrophthalmus. Classification (NCBI taxonomy): domain Eukaryota; kingdom Metazoa; phylum Chordata; class Actinopteri; order Cypriniformes; family Leuciscidae; genus Scardinius; species Scardinius erythrophthalmus. The sequence goes on from NC_138234.1 coordinate 33,848,076, forward strand.
TGGTCCAAGTAAACATGTAGGGGGAGTACTGGACACAGCAACGACAAGGCTGGGTTTGCTCCATCCCAAGGCAGTGCTTGCAAGCTCACCACTTGGTCCTTAAAAGGGATAGTGGAAACTTTCACATTACGTGAAACACGTGAGAGTATGCCGGACCGAACTCACAGAAAATAGCATACTCCGCATTGCTACATAAGGGGAATAAATTAACTCAAATGAAAATTGTTTTAATATTGTACAAAACTCAATCAGCACCTGACACTGTGTCCTAACCAGACGCGATAAGAGTCCAGCGACAAGCAGTTTATCTGTCTACAAGAAGAGTAGGGTCAGGAGAGAATAATAGATCAGAACAACTTTTAAAGGGGTGGTTCGGGATTTTTTACATCGGACCTCATTTTTAAGTCAGCCTGGTTGTTATTCATCAGTGGAGACATTTTTTTTAAAAAATTATCCAGTCCTTATATTTGGATAGTTAGCCGATGCTAGGCTAGCGCGAGTCAATAGGTATATGTTAGCCAGCCATTAAAAACCGTTTTACCCACTCCACAGTGCACCAAACGCAAATCAATTATAACACTAGACTATCGATGTATATGTCCGTTGAGAGAATAATGTTAGAAATCAAACTTACTTTTCATCACATTGCATTAGTTATAATTTGTTCCCTGTAATCATAAGCCTTTGTCTACAGCAGCAGCGGAGTGATATTGATTACCTAGGCAACCGAGTGAGCCGGTCCACACATGATGCAAGAGTACCGGCATTTACCTGCCGCAGGCACACTGTGTGTTTACTTTTTGCCGCATTACTAACCGGAGTAAAATTCCGCAGCTGCTGAGAAACTAGTTCCTTTGGGATCATTGAGATGAAAGGTAATGTTTGATTTCTAACATTATTCTCTCAACGGACATTTGCATCGATAGTCTAGTGTTATAATTGATTTGCGTTTGGTGCACTGTGGAGTGGGTAAAACGTTTTTTAATGGCTGGCTAACATCTACCTATTGACTCGCGCTAGCCTAGCATCGGCTAACTATCCAAATATAAGGACTGGATAATTTTTAAAAAAAAATGTCTCCACTGATGAATAACAACCAGGCTGACTTAAAAATGATGTCTGATGTCAAAAATCCCGAACCACCCCTTTAATTTAAATAAACAAAAAATGTAAATAATATGCCGGAACACAACAGTGGAGCGGAGCGTTCACAATAGCTTCTTGTGATGCCGTCCGCTGAAGAAGTGCTTTTCAGTGGCGAGGAACTTCTATGTCGGGCTTGATCAGACGATGACAAGTCAACTGTCTGAAGAAGAACGATTCAGAGGGATTGGAGTTTGGTGCTGATTTACAAAGGCAGAGCGCCAACCGCTATTCACGCACTTAAAACACCATTGCAATGGCTGTTTTCTGGACCAAAGATATCTGTAGAATCGTCTGCGGGGCCGAGTTTCCTCTGAACTGGTTTGGGGGGAAAAATCGCGCATCCACACCAGATGAAAAGCAAGTACGAGATGCTACAAAATCAATCAAAAATCACAGCCAATCAGGAGAGCATGTGGACGGAGTCTCTCTCTGCAAATGCAATGCACTCACAATGAAATATATAAGTACAAAATCATATCAGAAATATATTCACTATTTTTTAGGGGGGGTTCAATTCCAGGTTTTTTCAGAGTCGATGGAAACGCCAAGATTCCATACAAGATCACTGTCATACTTTGTATGTTGTTGTTCCAGCAGCGACAAAGCAGACATAAGAAAGTTTCTAAAAATTGAGTCTCTTGTTGCGTCTCGCCGTCGCGGCTGGTTAAAAAATAATTTAACGCATGTCGCTTTGTGTTTGGTTAGGACATTCTCACGACTAAATTGCAGTCCTGACCTAAAGAATAGCCTGGGACACTATATCTGCCAGAGATGATTTGTTAGCATTAGCAAAGGTCCCTACAGTGTTTCTCCTATTGTGAGCTTGGAGGTTCAAGGTCAAAATTTTTAGGCAAATTGTATTTTTAGAGAAGATTTCAAAAGTAAACTGAAGGTTTCGACAGTTTCGAATGTAAACTGAAGCACTGAGCTAATCTGGTGTTTAATTATGATTTAAATACCGATTTCAGTGCTATTAATTAAATGTTAAATTAAAACATGATTTCTCAGATGGTTGCATTCTCAAATTTAAAAGTGTCCAGATGATTAAAATCCCCAGGGATTGTGGTCCATCACTTTATTTCTTACAGCGAGCACTACTGCAGAAGAGCATTATGGGATATATCGTCTCTGTGGAGAAATATTTAAAATGAACAAGGAAAATGAATTACAGCTAAATTAAATAATTAATCAAATAATTAATCTAATTACTCTGTCTACTTGTTGTATTATCTTAGTTATGTAAAGCTGTTGACACTGCATTACAGATACATTTCCCAAATTCCCAATTCCATGTGTTATGTACAAATGTGCAGTTTTGTTCTGTTCCTAATCATAATTTGTGTTACACAGCACTTCTAATGATGGCAGTAAAAAGTGTTACACCCATTGATCTTTTTGTTTGAGGTTTTGCAAACAGGAAATGACACGGGCAAGGCTGTCTGAGAGATGGAAAGCCACTTTGACTCAAGTCTCCAAGGTTAGCAAAAAAAGCGTAACGCTGCAGTTTGCAAGGAAGGAGACCAGAGGCCGTTCTTTTGAGAAGATGTCAATGGAGGAGAGGCTTCACTACGCTGAATCAACTGCTTTTGTGGAAAAACAAAACCAGCTTATCATTTATTGAATCTTCAACATGTTTGCTCTTTTGATTATCTATTTTAAGAGTTTATGGTGGAATAAATGCTGATTAATAAGAAAAGTCAAAGATTTCACAATTTCACAGCCACAATTTTGTGATTTTTGTGACTCAGTTTACATTCATTTCTATGGTTTTCAAATTTCTGTGAATGAAATTCAGTGACTTCAAGGCTGTAAAGTGATTGGTTATCAAAGCACACATGACCGTAGTAGAGCCATGGACCTTCGTATCTCCTAATAATAACACCATCTCTGATGGAGAATCTAGATCTTGAGCTTCATGTTTCGACTACTGCTAATCTGTGGAGTTATGATTTCTGTGGTCGTGGCTCCTAAACGGTGGTCGTCGTACAGTGAAAGAGGCTCGTTGTTCATGGTCTTCATGGTTCATGTTGTTCAACCAAAGATAGCCTGCGATAATTTGACAGTGAGTGCGTTTACATGCACCCCTCATATTGCGGTTATAATGGGATTTTTGCAATATTGCGATTAAACTTTACCTCATGTTAACGCAATACTTCGATCAAAGGTGAGGAGTTCTGCTCGTGTCATGTAAACATCTTACTGAGATAAAGACCTTACTCTGATTATTAGAAATAATCCCATTATTGGTGCGCATGTAAACGCAGTCATTGTCAGGAATTTAGCATGATCATCTCTCAGTGTGTTTGCTGCTACGACCTACGTCTACTGGTGTATTGATCAACACGACATGGCGCTAAAACTTAAAACTACTTACCTTAAGCTGCATTTGCAAAACTGCCATGCCAAGTTGAAACGCTTTTCCCTAACCATGACCGCGTCTCCTCTTTCGCTTCCTCCTCTTTTTTTTTTCAGTGCACATTAAAAACCACAATTGCCAAAGTGCGATTCATCTTGCTCTATTTGTTCACCACTAGCACATGCTGATGAGGTTTTATACTTCTATACTAACTTGCGTCGTAACCTCTGATTCAACAGGTGTCGTCATCATACAGTCTACATACATGTCGTACCCAAGTTTATTAGATTCATGTCGAACAGTGTGATTTGTAGTGATCTTATAGGATTGCTGAAATCGCTTATAGCAGGCATTAAAGTGTAACCTGCTTTGTATTGTTACAATATAGTATTATGTAAATGAACGTTTACTCTTTCTCTGTGCAACCTGGACTGAGAAATTCCTGTTTACTTGTCAACAAAAGTGACAGCTCTTTTCAAAGCTCTTTTTACAGATTTTAAGTCTTCCACAGAGAACCTTTCAGTGAACATTTCTTAAAATAACAATTTTTCTTAGTTTGATGAACATTCTGATAATGTGAGGAACCGTTGTCCACCATAAAGAACCTTTTGTGGAATGGAAAGGTTCAATGGACGATAAAGTTTCTTCACAGAAGCGTTGAAGCCAGAAAATAACCTCTATCTTTCAGTGTGTACAAGATAAACTGACAAGGCGCATGAAAACATTCATGCAGCGTTCATTTCACCTTTGGTAAGACTCGAGCCTCACAGGCTGTATCAGCGCAATCACAGGATGCTGAGCCTCACGCGCTTCTGAAGACGATAACGTTTCCCTTTGACATGTACGCAGTTGCTGTTTCGCTTCTGGCGTGCGTCTGCATGCGACTCTTCCTCTGTATATTCAGAAGTCGAGCCCGCCTGACGCCAACTCATTTTCCTTCATGAGCCTGCGAGACCTGCTCTGACCTCCTCATCTCTGCACACTGGAAAAAAAAAATAGAAAAAAAATAGACAGGTTTGATAGTAATAGTGGTTAACAGTTTAATAATAGCTTTCAGTGTTTTTTTTTTCTTTTCCGTTAGTGAATTTCAGTTCTTAGCCCTTAGACATGTCAAGAATTCATTAACTCAGTTAATTCATTAAATCAGGTAGCCATCTCTGTGGTTTTCTGTTTACACTACAAACACCACCCTTATGATCAAACTGGGGAAAAAAAAATCTAATTCTGGTATAAAACCATAACCTTGTAACCTCAAAAATGTGCCTCAAAACCACAATAATGCACAGTCAGCAGATCTAAGAAAGCTAAAGAAAACTTGCATTGTTTAATCAGCATTGCTTTGACTTTCTTTAAGATTATATATTGTTTTATGCACTTATTTATTTAGTTGAGGTCAAAAGAATATGGCTAAAATTATCCAACATTAAGAAAATAATGCCACCAAATGACACACTGCTGCAGCCTGGAGGAAAATACCCGTTAGTATTGTCATAAATCATAAGCTATTCTATTTCAAATCCGTTGTCTTTGTTCATGGGTCTCAAGAGATTGCTGGTTAGCATGGTCATGTTGACCCCTGCTGGTGGGTTCTGTAACTACACCTAAATTGACAGTTATCCAATGGATCTGTGTTTTTTCTTGATAAAGATCAAGTTATAATCATATAAAATAACAATAATAAAAAACCCGCACTAAAAAAAAAGAAAAAAAAAAGTGTATATGGCTTTTAATAAAGATTTGATCGTTTGATTTAAAATTCTTAATACATAACGAATAATATGTCTGGTTTATTCAATTCAGTTTGATGGGATTTTACTATACAATTGAAATTTGTAAATCGTAAAAAAATGCTTATTTTTTGAACGATGTAGAAATGATTCTTAGCATGAGGCTATTTATAAGTTTAAGAGCTAGTCCAAGGTCCAAACACACACACACACACACACACACACACACACACACACACACACACACACACACACACACACACACACACACACACACACACACACACACACACACACACACACACACACACACACAAAAAAAACAATTCCAAGATCGAAAACTAACTTAATACCTCTATCAAAGTTTGGTTATGGATTAAAATAGCGGAAGTAGTGTGCAGTATGTCTTTGTGGAGAAAAAGGGCTGTTATTTTGTTTAAATCCCCATCTTCTCTTAGGGGTTTGGAACGAGTTGGTGTTAGAGAAATAGCATTTTATTAAAACTTTGAAAAACTTTAAATTACGGCTGCAACAAATTGAACTGTTACACGTGAAATTAAATAATAAATAATAATAATGTGCACCTACCTTATTTTATTATTATTATTATTTATTGCAGAACTTACACATAATTACAAGCTCAGGGACGTGAAGCAAGGTTGTATCTCTTACAGATGTGCGCCTACCTTGTGAAGCGTTCAAAAGAGCCAGGGTCACGACAGAGGACTCGCAGGCGTAATGACGTCTCGTGACGTAATGATGTGCGGTGCTACACGTTAGCACGGTTAGCACTAGCTTCAAACCTCCACTGACCGTCACCACCACGTTGACCAGACCAGTCCAGCAACATTCCTCAGCAGGTACTACTGTATCTTGTGCTTTCTGATCAATCCGTTATTCGGTGTTTACTGTTTAATATAAATCTATTTGCAATGCATGCAATTGCCGTTCGGCTCGCGCATGTTCTAACAGAGACCGAAGAATAGAACTTTAATCAGAAGCGCGAGACTTTCAATGAATTCCATGCTATGCATGAAATAACACTGGAGTTTGATAATTTGATCATTTAAGCTGCTCATATAGACGACAGCAGGAATACAAATTACAAAATTACGAATTACAAACTAAAACCATGCGACAATATGCATGATTTAGTTTTTTTAGTTTTTTTTTATATATATTATGTGTGCAAACAACACTTTTTAACCCTTAAACAGGCAAGAGTAGAAAATAAGCAACAAATCATTTCATGTAATTTTTTATATAATTTGGACTCAAGTGAAACATATCCAAAATAATTTTTGAAATATTTGATGTATTTTGGATTTTATGAGTTGTGACTCCCAGGTCACGTTGCCTGATTAGGGTATAAAAAAAGGACCAAGTCATTAATCTGTTAACTGTTACTGGCCCACTTGCCACTGCATGTTTAAAACAATTATATCCTATACTTCATCTGATCTAATGTTGACAAATTATATATCATTCGAAAGCTTACGAACGCAAGATTCAGCCTGTGAAAACTGTTTTGAAATCGGACATTAAAAATGGTACTTTAACCCCTTAACTGTTACCCCCTTTTTGAGAATGGACATTAAAATGCACTATTCAAACTTAAATGGTTATAATTCCATTTAATAATAGACCTAAGTTTGGTCTTGTTTTAAAGAAAACACTCTGCAGATTATTGCTGAAGTGAAAGCACTTAAAAAAAATGAAAGTATGAAAAAGTTATGGAAGTTTACATTTACAGTAAATCAAATATACTGTACTTAATAATCTTTTATATAAAATATCTATTTTACAAAAAAAAAAGACTTAATATAAAATCAAAGCCATATGTCTAACCATGTTGTGTTCCAAATTTGAAGTTGATATCACAAAATTTGAAGTTCCCATGAGATTTTGTTTAGGCGTTATACCAAAAATAGCCACCGGGTGACATACATTCCATTGAATTTAATTGTATGCATTCTGCCGTAACACATTAATACATTTCTGTCCAAATATCACTTCTGTCACAAAATATCGAACCTTGAGACTCAGACCTTTCTGACAATATTTTGTCAAGTTTAGAAAAAGTTTTGATCATAAATTATGAAACTTGATTACACCCAAAAGGGGAGGAGCCAGAGAAAAGAATTTAGACTACCGTTTCTATGGTAATGCAACATTCAATTTCAAAATGGTTTTCACAGGATGAATTCTGAGTTTGTAAGCTTTCAAATGATACCTAATTTATGATAACTACTAAAATATGTGATGTAATTAAAAAGGTGATAAAAAGATAATATTATATTTTAGAGGATAATATATATATATATATTATACTTTTTAGAGGATAATATTATTTTATCATTTTTTATTGACAAATACTAATTATATGTTTTATTATGAACTTTTAGCATGAAAACCAAAGTTTCAATTATTAAAAGTGTGTGCATTGACAAACGCCAGAACTCCTGATGTAGATTTTTTGAGGTGCACTCTTGTCATAAATGCATCTATTACTGTTCCTACATAATTCGTTACAAAAAACAGTGCAAAAATATCTATTAAGGAGTCTTAGACCTTTCCAACGATATATAGTTTGTCATGACTGGATTAGGATTTAATTGTAATATACTGAATTAAAAACTCAAAATACAAAGATGGTCAAAATTAGGGTTAATCCCTTTTTTATACCCTAAACAGGCAACGTGACTCAGGAGTCACATATATTTCAAAACGTGCTAAATAACAACATGAACAACATATTAATTAATTTTCTTCTTCAGCGCCTTAAGACAATGTTCACAATTAATGTTAGCAGTATTATTATTATTTTTCCACCAGAAAAGTAAGTTTAATATATATTTACTTTCCTCAAAATCTGAATGTCCTGCACCACCGGTAGCCATGTTGGATTTAAGTCAGGCTGACTAATTTATCACAAAAAACTTAAAGCAAATCATGTGACCAGCATACTCAAGACAGACCAGGCTGTGATAAATGATAAAAGGATATGATGAAAAAATCATTCTTATGCCCCTAAAAGACAATAAAAACTATGTGACTTGTGAGTCACGTTGCCTGTTTTAAATAGTTAACCCAAAATAGCATTTCTGTCATTATTTAATCATAGTACATGTCTTTATCTGTATGTTTTTATTGGACATTTTAGGTGAACAATTCCTTTATCCTCTTAGTGTCATTGCTCTTGTATTGTTCTCGATTTGCCAATAACTAGTGTATTTCCCACCCCCCCCCCCATCCTCAGCAATGTCAATAAAGGAATCAAAGCCAAATCTCAGCCATTCCCAGGTGACAGAGATTATCAAACGTCTCTATGGCTTGACCGTGTCCGTCATACGACCGTTGCCCGGTTATGATGATCAGAACTTTTACGTGGCCCCCAGTGAAGGTGGAGAATATGTGTTAAAGGTTATGAACTCTGCAGACAGTCACAACATCACTCTTGTTGAGTTGCAAACGCACTCTATGAACTTCTTACACCAAAGAGGCTTTCCTGCCCAGACCGCTTTTCCCACTCGGACTGGCCAACTCATGAGCTTGGAGGAGTTTGGTAAGAGTACCTGTCAGTTATTCATTTAATTAAATATTAAGTCATAAAATACCCTAAGGCCTGTTGTTAGTGGTTTTAAATGCCTGTTAAACGTGAGTAAACGGGTTTTTCAGAAAGGTGTATGGATTTATATTGTAAATCAAATGCTAATTAACAAATGTTTTTTTATTTTTTTCTGCTATCACAGATTGTGGTTTTGGCATGCAGAAATATTTAGTGCGCTTACTTGCCTACCTGCCTGGCACTACCATAGCCAAAATTACCAGCAGTCCTCAGATCTTGTACGACGTTGGAAAAATGGCCGCCACATTGGATACAGTTTTACTGCAAGTAAAATCTTTCATTCCATTACATTCCATTGTTAAAGGAAAACTGCTCTCTCATTATTTACACATTAAGTTATTTCGTTCACGGGCTGCGTTTCCTAAAATCATTGTAAGCTTAAGTACCTACTGGTATCAGTACCAAATGATAACCTACAATTATTACTTTAAAGAGCTATTTCTATTAGATAAACTCATGTAAAGTAGGTTTGGTGGTATAAATTAATGCATTTAGGTTGAATCAGTGATATTAAGTAACATTTTTTGACTTGAATAAAACCTGCTGTTTAGGGTATGTTTACATGACAGCGATGTATTTAAAACAGGAACGTTTGTACTTCTGCATTTTTCGCATAAAGACCTGTTTTTTAAAAGTTTGTGTTTTCAAGGCCCCCAAAACGCCATAGTCGTGTAAGTGTAACGGCCAAAACACGTCACAGTTTTCAACTAAAAACTGAAAACTTTTTATGTGTTAACAGCTCTTTAGGTGTTACCAATTTTTTTTGTGGCGTTTTTGCCTTTTATTAGAAGAGGACACTAGCTAGACAGGAAGTGAGATGGGAGAGAAGGGGTATCGGGAAAGGTCCACGAACTGGGACTCGAACTCGGGTCGGCTGAAGCACAACAGCGCTACATGTCGGAATCATCTTAGAGTTACGAGCTGTTGATTATTATTAGTGCGCTGCTGCAGTTATGTTATCAGACTGCGTGCTTTAAAGCTAGATGTATTCTGATTGGCTGTCAATGTTTTCAGCCGAAAAAAAAATCGTTCGAACAGCGATTTCAACATTATCATTCCTCTGCGGCGGTATAGTTATAGCTGTGATGTTGACTCTGCTATTTTTATAGAGTCACATTTACCGATGCTCTGCAAAATTTTTACTGGCGAGATCCAGTTATTCCAGTAGGAATCTGCGCAATCGGGAGTTTTGCGCGATTTCCCCATGCAGCTTTTGCTCATTTTCAAGATGGTCACGTTATTTCGCCACATTGACTAACAGAAAGCTGCTTGGTTTTGAAAGTGACTTCCATGTGAGTTATGCTTCAAACATCACTACACTTGACAACGAACCTTTTTTGCTAATTTTGCTAATGTGACTGTTTTTAAAACCTTATAGATATATATTCTTAGTGTGAAAAGGCTTTTTTTGTCCTTGAATTTTTTCACAAGGTTTCTCATTTGATTTCAGGCATTTGTTTTTGTTTATATTTTCTTGTGTAGATGGAGCATCCAAACATCAGTTCCCTTCAGAGAGAGAACTTTATATGGAATCTCGCCAGTGTTCCTCTCTTAAATCAGTATCTCCATGTGATGGATGGGGACCCTGTACAAAAGGTTGTTAAAGCCGTTATTGAGCAGTACCAGATCCAAGTCATGCCAAAACTACCATTGTTTCGCAAGTGTAAGACATATTTGAATTTAAAGTATTTCACTCCGAAGTCAACGCAGTGCTTACAACATTTTTATTGCATTGCAGGCATTAACCATGGAGACTTCAACGACCACAATCTCTTGGTGAAACCTGATGGACCTTCAAAGTACAAGATCTCCGGGATTCTTGATTTCGCAGACATGAGCAGTGGGTATTTCATATTTGAGCTGGCCATAACTATCATGTACATGATGATTGAGAATCCCAATCCGGTCGACGTCGGAGGACCAGTGGTGGCGGGATGGGAAAGCGTTTTTCCTCTCAATGAGGCAGAAAGAGATTCGCTGTATTTGCTGGTTCTGTGTCGGTTCTGCCAGTCCCTGGTTCTGGCCTGGCACGCTGTGATCCAGCAGCCAGAGAATGAGGAGTACTTGATGACCACGGCCAGGACAGGTGTGCAGCTGCTCAGTCGTCTTTGGGAGCTGGGTAAAGAGGAAGTGGAAAGAGTTTGGTTCCAGAGTGCAGCACAGTTCAGCCAACCCTGACTGAGCACTCAAGCATGACAGCTTGCTCCAAAAATATATGCAATATAAACCCAAATCCATCAACTTTCTTACATGGAAGACTAACTGTGAAATTTGAAATCAAGTCAATGAGGACTGGGACTGTCAAGCCTCAAAATGCCCCAAAAAATCACCATAAAAGTGGTCCAAATGTATTTACTTGCAATCAGTGATGATGTCAAATGGTGACTTTGGTGGAAGGGAGGGAGATACGCAGAGGTGTGGAGTCCAGGAGCCATGTTTATTCCACCCATGAACTCAGCCATCTGATTTCACTAATTAGTTCTTTCTCCTGGCTGAAAAACTGTGTTAATTAGCAAATCCAGGTGATTGGAACAAAATACTGAGGAGGACTTTTACTTTCTGAACCTGGACTTTACACCTCCAGGGCTTGAATTTCGGTGCGGGATTGCGGGTATTGCGCATATTTTTTATCATTCCCGCAGGTCTCCCATTTATAATGCGGGAAATTCCCGCAAACATTGATTCACTTTAGCATGTAGGTTCAGGTTGTATTAGTAAATTAATCCACGCAGATGGAAAATCAAATCAGTCATTTTAAAACTGTCTGCGAGACGCAATTTCACAAACAGCGTGAGTGATTCAGCGGCGCTGCGTCTTCTATCTCGCGTCTCTCAAAATGGGTTGCACAATGCAATCGTTAAGCGCGCAGCAGGCGGCGGAAATACACTCTCGCGTTTCGGGAGTCGATCGGGCCAGCATTGCATCACGAGTAACTAAAGTTTACCATTTGCACGTCTTTTCAAGTCTCACCAGTTTAAACAGTCACGCGATTTTAAACTCTTCGGTAGCTACTTGCGCGCTGTCTGAGAGATATTTTTTTCTCTGCACACAAACATAGAGTAAAGCAGCCTCACAAACAGCTCGTGGGTAACAAAAGTTATTTTTCGTGGATTATAAATCGCTTTAACAGTCAAAAACATAAGAAAATGATGTCAATTTCGGTCTTGGAGAGTATCCTCTAATCTAAACACAGTCGGTTATGTCTTAAATAAGCATAAATCGCACGTGACCGTATAATGAAAACAGGATCCGTGCACTAGCTCTTAAAGGGACAGCAGCCATATGTGTCTGTCATTAATTTGTTTGTCAAAACAACAAAACATAGCTTTCATTTTAAGGAATCAGGATTAATAGCCTATGAATTTAATTTAGTCAGGACTAAAATACTACCCAGTGTTATTTTACATTTGATTAGGCTACTTTATTCAGTCTCTGTAGTATTTCTGAATAGCCTACTAGTTTTAGACCTAAGCAAAAACTTTTCTCTTTATTTCTCTTTATTGATATCTTTATTCTATTGTATTTATTTGTGCTACTTTTTTCAATTTAATTCAAAGATTGAAATCAAGCTTCCTTGAGTTGTGTAAATTCTTAAGAACAAAATGACCCCATTGTAAAAATGCAATGAGTAGGCTAAGCATACATTTAGGCGAGATAAATGTAATTAAAAAAAAAGTCTAAACTCCCCCCTCAAATTAAAAATTCCCCCCCATAAGAATCACCTAAGGGGGGATTTCCCCCCCATTTTCCAAAATGAAATTCAGGCCCTGACCTCTGGTGATACCAAACATGCACTTAAATAACATTTTCATTGTGCTTTTGGCTCTTTTCAGTCGCTGTCGGGTGGAAACCTCATATCTTAAAACATTACTTTCTATGAAAAAAAAAGGCTGTATTTGTTTTTATAATTAAAGACGGTCAAAACTGTGCAAGGAACTTCATTCACCATAGAATGTTGGTGGAGTTGTGAGGTTTGAGGATCCAATGGAGTTTAGAGGTTTATTTTTTACACTGTCACACTGTCTTTTTTTAAATTGGTCAAATATATGCAAAACCCACAGAAAGATGTGAAGGGTGACCAATAGTAATGATTTATGGAGAAAAAATTAATAAAATGACATATGGAGAAATTGGAGATGCGAGGTTTCCACATAACACCGACGGTATGGAAAAGAGCAGTGGATAAAAGTAAGTGTCATGGTTTGGTGCAAAAAAAAAAAAAGCATGGGCGAACGATAACACCATTTTAAATTTGAGACGAGCTAACACTTTAATGTACACGCAGTTTGATTAGTATTATTAATAGTTAATGAAAACCTTAAACATTAGATGAAATGTCTACTGCACAGGATTATTGTTGGACTACTTATATGATCCTTCAGTTTTTGAGAGAACACTTATGATGCACAAAATTAATTATTAACTAATATCAAAAATACCATGCATGCCATAATTTCTTTAATAAAGCAGCATATGTTTATTTTTTAATTGTGGACCGATACATTTTTTTAGTCAAGGTTAAGATGAACACATTTATGTTTTTAGAGAAATCAAGATACTTTTGTATTAGTTTAATTGTTTGTTTCATTTGTCTTATTCAGTGCCTTTATTTCATCCAATAATAAATAATAAACTGAAAGTATTTTCTACAAAACAGGACATTATTAACACTGCACAATTCATGGAGTATGATCACTCAAGTATTATGTACTGCATATCAGTATGACGGATTGTGACAAAAGGTCCTTTAAACATTTATGAACGGCTTTGTCTAATCTTACTGCTCAAAGTATGAATAAACAAACTGCTGACCGCAGCATTTTATCTGATTGGTCAAAGGTCTTTTTACAGCACATATGAAGTATTTTTGAAAGGTCATGGTTTAAATCATACTGAAAAGTGCATTTTAAAGCAAAACTAAGCAAAAAGAATAACAACAAAGTTTGGAACTCCAGTTGATGAATATAATTAGAGGATTTAACTGATAATGAACAATCTTCTTGTTGATGGCTGATTGATACAGAACTTATAAAAACACATGAGCATAAAGGTCTTACAGCCTTCAAAGGCATTTCATTTGGTTTAATGGGTTACCAGGGAACACCTAGTGAGAAAATGTACCACATTGAAAGTTGCTTTGGATAAAAATCAAATGGAATTAGATACACTGACCAACCAAGCATAAAAATTAAACCCCACGTGATTATGTTGGTCTGTGTAAAAAAAAAAAAACTCTTCTGTAGGTCTCAAGGAAATAACTAAACCCTTAACTAAACTGTAACTAAACTGAACCCATTACTTTGGAAACGGTTTCAGACCAAGTTCTCAAAAAAAAAAAAAACTAATTTCATGCTGCTCAGATGCCAAGAAAAGCTTTACAAGCTTCAACAACAATCCTTCAGTAATACATTCTCTCTGCTCTCCATAAATGTCTTGTAGTTTTCACATCCTGTGGCCTTGATTTCTATTGTGTGGTAAGTGCATCTATAGTCATTCAATGTCTTGTGTGGTTCCAAAGCATCTGTTCATCATTGATGATGTCTACAGCATGTGATGCTGTTGTTTGCTTGCTTTGGAACTGAAAAATGAGCAGATGGCATAGAGGAAACAAGTGTTGCCATATCACATAATAACAGATTATGCATATGAGTGGTAAATGGACAGAACTGGGCTTAAATTTCACTGATGGTGTTTCTTTTGATGTGCAGAGCTACTGTCCTTTACATTAGCCCATTTACATCCAAGTAAAAAACAAAAACAGTAGGGGTGTGCATTGGCACTGCCCTCACGATTCGATTCGATTACGATTCACCAGGTAACGATTCGATTCAATTCGATTCTTTGTGTTGAGCGTTCAGAGATGCTCTTCTGCTTCAAGGTTTGGTGTGTTGAGCGTTCAGAGATGCTCTTCTGCTTCAAGGTTTGGTGTGTTGAGCGTTCAGAGATGCTCTTCTGCTTCAAGGTTTGGTGTGTTGAGCGTTCAGAGATGCTCTTCTGCTTCAAGGTTTGGTGTGTTGAGCGTTCAGAGATGCTCTTCTGCTTCAAGGTTTGGTGTGTTGAGCGTTCAGAGCTGATCTTCTGCTTCAAGGTTTGACGTGTTGAGCGTTCAGAGATGCTCTTCTTCTTCAAGGTTTGATGTGTTGAGCGTTCAGAGATGCTCTTCTGCTTCAAGGTTTGATGTGTTGAGCGTTCAGAGATGCTCTTCTGCTTCAAGGTTTGATGTGTTGAGCGTTCAGAGATGCTCTTCTGCTTCAAGGTTTGACGTGTTGAGCGTTCAGAGATGCTCTTCTGCTTCAAGGTTTGGTGTGTTGAGCGTTCAGAGATGCTCTTCTGCTTCAAGGTTTGGTGTGTTGAGCGTTCAGAGATGCTCTTCTGCTTCAAGGTTTGGTGTGTTGAGCGTTCAGAGATGATCTTCTGCTTCAAGGTTTGACGTGTTGAGCGTTCAGAGATGCTCTTCTTCTTCAAGGTTTGATGTGTTGAGCGTTCAGAGATGCTCTTCTGCTTCAAGGTTTGATGTGTTGAGCGTTCAGAGATGCTCTTCTGCTTCAAGGTTTGACGTGTTGAGCGTTCAGAGATGCTCTTCTGCTTCAAGGTTTGGTGTGTTGAGCGTTCAGAGATGATCTTCTGCTTCAAGGTTTGACGTGTTGAGCGTTCAGAGATGCTCTTCTGCTTCAAGGTTTGACGTGTTGAGCGTTCAGAGATGCTCTTCTGCTTCAAGGTTTGACGTGTTGAGCATTCAGAGATGCTCTTCTGCTTCAAGGTTTGACGTGTTGAGCGTTCAGAGATGCTCTTCTTCTTCAAGGTTTGATGTGTTGAGCGTTCAGAGATGCTCTTCTGCTTCAAGGTTTGATGTGTTGAGCATTCAGAGATGCTCTTCTGCTTCAAGGTTTGACGTGTTGAGCATTCAGAGATGCTCTTCTGCTTCAAGGTTTGACGTGTTGAGCGTTCAGAGATGCTCTTCTTCAAGGTTTGACGTGTTGAGCGTTCAGAGATGCTCTTCTTCTTCAAGGTTTGATGTGTTGAGCGTTCAGAGATGCTCTTCTGCTTCAAGGTTTGATGTGTTGAGCGTTCAGAGATGCTCTTCTGCTTCAAGGTTTGACGTGTTGAGCGTTCAGAGATGCTCTTCTGCTTCAAGGTTTGGTGTGTTGAGCGTTCAGAGATGATCTTCTGCTTCAAGGTTTGACGTGTTGAGCGTTCAGAGATGCTCTTCTGCTTCAAGGTTTGGTGTGTTGAGCGTTCAGAGCTGATCTTCTGCTTCAAGGTTTGACGTGTTGAGCATTCAGAGATGCTCTTCTGCTTCAAGGTTTGGTGTGTTGAGCGTTCAGAGCTGATCTTCTGCTTCAAGGTTTGACGTGTTGAGCATTCAGAGATGCTCTTCTGCTTCAAGGTTTGATGTGTTGAGCGTTCAGAGATGCTCTTCTTCAAGGTTTGGTGTGTTGAGCGTTCAGAGATGATCTTCTGCTTCAAGGTTTGACGTGTTGAGCGTTCAGAGATGCTCTTCTGCTTCAAGGTTTGACGTGTTGAGCGTTCAGAGATGCTCTTCTGCTTCAAGGTTTGGTGTGTTGAGCGTTCAGAGCTGATCTTCTGCTTCAAGGTTTGACGTGTTGAGCATTCAGAGATGCTCTTCTGCTTCAAGGTTTGATGTGTTGAGCGTTCATAGATGCTCTTCTTCAAGGTTTAGTGTGTTGAGCGTTCAGAGATGCTCTTCTGCTTCAAGGTTTGATGTGTTGAACATTCAGAGATGCTCTTCTGCTTCAAGGTTGGACATGTTGAGCGTTCAGAGATGCTCTTCTTCAAGGTTTGACGTGTTGAGCGTTCAGAGATGCTCTTCTGCTTCAAGGTTTGGTGTGTTGAGCGTTCAGAGATGATCTTCTGCTTCAAGGTTTGACGTGTTGAGCGTTCAGAGATGCTCTTCTGCTTCAAGGTTTGGTGTGTTGAGCGTTCAGAGCTGATCTTCTGCTTCAAGGTTTGACGTGTTGAGCATTCAGAGATGCTCTTCTGCTTCAAGGTTTGGTGTGTTGAGCGTTCAGAGCTGATCTTCTGCTTCAAGGTTTGACGTGTTGAGCATTCAGAGATGCTCTTCTGCTTCAAGGTTTGATGTGTTGAGCGTTCAGAGATGCTCTTCTTCAAGGTTTGGTGTGTTGAGCGTTCAGAGATGATCTTCTGCTTCAAGGTTTGACGTGTTGAGCGTTCAGAGATGCTCTTCTGCTTCAAGGTTTGACGTGTTGAGCGTTCAGAGATGCTCTTCTGCTTCAAGGTTTGGTGTGTTGAGCGTTCAGAGCTGATCTTCTGCTTCAAGGTTTGACGTGTTGAGCATTCAGAGATGCTCTTCTGCTTCAAGGTTTGATGTGTTGAGCGTTCAGAGATGCTCTTCTTCAAGGTTTAGTGTGTTGAGCGTTCAGAGATGCTCTTCTGCTTCAAGGTTTGATGTGTTGAACATTCAGAGATGCTCTTCTGCTTCAAGGTTGGACATGTTGAGCGTTCAGAGATGCTCTTCTTCAAGGTTTGACGTGTTGAGCGTTCAGAGATGCTCTTCTGCTTCAAGGTTTGACGTGTTTAGCGTTCAGAGATGCTCTTCTTCAAGGTTTGACGTGTTGAGCGTTCAGAGATGCTCTTCTTCAAGGTTTGACGTGTTGAGCGTTCAGAGATGCTCTTCTGCTTCAAGGTTTGACGTGTTGAGCGTTTAGAGATGCTCTTCTGCTCTGGTTGTAACGAGTAGTTATTTGAGTTTCTGTTGCCTTTCTATCAGCTCAAACCAGTCTGGTCATTCTCCTCTGGCATCAACAAGGCATTTTCTCCCACAGAACTTCAGATTCTCTGTAAACCCTAGAGATAGTTATGTGTGAAAATCCCAGTAGATCAGCAGTTTCTGAAATACTCAGACCAGCCCGTCTGGCACCAACACCCATGCCACATTCAAAGTCTCTTAAATCACCTTTCTTCTCCATTCTGATGCTCAGTTTGAACTTCAGCAGATCTTGATCATGTCTACATGGCCAAATGCATTGAGTTGCTGCCATGTGATTGCCTGATTAAATATCTGCATTAATGAGCAGCTGAACAGGTGTACCTAATAAAGTGTGGCTAGTGAGTGTATATATTGAAAGAAAAGCGAGTCTGGGTCTTTCTTAAAAATCAACTGCTGAAATTGCATTGAATAATTAATTACAGTTTCAGCTTTTGCCAGTATAGCAGTTATATTTTGTGTTATAAAAAAAAAAAAATAGGGCTCATAGCAACAAATGATAATTAAAACCCAAATTGGGATGTAAAGACATTTTTCTGTCTAAAGACAAAAATAGTGTATAATTATCCTGTATCATTATGACAAGGGTTGCATCAGAATGTATATGTACATTTGAGTTTCCAAATGTGCATAGGTGTGTGTGAGTTATACAAACACTGCAACAAAGTCAAGACAATCTTAATATGATAAGTAGTAACAACAATTTTAGTAATGGTGATATTCAGTCATAATGCAGTAATTGCTCACACTAAACTAATAGGAATTATGAATTGAACAACTGCCGTATGTTTGTTTTACCACTAGATAGCACTGCTACCACACAGAAAGATTTTATTCATTTATTCATGTCAGTTTCACACACATTCTGCTGGCCACATACTTGAAGATTTTAAGCCCAGTTTTGGGCCCGATTTGCAACCACCAATGATCACAACTGTGGTGTCATTACAATTATTTTACTGCTCCCGATGGAGTCGGAGCCACCCCGATCCCTAATCCCAAATATTGATGTTGCAGATGTCCGTCCTTGTGAGAGAGAATGTTAAAGTCACCAAAGTCAAAATGGACAGTTTTTACTCTTATGATCCTAGTACCATGCACATCATTATTATTGTTTTTTATTTAAATGAATGTGCTTCGTAAAAAAAAATAACTTCCCCTCCCGCTTGCAGCGACATCTATTCTCTGATGATGTGTTTACTGACACGAGGGCGGGGCAACCTGTCAATCACATGAGATCCACCAATAGCAAACCACAACCATCCAATTAATTCCCCACAGACAAAATCAAGCCTGCCCTGCATTTGATCTTGTTCCAGAAGCCGTTTCACTCTGATATACGTCACAATAGGGAAGAAAAGACTAGCGCAACTTCCGTTTCATGCCGCCTAATTTTTTTTTTTTTTTTTTTTTAAATCTCTTTACATTTTTCTCGCAATTGCGAGTTTAGTTATAAACTCATTATAAGATATAAACTTGGGACTGATTTATAAAGTCGGAATTGCAAGATGTAATCTCACAATTCTGAAATGTGAGATAGAAAGATGCAATTACCTTTTTATTTCTTTGTGGAAACAAGCTTCCATTACGGGGTGATATTACAAACAGGGGGGAAAAAGCCCCATTTATCTCAAGACTGTTGGAAAGCTGCTCAGCAAATCAAATGCGAGGATGTTCTTCTGGCAGAAGACCTTCGAAAAGTAGGCAAACCAATAATGTCTTAATTTAAGAGAGGAAACAAAACTATGTACCCACTTGAATTGTACATCAGAAGTCATCCCACTTCTGAGAGTACAGAAAGGTGTTTATGCATGTAAGTTCCTAATCACGCTGCAGCAGTACTGATGGTTGAATGAATAATTTAGAATCATAATCTTTGATCTTTTGCTTCATGTATGGGCTGCAACAGTTGCTCCATAATCATCTCTAGAGAATGCTAATAAGATATTGAATGTCTTGATGCATAAATGCATAAAGTCTATGATGCGTCTATAAATCCTCTTGATATTTGAAACAAGAGTTTCAACAAAATGTTCAAACACTTTTTGTTTCCATTTTTAATTATTTATGTATTGTTTTTATCATCTCAAACCCAACATAAGTCCATCTTTCTTTTATAATTTAGAATGTTTTGTAAAATCAAGATTTAAAAAAATAAATAAAGTCTTGGTCTTTTTGTGAGTAATTAAATGGTGCGCGTTGTTCCAAAGGAATGTTTGTAATCTTTCATCACTAATACAATCAAATCCCAACAAATAAAATCAAGTCCCAGTCTACAGTTTTTTTTATTGTTGAATATCCTGTTTCACTTAGAAAATACATGACATTGGGTTACATTTAATGTGTATTTAAAGTCCCCCTTTAGTCAATAATTTTATCAAAAAACTGACATATTTAAAAGTTCTTTCCTTAAAAAAGTTTCTTCATGCCTTAAAATAGCTTTAATGTCCCTCTACACCCTTGCCTCATTTATTATATGCAGTTCTATTAATATGCAAATGAGCCCCGCCTCCATTCGTTGACGATCACACCTGATTGGTTACAAGGCAGTTTTGTGACGTCAGAAACACCAGTGATTTCAAACCGCGCTTTTGAGACTGTCTTTGGTTCATTGCAGTTTTAAGGAGAAAATACTCAGCAATGGTGTATGTGTGTGACGTGACCGTCGGCTACACCCACTGAGTGGCAGAAAGACTGAGCGACAGCATTTGTTTTCAGGGTGAATGCCGCAAGAAACACACAAAACACATCTAAAATGGCAAAGAGCTTTGCGATTGACTGAGGTATTATCTGAGGTATATTTTTACAGACTGCCGAAAGCTACAGAACAGAGAAGCAAATGGATTCGCTGCAACTGAAAGAAACAACTGGACTCCAGGAAGCAAAAGGTGAATTTGCAGTTTTGTGTCAATATGCTGAATTTATGTAAACTCATACCCTATAAATTGCATTGTTATAACTCATCAATTAAATATTTACCATTATATATTCTGCATAATTAGTTGATTTTAAATAAACACTGACAAAAACTATACAAGTTTAAGGGCTGGACGATATGATGATATATATAACATTGAAATCCGGTCACGCAGCAGCTTTTTTGCCACTCAGTCCAGCTGTTCAAGCGGTAAAGTGACGTCAATGCATACCCTCTATTTGCACATGGTTTGTCTTAAAGCATATTAAAAACACCACATTGACATATGAACAATATTAAAAGCTTGATTTTCAACACAGGTTTAAGTGCCCAGATACTATAGCAATGGCTAAGCAACATTGTGGGAAATACTGTGACGGACACAAAGACGCTGAAACTGATCCACTTACCTTAATAACTGGGGCTCATTGAGTCTTATATAATTTCCTGCTCTTTTCATATTTTCTTTAGTTTCATTGCTTAAAGTGAAAAAATGTGAGATAGGAGGAAAAACTCATTTGAATATTTTAGCATTTTCTAGCAAATGATTTGTGTTCCCCCAAGAAATTTTGTGTTTAATCTCAAAACTTTTGAGTTCTTTTTAAATGAACGCAAAGTTTCCTGGGGGAATGCAATATTTTGCCAGAGAATGCAATCAAAATGCATTAAAAAAGAATTTTTCTCCTATTTCCTTTTTTCCCCATCACCATGTCCCTTTAGTGCCTCCATGGGGGTCTGATTGTTTAAAGGAAATTGAAAATTGGAAGGGGATGTTTGTTTTCTTTCTCTTTGGTAATCTGAAAAAGTTTGCATAAAGATAAGGTGATCCAACCCTATTTTGTTTAAAAAACCGACACAAAAGTAAAATGGATTACTTGATCCTGGATAGCAAACATGGGATTTCCAAATTTATTCTTATCCAGAAATAAACTTTTTGTACAATTGGGCCCAGCAGCATCACAGGATACGCCAGTCAGAAGACTCATCCTGCTCTCCATTAAAGCCCATCATCTTGTCTGTAGATACTGACTAAAACACTGTATGAGTTCAAAGATTTTCCACAAACCCTCTGACTCAAACAGAAACTACAATACAACAACTGTATAAACAGTACATTTGATACAGTAAATTTCAATGGCCAGAATGCTCCTCAATGACCTTATCAAAGAAAACATTGGTTGCACTTTATTTTACAGTATGTGCACTTACATGTATAAGGTAACTACAAGGGTTAAGGAAAGGTTTAGTGGTAGGTTCAGGGTTAGTACCTAGTTATTACCCAGTTATTATAATTACTGTAATAAGTACATGGTATGTACATGCGGAACAGGGCTGTAAAATAAAGTGCTACCAAAACATTTATTTTTCCCTTAGTTTTTAGATGCCATCATTCAAATATCTTGATGAACAAATGTTACTGCTACGTCTGTTTCTAAGTTTGAGTTTTGTTTGAGTTGTTAGCCTGTTAGTTTTGCGCTGTTTCCAGTGCAGCTACTTTTCATTCGGTCACTGCCGGTGTCTCGTCGGGGCAAGTTGAACCGACTTATTGGGATCTCCCTTGAGAGACCAATCAACTTTCGAGTGTAACTAAACCAGCCAATGCACATTGCATGCGGGTTTTGCATCCGACACTCTGCCCTGCAGCGCGGGTATAAATATGGAAGCGGGTGCATCGCATACTTGCCTCTCGCTTCGGAGCCGAGTCCTACATGTGTTCTGCTTTGCCAAATTCACAGACAAGTGTACTTCTACGAGTCTACGAGTCTGCTGCTTTTCCTGGAAGGTGCCTCTCGTTTGGTGTTGGTGTGACGGTGCTCTCAGTGGAGATTACTACTTCAAAAGAGCATTACTAACAGCTGTTTTCACAGCTCTTCACAGAGGTTGCGCCTTCAAAGAGTTGTGAGAGTACACAGCTGGCTGCACTATTTCCTGCTTGTGTGCCACGACCATCTCCCCTGTGGGCTTCAGCACCAGAGAGAGCAAATTCCTTAAAGAGCAAGCACTGGTGTGATTTTGCGTCTTTTTAAAGGTGCATTGCGCAAGTCTCTGAGTTTTTGCAGAACTATGCCCCCTTCTGGCGACACGCGAAACTGCAACCAGAGTTGTGCACGCGGTTACGTGGAGTTTGCGTTGGGGTTTGGGATGAACTAGAAGCCGGTCTCTTTGAATCCATCTTCTACTTTTGCCAAAGTCGCTTGAGTTGTCTTCGCTGATGCGGATAATGGCGGCGAATACACAAACCTGCCAGACATAGCCAGGTGAGCGTGAACGCGCATGACGTCACGCCCAGTCGATTCCGTCCCGAATCCCTCTTATTTATTTTACTGTACAGGATTATAGAGGCAATCGCAGAGATCATAGAAGGGCTCATTCAGCCCATCAGGCAATTGTTTAAGCATGTATGGGTTAGAAAAACGGGTATTTTTAACATGAAAAGTTGCTTTATGCACCTTTAAAGATGTCATTCCGCCTGTGTTTTTCTGGATGCAGTAGTCATCTGGCTCTGGCTGTCTCGCAACCACCCCGGCCCAGAGTCCTCCAATGATTGTTTGTAGTAAAGTTGTCATATTTCCGTCTTCCTTAGTTTCCTATTGGCTGAGCTGTGGAAGTCAGGCTATAAAGCGGAAGGAGGCGGCTCTTGGCCGGAAGCCAGCTTGTTCAACGCCATTTCGTCATGTTTACCTTTTACTCTTAGTTTGTAACTCTAGTTAGGAGCGGGGAGTCTCAGCTTGACTTTATTAGTTGGGTTGTCTTTCTTTTTCCTCTGTTGCTGAGTATTCATTTTTGGTTACTTTTGTGAGTTGTTTGTGTTGTAATAAATACAGTACTTTATTTGGATCACGCTAGTCATTGTCCATCTCTTATGTTATGTGTCCCTTGAATCCTAGACATTTATATAAGGGACCGTTACAATCACTGTCTCTAGTGTCTGGGTCTTAAGCATGCTGAGGTAGTGTTCGTAGATGCGTCATGTTCTCACGGGAACATGACCATCTCGGTGTTGAGATCGAGACTCGAATACATCTCTTGAAGTCCTTTTGCCTATTCCCTGATCTAGCTCTAAATCTGGTGGCCACCAGATTCGTTCTACTTTGGCTAATATGATGTGGATCTGAGGATAACAGTGAGGGCTTCACCGACGAGACCACCTCCTCGTGCCCCTCACTCATCTTGCGCACTGCAACCATTGGAGCTTTCAAGGGAGTGCGCTGGCCCCTATTACCTTTGGGGCTCCACCCGATGAAAGCGTGTTGATCACTGCTTCGGAGGGTTAGCTGGACTCCTCTGGGGATGAAGGTTCGGCTGCGCTACCCCCCTCAGGGACCGTAGCGTTGCCCAAGTCAGACCCAGAGTTAGCCGCTATGCTTTTCCAGGGCCGCCACGAGTGTCGGCCTCGAGTGGAACCCTCCACCATGTCCCGAACCAAGGCTGGATGATTGGTTCTCTGCGCCCCGCCCAGTGCCTTTCTTTCCGTAAGTGCATGAGGAGGTCGCATCCGATCGTGGACGGCACCTATAATTTCCTGAAACCGGTCTGGTGCCTCTTCCCCCCTCACTACCTTCAATGGCGGAGCAGTCAAGGGTTACGTGGAGATCCCCCCAGTGGAGCGGTCGGTAGCGATGCAATTGTGTCTTAAGACTGCTAACACTTGGCGGGGTAATCGGCGCCTCCCTCTCGCAGGCAAGGCTTACAGAGCCTGTGGAGAGGCTGCTTCCGCTCTGCATGCCATGGCGCTCCTGCAGGTCTACCAGGCCAAAGCACTCATGGAATTGCACGAGGGTAGTTCCCACCCAGGCGTTATGCAGGAACTTCACACAGCGACAGACCTCACTCTATCTCCGTCCCGAGATTGGTTTGCAGCGATCGATCTGAAGGACATGTACTTTCATTTCTCGATTCTCCCTCGACACAGACAAATTCTGCGTTTTGCGTACGAGGGGCGGCATATCAGTACAAAGTTCTCTCCTTCTGGCTGTCGCCTTGCGTCTGAAGGCTTCCCCCAGTGAGCCTTCTCGCACAGACACTGTGCAAAGTCAGGGAGGACGAGGAGCAGGTCTTGCTAGTTGCACCGTACTATCCCGCCTACGAGGCGCCTCTATGCGTTGAAGTGGAACTTATTCGTTGAGTGGTGTTCTTCCCAACGGAAAGACCCCCGGAGAATCCCGATCAGGACTGTGCTTTTCTTCCTGCAGCATGAGTTGGAACACAAAGCTTCAGGACCTCAGACCAGCTCTTCGTCTGTTACAGAGGCCAGAGGAAGGGAAAGGCTGTCTCCAAGCAGAGGTTAGCCCACTGGATAGTGGATGCTATTGTCTTGGCGAATCAGTCCCAAGACGTGCCTTGCCCATTCGGGGTGAGAGCCCACTCCACCAGGGGTGTCGCTTCCGGTTTCACTTTATTTCGATAGTCCACTTTAGACATTCTACTAACTATAAGTAACTTTGCAACTAAATGTCAACTAACTCTCATTAGAGTATTAGTAGACTGCAGTAGACTGCCAGTAGACTGTTAGGTTATGGTTAGTATTAGGGTTCGGGTTAGTAGAATAAGTTGACTTGTAGTTGCAAAGTTACTTATAGGCATTTGAATGTCTTTTCGGGGAACATCACAATAAAGTGTTATCAGATATTAAGCAGACAATCTACTAATACTCTAATGATAGTTAGTTGACATGTAGTTGCAAAGTTACTTATAGTTAGTAGAATGTCTAAAGTGGACTATCAAAATAAAGTGTTACCTCGCTTCCTCCTCAAGGCGCCTCGCTGAAAGATATTTGTAGAGCTGCGGGCTGGGCGACACCCAACATGTTGGGTCCGTCTGTCTGTCTGTCTGTCTGTCTGTCTGTCTATCTGTCTGTCTGTCTGTCTGTCTATCTATTTGTCTTAATGAAAAATTAAACATTTAAGCTTTAAAAATGAAGACAACAATTATTTAAAAAATCATTTTAAAACGTGAAATGTTTCATTTGAAAATTACATTTTGTATTTATTTATATTAAAAATAAATGACAATATATAAAACACTGAAAAATTACACATTTCAGCTTTAAATATAAAGACAACATGTAGACATATGTGAAATGTTTTCTTGAAAAGTGTTCAAATTCTCTTTTTTATAGACAAAATATGAACAGATATTTAAGTTGAAATGACTTACATTTAAGGCAGCAACTTTTTCTACAGTGTATGTAAAACATTGAAGTGTTAAAGTTTGTGAAATTGGTAGATTGATGGAATCACTATATCACACCTCCAACAAAGTTGTGTTTTAGTGTTTTTATGCTGGTTTGACGAGTTACAGTGATCTGTGGAGTGTGATTTGCGATGTCAGCGGGAAACTTGGCCTTGTGCTTAAAATTATACTACAGGAACCTGACGATTCTGCTTCGTGCCACCCGTAATTAGAGGAAACCGATGAGACCTCAACTGTGCTGTAATCCAGTACAAGGGATTGGACACATTATTTCCAGGTGTTTCAATGTGAGCTGTGAAATACATTATCACCATGGCGAGAGAGAGCTAAGACAGGGGGAATGGCATTTATTGGGGTGTATGTAGTGGCCTATGACCAGAAACACAGAAACCATCACGCTTCACATCACAGCGCCTGCCCTTTTCTGTTTTATATCATGTCAATCATAGAAATAATCCTAGTAAAATTGCCTGGTAAAATCCATTGCCTCATTGTCTGGAGGTATATAAAAGGATGTTGATTCTTTTTTATTTTTACTTTATTCAATATGAATCTTTTTAAAACTGATTGGAATGGATTTGGCTTAACAATTTTTCAACAACAGTTATTTTTGCATTCACATTTCAAAAGCTAACAAAGTCAGTTTGAATCATGCTTTTTAATATTAAAGGAGCTGTATGTAAGAAATGTATTTCAATTAATCATAAAATGGCCCTGATATGTCACTAGACATTAGGAAATCATGTTCATTTCAAATACTTATATCACTGACAACAGTAGTCCGGCTAGGATATTGTCATTTAAAAGTGATAGTTGCAGCCCTCAACTGATGTTGATGTTGTCATGTTGTGTTTTGGCCTGATGCTCCACCCTCCACCTATCTACCAATCATGAAGTCAGTAGTGTTTCGGCATCCGGGTTGCCAGCTCTGCTCTAGTTACCACAGCTGCAGCTACAAACGTATCAGCCCACGTTCCTGCTGGATCCTGCGGCCTATCTGGCAACCTCGAGTCAGGGGGGAGGGGGAGGGGATACACTGCTCTACAGTAATTTGAAAGTGAGTGCAGTACCAGTTTTGGCCACAATCTTACATACAGTTCCTTTAATAAGGTACAGAACTCAGTTCTACCACAGAGAACATTATATGCAGTTGTTCCCATTTGTGTAAAATAGTAAAACCAAGAATAAAGGGAGAAAAGGAGTTTGAACCAAAGCATTTGACATATGATGTTATTAAAATAACAGTCTTTAACGACTGTTAGTGTCATAATATTGTTTTAACATTAATGGAGCAACATAAATTGTATAAAACTAATTATAGTGTAGTGAAAGAATTTTTAGATTATCTTGTTTTTGTGTGTTTGTTATATAAAAGTGACACCAAGATGTTTTGATTTAGAATTTTTATTAAAATATGAAGACTTAGAGGCCAAAATGTGGGGTAAAAGGCCTGGAAGGAAAAGCCCCTGTGTGATAAAATGGCAACACTATATAAATACTTGTCAGTATTCATAAGTACACTTTCATTTCAAAGACAACAGAAGTACACTTAAAAAAATTCTATGATCATTAAAGGGATACTCCACTTTTTTTGGAAATAGACTCATTTTACAACTCCCCCAGAGTTAAACAGTTGAGTTTTACCGTTTTCGAATCCATTCAGCCGATCTCCGGGTCTGGCGGTACCACTTTTAGCATAGCTTAGCATAGATCATATCGGACAAGACCATTAGCATCTCTCTCAAAAAAATGACCAAAGAGTTTCGATATTTTTCCTATTTAAAACTTGACTCTTCTGTGTGACGGCTGACTACAAACAAAAAGGTGTGAGGACTCAAAAGCTGGAGAAATAAGTATTTATTAAATAAAAACACAAAACAAAACCCACGAGGGGGAAAACAGAACTAAGTAAATACAAAATACTAACAGACTAAACACTCTGGAAGATCTCGGGGAAACAGGAAACAAAAGACAATGAACCGACACAGACTGCAAACAAGAGGGGACTAATAAAGGGAACTAATCAAGAGGGAACAGGTGGGAGAACTCAAACAATAATCAGATAACAAGTGGGAGGGATCAGACAATGACATGAGCACATGGCCCAAAATAACAAAACACCCATGTGCAGCACAAGACAGGACAGGCATGTGACATTACCCCCTCCCTACGGAGCGGCTACCAGACGCTCCATCAGACAAGGGCGGGACGGGAGGATAGACCAGGGCGGGGCGGGGCGGAACGGGACGGGACGGGAGGGACAGACCAGGGCGGGACGGGAGGGACAGACCAGGGCGGGACGGGAGGGACAGACCAGGGCGGGACGGGAGGGACAGACCAGGGCGGGACGGGAGGGACAGACCAGGGGGGGACAGGGGGAACAGCAAAGACAGACCAGGGTGGGACAGGGGGAACAAGAGAGACAGACCAGGGTGGGGCATGGGAAATAAACAGTTCTGGAGTCCAGGGTGGAGCCGAGAGTCCATCGGACGGCCAGGGCGGAACAGAGAGTCCATCGGGCGGCCAGGGCGGAGAAGACCCCTCGGGCGGCCAGGGCGGAGAAGACCCCTCGGGCGGCCAGGGCGGAGAAGACCCCTCGGGCGGCCAGGGCGGAGAAGACCCCTCGGGCGGCCAGGGCGGAGAAGACCCCTCGGGGGGCCAGGGCGGAGAAGACCCCTCGGGCGGCCAGGGCGGAGACTTTCCCTCGGGCGGCCAGGGAGGAGACTTTCCCTCGGGCGGCCAGGGCGGAGACTTTCCCTCGGGCGGCCACGGCGGAGACGACCCCTCGGGCGGCCACGGCGGAGACGACCCCTCGGGCGGCCACGGCGGAGACGACCCCTCGGGCGGCCAGGGCTCAGGCACAGGAACCGGCACCACCGGCTCGGGCACTGGAACCGGCACCACCGGCTCGGGCACTGGAACCGGCACCACCGGCTCGGGCACTGGAACCGGCACTGGAACTGGCCCCACCGGCCCAGGAACAGACATAAACACAGGAACAGGCTCAGGAACAGGTTCAGGAACAGACACTGGCTCCGGCTCAGGAACAGACACCGGCTCCGGCTCAGGAACAGACACCGGCTCCGGCTCAGGAACAGACACCGGCTCCGGCTCAGGAACAGACACTGGAACAGACACTGGAACAGACACTGGAACAGACACTGGAACAGACACTGGAACAGACACTGGAACAGACACGGGCTCCGGCTCAGGGACAGACACGGGCTCCGGCTCAGGGACAGACACGGGCTCCGGCTCAGGGACAGACACGGGCTCCGGCTCAGGGACAGACACGGGCTCCGGCTCAGGGACAGACACGGGCTCCGGCTCAGGGACAGACACGGGCTCCGGCTCAGGGACAGACACTGGCTCCGGCTCAGGAACAGACACTGGCTCCGGCTCAGGGACAGACACGGGCTCCGGCTCAGGGACAGACACGGGCTCCGGCTCAGGGACAGACACGGGCTCCGGCTCAGGGACAGACACGGGCTCCGGCTCAGGGACAGACACGGGCTCCGGCTCAGGGACAGACACGGGCTCCGGCTCAGGAACAGACACGGGCTCCGGCTCAGGGACAGACACGGGCTCCGGCTCAGGGACAGACACGGGCTCCGGCTCAGGGACAGACACGGGCTCCGGCTCAGGAACAGACACCACCGGCTCGGGAACAGACACCACCGGCTCAGGAACAGACGCCACCGGCTCAAGCGTGTGTGTAGCCCACACACACCACATGGCTGTGGCTATAATGGCCAGTGTCGCGGTCACTGAGGGCTCAGGCTCAGGAACAGACACCACCAGCCCAGACACAGGCTCGACGGCGGCCATCTTGTCCGAAGACCCAGTCTTGGTAGTGACCTTCTTGTCCGAAGACACAGGCTTGACAGGCGTAACGTGAACAGGTTCAGTGGTGGCCATCTTGTCCGAAGACACAGGCTCAGCAGACGTGACGGGAGCACTCTCGGCGGCGACCATCTTGTCCGAAGACACAGGCTCAACAGGCGTAACGTGAACAGGTTCAGTGGTGGCCATCTTGTCCGAAGACACAGGCTTGGCAGACGTGACGGGAACACTCTCGGCGGCGGCCATCTTGTCCGAAGACACAGGCTCGACAGGCGTAACGTGAACAGGTTCAGCGGTGGCCATCTTGTCCGAAGACACAGGCTCAGCAGATGTGATGGGAACACCCTCGGCGGCGGCCATCCTGTCCGAAGACACCGGCTCGGCAGACTTGACATGAACAGTCTCTGACTGGGCAGACGTGACGTGAACAGTCTCTGGCTGGGCAGACGTGACGTGAACAGTCTCTGGCTGGGCAGACGTGACGTGAACAGTATCTGGCTTGGCAGACGTGACGTGAACCGTCTCTGGCTGGACAGACGTGACGTGAACAGTCTCTGGCTGGGCAGACGTGACGTGAACAGTCTCTGGCTGGGCAGACGTGACGTGAACCGTCTCTGGCTGGGCAGACGTGACGTGAACAGTCTCTGGCTGGGCAGACGTGACGTGAACAGTCTCTGGCTGGGCAGACGTGACGTGAACAGTCTCTGGCTGGGCAGACGTGACGTGAACAGTCTCTGGCTGGGCAGACGTGACGACCTCCATGTCTTGAGGAACAGAGGACGCCTGCTTCCTCCCTCTCCGGACCACCCGACTCGAGACCACTAAACCCGGGACCACCGGACCTGGGACCACCGGAACTGGGACCACCGGAACTGGGACCACCAGACTAGGGGCCTCTGAATCAGGAGAAGCAACAGTAGCCCCCCTTCTCCTGTGCTTTCGAGGTTGAGGTTGTGTGAGAATAACCTCCTCTGGAGATGCTGCCACTTCTGGAGAAACTCTAACCTCCTTAGCTGGAGAGTTGTCGTGACGATCAAGGAGTCTCACAAACCCCTCAAATGTCAAAAATGACAGTCCTCTCATTACTTCGAATGATATTGGCTCATCAAGGGCATAACTAAATAAATCCTTCAGAGCCGCATCACCAAGTCTCAGTCCCTCTGCCGCAGCACTGAATCTCTGGGCAAACTCCCTCACGTTGGTCCCCTGTTGGCGAAGAGAAGTCAAGTCTCTGAACTTCAATATGCGTTCATATTGAGGGCATGGCACAGGAGAAGCCGGTGGTTTGGGCAAATCCTTCCTCCGCTGAGTCCTCATAAATGGTCGGTTCATTCTGTGACGGCTGACTACAAACAAAAAGGTGTGAGGACTCAAAAGCTGGAGAAATAAGTATTTATTAAATAAAAACACAAAACAAAACCCACGAGGGGGAAAACAGAACTAAGTAAATACAAAATACTAACAGACTAAACACTCTGGAAGATCTCGGGGAAACAGGAAACAAAAGACAATGAACCGACACAGACTGCAAACAAGAGGGGACTAATAAAGGGAACTAATCAAGAGGGAACAGGTGGGAGAACTCAAACAATAATCAGATAACAAGTGGGAGGGATCAGACAATGACATGAGCACATGGCCCAAAATAACAAAACACCCATGTGCAGCACAAGACAGGACAGGCATGTGACATTCTGTAGTTACATCGTGTACTAAGACCGACGGAAAATGTAAAGTTGCGATTTTCTAGACTGATCTGGCTAGGAACTATACTCTCATTCCTGCGTAATAATCAAGAAACTTTGCTGCCGTACCATGTGTCCAGCAGGCGTAATGATATGACGCAGCGCCTGAAAATAGTCCCCAGCTCGGTAACTTCCAACGTGACCGGGACTAAGTTTGTCTAACCTATTAGACCTATTTTCAGGCGCTGCGTCATATCATTACGCCTGCTGCACCCATATACGGCAGCAAAGTTTCTTGATTATTACACAGGAATGAGAGTATAGTTCCTAGCCATATCAGCCTAGAAAATCGCAACTTTTCATTTTCCGTCGGTCTTAGTACACGATGTAACTACAGAAGAGTCAAGTTTTAAATAGGAAAAATAAATATCGAAACTCTTTGGTCATTTTTTTTGAGAGAGATGCTAATGGTCCTGTCCGATTCAATGATGTATGCTAAGCTATGCTAAAAGTGGTACCGCCAGACCCGGAGATCGGCTGAATGGATTAGAAAACGGTAAAACTCATCTGTTTAACTCTGGGGGAGTTGTAAAATTAGCCTATTTCCAAAAAAAGTGAAGTATCCCTTTAAGTCATGACAATGTGATTTAACTCAAAATAAGTTAAGCAATAGTTATACAAGATTCAACTAACTTTTTAAGTCAGTTTAATGTAATTTAAGTTGAAATGACTTAAACATCCAAGTTGACTATACTAAATTTAAGGCAGCAACATTTTTTTACAGTTATTAATTACAAATAGTCCTATTATCATGCCATTAAGTGTCTGAAAACACATTCAGTTCACACTAATACATACTGTTCTTAAAAGTATGCTAAAGTCCACTTCTTTTTCACAAGGGAGGATATATTCTTCAGGGTATTTATTATTAGGCCTATGCTTGTACATTTCATCAGTCACATGTTTGGAAATGATTGGATTTCATGTCATTGTCTTCTGGTGTGTACGTTTGGGCTCCTCCTCAAGCAGTTTGCAGGGGTTCAGAAAGGGAGACTCGATGATTAGTCATCGTGTCAGTTATTTGTAATAGTTTTATGAGTGAGATGTGGCTGGTGTGAAGCTGCTTCAGACAATAGCTCATTTCTGCGAGCCCTTCACACTCCCCGAGCGTCCGTAGGTGCTAACAGACTCATA
The DNA here is from genome assembly GCF_964197995.2 of Scardinius erythrophthalmus. Lineage (NCBI taxonomy): Eukaryota > Metazoa > Chordata > Actinopteri > Cypriniformes > Leuciscidae > Scardinius > Scardinius erythrophthalmus. Next base: position 33,880,511 of record NC_138234.1, read on the forward strand.
GGCAGCTATTGTTCTACTGCTGAATTGGAGGAAGAATCACAATTCTCATGTTTTCTTGTCCCCCTCCACTGTACATCCGTTCCTCCCTTTTTTCCGATTTTACTCTTTCCTTGATTTTATTACAGTCTGCATAGGTTCATTTCTTTGAGACCCCTATCTTTAGTAAAAAAGTTTTTTTTTCTTCTTCCTTATGTCAATTCCAGCTTCCATCTCCAAGTGCTTTTCAACAAAAAATACTTTTGCACATCTTGTTTTTACCCAGTGACAGGCCTTTTTGAATGGTTGATTTTTATGATGAATTCATGGTTTTCAGTTTGTTATGAAAGTTACATTTCAATATGTCAAATTTACACCTTCATTTCGATTACAGAATGCTATTAAACACAATATATGATTTAAAATGTGAAAATGTTATTTGTGGAAATGTTACCCCTATTATATTTAAAAATAGCAGTACAATATAGAGTTTTCATCTTTTTTTGTTTCAGACTCAGTCCACTAAGTGGCAGTGTCACAACATGATTCACATGTTAAACTATAACTGTACATATACGGATACTTGAGAGCGGATCAGTCATTTTTGCCAACACATACCACAGGAAGTTAGGAACAATATGTAATAACATTCATGTCTGACTGAAAGGAAGTGAATCGAAGTGTCTGACAGTAAAATGTGATCTGTCTTAGTATCTTATACAATACACAATTGTACAAAAGTTTGGGGTTGGTAAGTTTTTTTTTTATTTTTTATTATGTTTTAGAAAGAAGTCTCTTCTGTTCACCGAGCCTGCATTTATTTGATCGAAAATACAGTAAAAACTGTAATATTGTGAAATATTATTGCAATTTAAAATGATGTTTTTCTATGTGAATATATTTTAAAATGTTATTTATTCCTGTGATCAAAGCTGAATTTTCAGCATCATTATTCCAGTCTTTAGCTTCACATGATCCTTCAGAAATCATTCTAATATGATGATTTGATGATCAATAAACACTTCTCTCTTTGAGTACAAAGTTCAAAAGAGAAGCATTTTTTTATATAATTTTTTGATACATTGTAAATGTCTTTACTCTCAGTTTTGATCTATTTAATGCATCTTTGATGAATAAAAGTATTAAATTCTATAAAAAAAATCTTACTGACGCTTACTGGCCCATTTGAACGGTAGTGTGTGTGTGTGTGTGTGTGTATTGCATAAAGACAACTTAAGAATAAGATTAATTCATTTTTAAACTTAACATACATTTAAATCTACTTATACCTAAATTAAAATTATTTATTTGCATTCTGACAAATTTCATAAAAAAAAAAAAAGAATTTCATTAATTTTGGGGTCAGTTTTGACATGTTCTTGACTGGTTTCATGAGATTCTTCATCTCAGTATTTACTACAGATTTTTTTTTAAATAACTTTATGTGGTTGCTAAAATACACATGACATGATGAGAAAAAAAGAAGAAGATTGGTTACACTTTATTTTAAGGTGATGTTGTTACACTATAATTACACAAATACATACTAATTAATAATAATAAGCTACATGTAATACTATAGAGTTACGGACAGGGTTTGGTTTAGGGTCAGTTGCATGTAATTATGCACAATTTACTCCTATTACTATAGTAAGTACATGCACCGTGGAACTACTTGTACGTCACGTTAAAAGAAAGTGTTACCAAATTGTTCCCTCATTTATACTTAGTCAAATCATGGCCACAATTTAACTAAAATGAGGGAATGAATTAGTGCAGCGATTTTCCTAAAACGAGGGAACAAATTATGAAGTTTTGGGGGTGAATTCTTAGTTCGTTGGCACAATATATTTTTTATTTTTCGTATGTCATGCGTGGGGCTCCGCACTACAATACTTGCTGGTGAATTATAAATTAAAAATTGTCTGATGAAAAGCTTAGATGACTTAAAGGAGAGAGCGTGTAAATATCTAGCGTAGTGTGCGTTTGTCTGAGTGTTTGTGTGTGTGTAGATTGGGGTGAGGGGAGAACTTCCAGATGTGCTGTGGGCAAACTGCCTGTTGGGACCAAAACACAGGAACTTCCTCTGACAGCAAAGATTAATCAAAACCCAGGGAATCTTTTCATGAAGCGCATAGAAAGACAGTGAGAAAGCAAAATTTCCCCTCCCACCTGAAAGAATGCAACGTATGGTAAAGCTCACACTTTTTTAAGCATCGAAACACACATTAACTGCTTGTGTTGCTCATGCGATTTGTCATGATCTGTCTCAAGCTGACGTGTGAGTGATGAATTTGGCCTCTGCTAATTCTTCCTAATGATTTCTTTAAATTCCACATTTTCTTTTCCTGAACTTTATCTCCTGCTTCCCACTGATAAGCCAACAAGCAAGTATATTCTATGGCCAGGGGAATATTTAAAGTAACAAACAAATATTAACAAGGCCAATTTTTTTACAGATGCCAGAGCCTGCTTTCTAAGGTTTGAACATGTCACTGATGTGTGGGCTAGATGGTTCAATCTCCGACTACATCTAGTTTAATCATGTAAGAACTTACTAAAAGGATTTTTTGTTTGAAGACCCACAAAAAAACACAATCTCCCACCTTGGAAAGGAAAGGATATATTACGTTGCTGCTGTTTTAGTTTTGAATCATTGGTTTTCCTCAGAATCTATTACACAAAAAAATGTTTTACAATCTTGACAATATCTAAGGCATATACATTATTGTTACACAAAAAATGTTTTACAATCTTTACAATATCTAAGGCATATACATTGTTACACAAAAAATGTTTTACAATCTTTACAATATCTAAGGCATATACATTATTGAAAAAGACATGAAACATTATAAGGGACTCATTTAGTGTAAAAGGTCTTCTTTCTAGTTCGATTTTTAAAGTACATTTTTGTAAGTTTTTATAAATTGTACTGTACCATTTCAAGCTTTTTCCTTTTAAATATGTAGTAATATAAGTATACCTTTAGTACGGTAAGAGGTTGGACAGTTACAAGACAGTTTCATTTTTCAAATGAAAAATACTTAACATATAACAAATTATATCTCAAATTAAAATAACAAACTGTAAAACTGCCAACCCTGTTGCCTTTCTGAAGTAATTGCAACTAATATTAAAATGTAATATTTTAGTTAGAAATTGCATAACTTGAATATGTTGTAATATATGCCTTAGTAAAAGGTAACAGGGTGGAAAGTTTTGCACCTCAAACTAAAATATCCACTGTGATCTAACTGTAATAATATAAACCCTGTAACTAGTCACCCTCTTATTGTTCTATAGTCACAATTACAGCAAATAATTACATTATTTTAGTTTGAAATTGCAAAATTTTCATTTGTTGCGACTTTCAACCAGTGCAATTTAACTGTAAAGCTGTCAGCTCTGTTACTGTTCTGGAATAATTACAACTGATATTAAAAATGTATTCATTTAGTTTGAAATTGCACAGTTTGTTGTAACACACACCTTCAGAAAGATAACAGGGCTGATCATTTTACAGTTTAATTGGACATTTCAAGCCTCATAATTAGTCATGAAAAAACAAGGTGATTCTAAGAAAGACAATTTAATGCTGGTATGTCTTCATAAATCCACTTTTAAATGATCAGTTGTTTCCTATACAAATCTTGGTAACAGAGTTTGACATTTTAAGATCCTTCTAATGACAAACATTACAAAACATAAACTACAGTGAAAAAATGAGTGGAAGTCAACTTGTCCTTTGGAGATATCACTGTCTGAAAGGATGATAATGTCATTATGGCCGTGTTTTATGTTTGAGTTGTGGAATAGTTCATTACTGTAGAGGGGATATGGGTTGACAAAAGTTGGCATCAGCTATACTAACTGTAACTTTGCTATTAACTGTAATATTGTCATAATAATTACACTTCAAGGGTTAAGTCTTCTAAATATTTATCACCAGCTTTTTGGAGAAGTTTCTCAAGTTTGCACTTAAATGCATCCGGTGCATATTCTGAAATTGTAAATTGAGATAAATCACCTTATTTTCTTTTAGAAATCAGTTCTATGACAAAAAGGTTTTTGTACTTACAGTCAGGGAGCCAATGTGGGTTCATGCGTGTAATAAGCTAACATCCGTGAGTAATTTTGCGCTGTAATTAGGGGCCACACAACACAACCGGTGCCAAGGATCAGTTGGCGTTGTTTATTGCTCTGCAAATACAAACATCTGCACTTAAATACAACAAAACTTTCATATAATCAAAGAAAATCACAATCACATGAAAATGTACAGTACTGCTACACAGACCAAATCACTTTATTCTAACATTTACAATATAATAGAGGTGGTTTTTTTTTGTGCCTCCATTTTTCAAGACGTTATTAGTATTCATATTCCTGAGGTTACTTTAAACAAGGGCATCCAATACAGACCAACTAATATATGATATAAAATTTACATTTTATAATAAATGAGGGCTTATTAGGTTATTTTAATTATGGAGAGGAACCCTGCCCCCTTCTTAAATCACATTCATTTGTGACCTACATCATGACACTGTATTCATCACTAAGCAACTCATTTTAATATTTAAAAGCTATTAATGCTAAAAAAAAATTAAAATGTGTTTTTTTATTCAGTTGAATTTGCATTTGACCCCAAAAGTGAAAAAAAATAAATAAATGTATATATACTTGCATGAATGCAACAATAATTTACATGATGAACTAGAATGTTTTTTATTACTATAGGCACTTCTTATCATATTATACAACATAAAGTAATATCTGCTTGATGTAGGGCACACAACTCAAGACAAGCAAACCCAGTTGCTCATGTCATGTACACGTCATTTGGCCAAAACTGGACTGCTTTACTCCCAAAGGACACATCCAGCGCTCCACGGCAAAGAGGCCCAGGTCAGAGGTGATGGACGAGGGATTACTCTAGCACAACTGCTTTCCTAGCATTTGTTTACTTGACTTACGAGTTGTGGTTTTAACGGGCCACTGATTCTTTATGGCATTATGAGGATATTTGGGTCTTAATTGTCATTTTCAGTTAGAATTACAACTTGAATTTCTATTAAGCAGCTTTTTTGATGAATCGTGACGATTTCTGTGGTCATGGATTCTAAACGATAGTCCTACATCGTACAGTGAGAGAGGTTCAAAGATGGCCGTTGTCGGTCTTTCGACCAAAGATAGCCTGCGATAATTTTATGACAGTGTTAGAGATTTAGCATGATTATCTCTCAGTGTGTTTGCTGCTACGACCTACGTCTACTAGCCAATAAAAATGCAACATGAATTGGCGTATTGATCAACGCGACATGGCGCTAAAACTTAAAACTACTTTCCCCAAGCTCCATTTGCAAGATTAGCATGCCAAATTGGCCTCTTTTCCCTAGCCATGACCGCGTCCATATTCTCCTCTTTCACTTCCTCCTCTTTTTTTCAGCGCACATTTAAAACCACATTCATCTACACCAATAGCACATGCTGATGACGTTTTATTCTTCTGTACTTGCGTCATAGCCTACGTTTCAATAGGTGTCATCATCATACAGTCTACATACATGTCATACAGTGCGATTTGTAATGATCTTATAGGATTGCCGAAATCACACAGTCTGTAGCAGGCATTATTCTTCCGGTACAATCATTTTATTGCCAAAACATCCCACCACTCACTGGTGCATCCTGGTCGCTCTTAGTTGTCAATTGTGTGGTCTAAAACGCAACTGCCCTCACGTTTTGACGCAGGATAAAATATAAAGTGTTGCAAGAATGTAATATAAAGATTGTACAAAATAACTATCTTTTTATCTTTAGCAACACTGATAAAAGTGAATAGCACATAGCATATGGGAACGACATGCATCATTATTTTCTAATACCTCCATTTTCACAGTCCACACTACAACGCTGTTTCAATTCCATCCAAAAAGCTCAGTTTTTTCAGGACGTAATCCCGTCTCAGTGAGGACGGAAGGCCAAAAGAAAAATATGCTTTTTCAAAAGTATCGGGATTAATGTACTGTATGGATATAGCCTAAGACTGGGTACGTTTACACGATGCTCATGGAGACACACTTGCTTTTCTTGCCACAGTCATTAAGGTGTGAGGATTTTTATCAGTTCAAACCACTGACTGTCTTCTAGGGTCTCCAGATACTTGTTTGTCGGGCTGTCCCTGCTCCGTTCTGGCCTCTTTCCCAACACTGTTCCATTGTGCCTGCTGAGTGCAGGGGTTTAGATTACAGAGAAACTAGAGCTGTGCTAGTGTGCAGCGTTCCTGAACTCACCAGAGGACTACAGCTTCTTGTTGTGATTTCCATCAGGATTCTTTCGGACTGGCAGGATTTCTTCTCTCTGAACATATACCCATCAGCAACTGCTCTGATAACCCTCTGCTTCTTTTCTCTGCTCTTTTATATCTCAATGCTTTCAGCAGCGCTGGTCGCTTTGAGACGCCAATAGAGCAGCTCTGTTCATGTGTAAATTATAAAGCTTTGAGGCTTTGTGATTTAACAGCCAACTCCACACTAAAAAAAAAGTGCTTTGAATATACATGATTTGATCATGCACATCAGTTCCACACCAATCAAGTCAGTTACATCAACATCTTTTTTTCCTCTCGGTTAAGTTCAGTAATTCTTTGTCAGAACATAATTTATTCATGAAAAATTTACCATAATGAATGCAAATATTTTGTAAGCTTCCTAGTCAGTGATAAGTGTCCTAAGCATTATTCATTTTTTTCATATATACAAACATTTCTGTGTCAGTTGTGTTTGTTCTTATTTTCGTTTTTTATGGACTTTTAGTTTGTGTTAATTCATCACATGTTTTCCTTTGTCTGGATTTCCCGCCACTCATCAGTTCCCATGGACACTAATCATCACAGCTGCTCATCATTTAGTTCGTTACCACCATGTATTTGAGGGTATGTTTACATGACAACGATATGCTTAAAACTGAGAAGTTTCTCCTTTGAGTTTTCAGCGTACATGGCCTCACCAAAACTGGACAATAGAAGATTGGAAAAACATTGCCTGATCTGATGAGTCTCGATTTCTGCAGTGACATTCAGATGGTCGGGTCAGGGGTGTATTGTGTTAAATTTAACTATATATATATATATATATATATATATATATATATATATATATATATATATATATATATATATATATATATATATATATATATATATATATATATATATATATATATATGTATGAACTAAACTTTTTTTAAAACAAAAATGAAACATCAAGTCAAGTCAAGTCATCTTCATTTATATAGCGCTTTTAACAATGTAGATTGTCTCAAAGCAGCTTTACAGAGATAAGCGTATAATTTAAGGTAACAGAGATTGTTTCGGCTTTACAGCAGAGTTAAGTTATTTCCATCTAAAGTTAGTTTTAATTGATTTGGTTCCGTCGCAATGATCATTTGTTATTAAATTAGGGGCCGCTAAGACGACACCATTCTCTCTACACAGACTTTAAACGCGAACCTGTGAGAAACGCTGATGGCGGTCACATGCGCATTTAGAATGGGTTCTATAGTTATGTGCATTAGAATATACGCAGGTTTGGAATTCCCTACAAGCCAAGCCTAAACAAAATACTTGTCTTTCCTTATAAATTTTGATAAGGAATTTTATATTATTTGTTGCTTTGGGGTAGGACCGCAAGACGAATTTTCCCGACAACGCCTTATCTGTATAGTGGTAGTGGGATCCTCCATAGGGAGAGACTAGTTGGCACTTCAGCACTGCGTTGTCATCGGTCCAGGCGAAGGTCCTTCGTCAGATCTGGATACGGCCTGGATCCGGCAGGCTGCAGGAAAAACCTTGGGATAAACACAGACACTAAAATTAGCGTAGATGCCATTCTTCTCATGATGTAACGAGTACATCAGGATTTTTGGGAAGTGTTCCCGGTTCCGGCTGACCTAATCTATGCAGCATAACATTAAATTATAGAAGTCTATAATGTATTATGTGAAAGCTAGGTCAAAGAGATGTGTCTTTAATCTGGCTTTGAACTGACAGAGTGTGTCTGCTTCCCGGACAATGTTAGGAAGACTGTTCCAGAGTTTTGGTGCTAAATAGGAAAAGGATCTACCGCCAGCAGTCGACTTTGATATTCTAGGTATAATCAACTGGCCGGAATTTTGAGATCGTAATAGACGTGACGGACTATAATGCGTTAAGAGCTCGCTCAAGTACTGCGGAGCTAAACCATTCAGTGCTTTGTAAGTAATCAGCAATATTTTAAAATTTATGCGATGTTTAATAGGGAGCCAGTGCAGTTTTGACAGAGCTGGGCTAATATGGTCATACTTCCTGGTTCTGGTAAGAAGTCGAGCTGCTGCGTTTTGGACCAGCTGTAGTTTGTTTATTAAGCGTGCAGGGCAACCACCCAGTAGAGCATTACAATAATCTAGCCTTGAGGTCATGAACGCATGAACTAATTGTTCCGCATTTGTCAATGAGAGCATATGACGTAATTTAGATATATTTTTAAGATGGAAGAATGCAGTTTTACAGATACTAGACACGTGACTTTCAAATGAAAGATTGGTATCAAAGAGCACACCCAGGTTCCTAACCGACGACGAAGACTTAACAGAGCAGCCATCAAGTGTTAGACAGTATTCTAGATTATTACGTGAGGAAGTTTTTTGTCCAATAATTAGAAACTCTTTAGAAATTTAGAAGTAGGAAATTACAAGTCATCCAATTTTTTATATCCACTATGCATTCCGTTAATTTTGTGAATTGATAAGTTTCGTTAGGTTTTGAAGAAATATAGAGCTGAGTATCGTCAGCATAACAGTGAAAGCTAATTCCATGTTTCCTAATGATATCTCCTAATGGTAGCATGTACAGAGTGAACAGCAGCGGTCCTAATACTGAGCCTTGTGGTACGCCATACTGAACTTGTGATCGATGAGACATCTCATCATTTACTGCTACAAACTGATAACGGTCAGATAAGTATGATTTAAACCATGCTAGTGCATTTCCCGTAATGCCAACATAATGTTCTAATCTATTTAAAAGAACGTTGTAGTCGATGGTGTCAAATGCAGCACTAAGATCGAGTAACACTAATAGAGAGATACAACCACGATCGGATGATAAGAGCAAATCATTTGTGACTCTAACGAGAGCTGTTTCGGTACTATGGTACGGTCTAAATCCGGACTGGAAATCCTCGCAGATATCATTTCTTTCAAGAAAGGAACACAGTTGTGAGGATACTGCCTTTTCTAATATCTTTGACAGAAAAGGTAGATTCGAGATCGGCCTGTAATTGACTAATTCTGAAGGATCAAGTTGCGTTTTTTTAACAAGCGGTTTAATCAAAGCCAGCTTAAAGTTTTTTGGTACGTATCCTAGAGACAAAGACGAATTAATGATATTAAGAAGAGGATCTATGACCTCTGGAAGTATTTCTTTCAGTAGCTTAGTCGGTATAGGGTCTAACATACATGTTGTAGATTTAGATGATTTAATGAGTTTAGTAAATTCTTCCTCTCCTATAGCAACGAATGAATCAAATTTTTCCTCAGGGAGACTACAATGCACTGCCTGATGCGATACTGTAGTAGACGGTTGCATAGTTATAATTGTGTCCCTGATATTATCAATCTTATAAGTGAAGAAGTTCATAAAGTCATTACTGCTGTGTTGCTTGGAAACTTCGGTGCTTGAAGCTTTATTTTTCGTTAGTTTAGCCACCGTTTCAAATAAATACCTAGGATTATGTTTATTTTCTTCTAATAGGGTTGAAAAATAAGCAGATCTAGCAGCTTTTAAAGCCTCTCTGTAAGTAATTGAGCTCTCTTTCCATGAAATGCGAAATACCTCTAGTTTTGTTTTCTTCCAGTTGCGCTCCATTTTTCTGGCTGCTCTCTTAAGGGCCCGAGTGTGCTCGTTGTACCACGGCGTTGGACTCTTTTCTTTAATCTTCTTTAAGCGCAACGGAGCAACTGTGTCTAAAGTGCTGGAAAAGAGAGAGTTAAACGTTTCTGTTGTAATATCTAGTTCTTCTAAGCTATCTGAGATGCTGAGATGATGAAACTGATCAGGAAGATTATTAATAAAGCAATCTTTAGTAGCAGAAGTGATAGGTCTCACATATTTGTAACACGGAGTCGGCTTTGCAGCCTTGGCTAAATGCAAATTACACGAGACTAGGTAATGATCTGAGATGTCATCGCTCTGCTGCAGAATTTCAACGGCATCAACATCTATTCCGTGTGATAATATTAGATCTAGAGTATGATTACGACGATGAGTAGGTCCTGACACGTGTTGTCTAACTCCAATTGAATTTACAATGTCTTTAAATGCCAATCCCAATGCATCTTTTTCATTATCGATGTGTATATTAAAATCACCAACAATTAGTACTTTATCTGCAGTCAATATTAATTCTGATAGAAAGTCCGCAAATTCTTTGATAAAGTCTGTATGGTGCCCTGGTGGCCTGTATACAGTAGCCAGCACAAATCTCAAACGTGATTTATCGTTTACACTATATATTTTTACATTAAGCACCAATGCTTCAAAAGAATTATATTTAAAACTTGATTTCTTAGTGGTTTTGAAACTATTACTATAGATTACAGCAACACCACCCCCTTTGCGTTTCAGACGAGGCTCATGTTTATAACAGTAATCTTGCGGGGTTGATTCATTTAAAGTAATGTAATCGTTTGGTTTTAGCCAGGTTTTTGTCTAACACAGCACATCTAGGTTATTATCTGAAATCATATCGTTAACAATGAGTGCTTTTGAAGTAAGCGATCGAATATTCAGCAACCCAAGCTTTAGCATTTGCTCATCTGTATTATAGCAGTTTTTTATTTGTTGAACATCAATTAAATTTTTAACCTTAGTTGGGTTTAAACGTTTTTTGGATTTCCAAATTCGGGGAACAGACACAGTCTCTATATGATGATAGCTAGGTGAAAGAGGCTCTATGTGATGGGATTTATCTGACCTTGGTGACGAGAGGCCGCTAGCAGACAGTCGGTTTAGCCAGTCTGTCTGCTTCCTGACCTGAGCCCCAGATTGTCATGTTTGAGCTCTAAGACTATGAGCCATATTACTAGAGAGAAGAGCAGCACCATCCCAGGAGGGATGAATACCATCTCTTTTCAACAGGTCAGGTTTGCCCCAAAAACTTTTCCAATTGTCTATGAATTCTATATTATTAAGCGGACACCACTTCGACAGCCAACCGTTAAGCGAACACAATCTACTAACTATCTCATCACTCCTGCGAACAGGAAGGGGGCCAGAGCAAATTACAGTCCTTGACATCGTACTTGCAAGTTCACACACCTCTTTAATATTAATTTTGGTGATCTCCGACTGGCGGAGTCGAACATCATTAGTGCCGACATGAATAATGATCTTTTGATGAATTTACGATTAGCATTAGCCAGCACTTTTAAATTTGCTTTGATGTCAGGCGCTCTGGCTCCCGGCAAACATGTGACTATGGTGGCTGGTGTCTCTATTTTCACGTTCCGTGTAATAGAATCGCCAATAACTAGGGCACAATCATTCTCAGTGGGTGTTTCACTGAGCGGGGCAAATCGATTTGTTATGGTAATCGGAACGGAAGAGTGGTTTTTAGATCCGCGACTAGAGCGATCCCTCACTGTCACCCATTTGCCCGGCTGCACGGGCTCTACTTCAGCCAGAACCGACTCATGTAAAGTGTGCACTATTCTATGCGCATCCAAAACATCTAAAGCACTAGCACTCTTACTATCCTCAATTAAAGTTTGGATGCGTGTTTCTAATTCTGAAATCTTCTCTGTCAACCTAACTGTCTCCTTACATTTATCACATATAAATCCTATATTGTCGACAGAGAAGCCTATACTAAACATGTGACATGAAGTGCAAGTGACAATAACAGGACAAGACATTACTCACCGTGTTTGTTGAGTGATTCTTACTCACCTGAGCTTTTTATGAACTCAAAGGCGCGGACGCGCGAGAGAAAAATAAATAAATAAAATAGCTGAGCGCACGGGTGGCGCGTTAACAGGCTAGCGAATTACTAGCGTTTTGTGCTAGTAGTACTAATAACAAAAGCTAGCGATGTCAGGTTAATCTGAGATGTTGGGTAAAATGTAGTAGTATAAACAACTAGAAATGGTAGTAAAATGATGGTTCAAAACAAAGAAATATATGGCTAAGACGGAGCTTATCGCACCGAATCAAACAAACACACTCACAGCAGGCAGCGAGGCAGACAGGAGCAATCGATCGCAGACAGGACAAATGCATGACTGCATGATCACTGAACTGTGATGCCATTTTCTTCTGGAAACAAACTCTTTTTGCATTATTTTTCTGTTATCTCAGTAAAGCTGCTTTGAAACGATTTGTATTGTAAAAAGCGCTATATAAATAAATGTGTCTTGACTTGACATGTGACTATTGGATATTTTCCTTAGTGCCAATTGAGCATCGTTTAAACGCCACAGCCGACCTGAGTATTGTTACTGACCATCTCCATCCCTTTATGAACACAGTGGGCAACACTTTATTTTGATGGTCCCTTTTTAACATTCTGTTGACTTTAAGTAACTTTGCAACTATATGAATGGTCCTCCAACAGATATTCAACTGACTATAAGTAACTTTACTACTACATGTAAACTTATTCTAAGCCTATCCCTACCAGTCTTCTAATATTCTAATTAATACTCCAATGAGAGTTAGTAAACATGTAGATGCAACGTTATTTATAGTAAATAGAAAGTATTAAAGAAACCATCAAAATAAAGTGAAACCCCACAGTGTATCATCTTCTGATGGCTGTGGTGGAACAGAGATTTGCATCATGGATGAACAGCCGATAAACAATTTAAAAAGCATTGTTTTCTTTACTGTGGATTGGTTATTATTATCAGGGATTGGTCAGCTGTGATGATAAACCTAAACCTACAATCTGATGGGATGAATGTTGTTCCAGGACCATGATATTGATCCAGAAACATATTATAATTGGCAAAATGACCTTTGAAGTCAACCTGAAATCGTCACTGCACCAAGCTACCACCACAGTATCTTATTTCTAAGGAGCAATAAAGAAGGAGATGCTAAAACACTCCAGTAAAAGTCTACATTCAGAATGATCTACGAGGGAAGAGACTGACGGAGATTATCAGCTCATTTGCAGACATTCCTCCGGGGAGTGATCCTGACTCAAGCGACAGCACGTCTACCTGCTTTCTCAGCCGTTAGGCCCTGTTAACCAGCGATTTTTTTATGTTTTAACCAGAAGAGGATTTGTGTCAGTACCAAATGATTAAAAACAAGTTGTCCACTTTGTTGTGGTCATAGTTGACAAATCAAAGTTTCAGGTTAAGCTGAGGTCTCGCTTGAAGGATCCACATGGGATAATTTCCCCCCTGTTGTTTCTAGTAGAACTGAGTTGACAGATCTTATAAATGAACTGTTAATCTAAAACCTCCACATCACCTCAGAAAGCCTTGGTTGAAATCAGTTATTCCTTTGAAATAACTAGTAGTTTTTTAGGCGCCAAGCTGAAGTTTGCATTAAACGGCAGGCCAGACAACCAAATAATTCCACCAAGATCATCAGAATCTGTTGTTTTGGAATTCAAGTTTTCAAGCTAAATCCTGTTGCTTTTATTAAAACGTCTTTCTTTGTGTGTACAGAGGAATTTGTTCTTGGGCATTGATGCCAACTAGCCAAACAGAACGGTTATATTTGGCCCGAGGAAGTTTAAAATTGCTGTTCATTCATCCTCGGTAAAGTGTGACAGTAATTTGCACACTGTCTTCAGGGTCAAATTTGCGGCGCCTCTCAGTTTCAGAGAACAAAATGAGGCTATTGGCTCATCATGAAGTTTTGTTGACTGTCACTTAATTGATACCAGATACTCAACATACTGCAGACCTTTCTAAAGTAACAAAGTCCATATGCCCACATCATTATTTCTTAATACAGTCTGAATGGATCACAGTGGTGCTTTCCTTGATGTTCTGATTTTTAGCAACATCAAATATTGTATGCCTAATGCAAGGTAGGAATGAATTGTGAACATTAAGGTCTTGTGATAACCCACACTCTTAAAAATTAAGGTTCTAGAAGGTTTAGAAGACCTTCTCCCAAAGAACCTTTCAGCAAACAGTTCCTAAAATAACCACTTTTTCTTAGTGTGAAGAACATTGAACATTTTAATTTTCTGAAGATCCTTTTCCCACTATTAAGAACCTTTTGTTCAATGAAATGGTTCTATGGATGATAAAGGTTCTTCATGGAACCAGTAGGGGCTTTCGCACCAGAGGGACGTCTTCATAGTTCTAATAACTAATGATGGAAATACTGTTATTGCTGTGTTTGTGATTTCAATTCTAGGATCCCCTACTGAGGGAACTAAATTAGCTCTTACTTCAGAGTCTAACCCAGCACAATAGAATCTACGAGTGACGCAAGTGTATGTTGGCTGGCTGACATTTTTAAAAAACCTTGTTAGCACAGTTTATAGCCTATATATGTATTTATGCTCAGCTAGCGACAACCATGCAGCAAACATTATAGTACTTTTTTGTAAACTGTTTACTTTCTTTGTTTAACAGTTTTATCTAATTACATATAAGATAGGACTGTTAAACAGATCATAAACTAATGAAGATGGAGAATGGGAGTGGTGTGTGGTCGGGCTCTTGCTAGGTCGTTCTCAGCGGCGTCAAAATATACAAGTCAGTCGCGCAGACAAAATAAAAGTCCCACACAACAACCAGGGATGCGTTTCCCGAAAGCATCGTTAGCCAACTATGGTCGCAAGTTCCGTCGTTATCAGCATAGTTCAACGAGTCGGTGTTTCCCGAAACCATTTTTCCAATGAACATTCACAAACAGCATCGCAAAGTTCGACAGCTCTCGACCTGTGGTTAGAAGCAGAGTTTTTTTGTTAGCATGACATGTGGTCTCAATCAGGAAAATGTTCCTAGGGGAACGTCTCGGTTACGTATGTAACCCTCATTCCCTGAGGACATTACGTCAGTGAATGACGAAATGGGGGTTTCGCTTAGAAGCGTATCACCTTCGAGTTCTAGAAAACGAGCCAGTGGCAATGGAAATGCCATGGGTCTGCGGAATTTGCATAGCGTAACTCGGTAGGACGCCGGCAATCTCGCATCATGTTTTCCGCTGAGAAGCAAAGACCTTGAACTTCAGGCCATTCCAGTGGTACAGCGGTTGTGGCAGAGGGACGTAACGTCTCCGTTCCCTCCTCAGGGAACGAGGGTTACATACGTAACCGAGAGGTTCCCTTTCGTTCAGTCACTACAAGTTACGTCAGTGAATGACAAAATGGGGGTCCCAATTCAATCACGCCACAGTGGCTGTCTTCCAGTGCCCTGCGCTGATAAGACCACTGCAAGGTCTCAAAAGGGTATAAGAGGAGAGCGAAGAGGATTTAGTCTCCTCGCCCCCCTCAGGAACCTGACGACCAGGTCATGCTGTCCCTTTTTCGACTCCACTAGGTCGTGGTGCGCAGAGATGGCAGCCACGTAAACCTTCAGCCTTCGTTCCAACTCTTCTTGGAGGAAGGAGAGCACTTCTTGGAGGAAGGAGAGCACGGACCCTATCGGGCATTTTCTAAGGTCTTCTCGGCGAGAAGAACACCAGGTGACGAGGAGGTTCCGTAGATCGGGACGTGGGTGCCAGAGGGTGCCCCGTCTCTGAGAAAGGAGGTCCTTCCTAAGAGGAATTGGCCAGGGAGGGGCTGTCGCGAGGAGCACAGTTCAGAGAACCAAGTCCGGTTGGGCCAATGAGGGGCAACCAAAAGGACCTGCTCCTCGTCCTCCCTGATCTTGCATTAGACCTGTGCAAGAAGGCTCAAAGGGGGAAATGCATACTTGTGGAGGCCCCGCGGCCAGCTGTGCATCCGTACCGAGGATCCCCTTGGTCAGGGAATAAAACGAGCCGCAGTGGGAAGAGTCTAGGGAGGCATACAGATCTACATGTGCATCGCCAAACTATTCCCAAATCAGCTGAACCATCTGGGGATGGAGTCTCCATTCCCCAGGAAGTGGCTGAAACCGTGAGAGCTCGTCGGCTGCACGGTTCAGGTCTCCCGGGATGTGAATGGCTCGAAGCGACCTCAGATGCCTCTGACTCCATAGGAGGAGATGGCTGGCGAGTTGCGACATATGGCGGGAATGTAGACCACCTTGTCGGTTGATGTACGCTACTGTGGCCGTGTTGTCTGAACGGACAAGTACGTGTTGGGCAACGTCCTTGAGCAACGTCCGGAAGCGGTGCAGAGCCAAGCGTACTGCCAGCAACTCGAGGCAATTGACATGCCAAAGGCGCTGGGGTCCTGTCCAGGAGCCCGCGGCAGCATGTCCCAGCCCATGGTGGAGGAATCTGTTAAGACAACAACATGCCTGGGAACACGTTCTCCGGCCCGTAGAAAGGAGAGGTTCGTCCACGGGGTAAAGGTCTGACGGCAGGCCCGAGTCACTGGTACCCGGAGTGTGCCCTGTTGCCATGCCCATCACAGGACTCGGTCGCGAAGCCAGTGCTGAAGCGGTCTCATATGAAGCAGTCCGAGCGGTGTGGCTGCTGCTGCGGATGCCATGTGCCCCAGGAGCCTCTGAAATAACTTCAGTGGAACCGCATTCTTGCCCTCGAACGGGACAGGGTGGAGGGTTCCAATCCATGGCTGTCAATTCTGGATCGGACTTGGGCAGTGCTGGCACACCCGAAGGAGGCAGCACAGCCGAGTCTTCATCTCCAGAGGACTCCAGCCCGCCTTGTGATGCGACGATGGACATTGTCTCATCCTCTGGGGCGGCGAATGAGATTAACTCACTCTGAACGCTCATGGGTTGCGCGCGCAAGAGGGGGGTGTGGCCCAAGGAAGCATAATCGGGGCTTTGTTCCACACCTTCAGCCTCAGGTCACCCTGGCCACCAGCCAAAGTACCACCTCTTGCGGAGGGGATAGATTGGGGTGTGGCAGAGGGGACTGTACTTCTTCGGAGGTCATCGAGTCTTGACCGAAGCGTCGCGATGATCATGTTCCCACAATGAGAACATGAGTCATCCACAAACGCTGCCTGAGCGTGATTTAAGCCCAAACACGATAGACAACGATTGTGCCCATCAGAAGATGAAACAGACCGACCGCACCCAGAAGTGCATAGGCGAGACATCTTTACATCTTTAACGTGCCACGTGCAAGCTCTTTTTTGATGGGAGGAAATATACTCCGCAGAGTGTTGAAGTGCCCAGGGAGAAACACACACACTGATGGCAGATCACCACGCAGATCAGCAGCAGGCAATGTGATCTCGCAGGAACGCGCCGTTACACCAACACACTGGAGAGTCGCTCGTCTCGTAGAACCACGAAGAACTCAGAACAGGTTTGCAGGGAGTGAAGAGATACTCTTGGCTCCAAAGCAAAAACATGATGTGAGATTGCCGGCGTCCTCCTTTTATACCCAGGCGGTTGGGTGGAGTTACGTTATGCAAATTCCTCAGACCCATGGCATTGCCATTGGCTAGTTTTATAGAACTTGAAGGTGATAGGCTTCTAAGCAAAACCCCCATTTCGTCATTCACTGACGTAACTCATTGTGACTGAACGAAAGGGAACATTTAGTTCTATGTGGATTGCCCTGGTGGCGAGTTCCTATAACTGCCCGGTGCGAAAACCCCTAGAGATGCCAATAAAGAATGGTTATTTTTAAGATAAGGGAAGTCCAACTTATTTCCATGAATCAGTTAATTTCATCCCAAGCACTTCATCCCAACTTGCTTCGGGGAGATTTTCCTGCAATTAGTGGATTATAAGTTGATTTGGACAAATTAGTCGGCTAAATGACAAATTACCGAAGGGAGCACCTATGCTCAGAGTGGAAGGATTGGGTAAACAGTGTGATCATTGCCTTGAGGAAAAACATTAATAGCATATTATTGCTATTATGATAGTGATGGATGCACTATGGTTAGTCAATGAAAACAAATAAATCACAAACAAGTGAAAACCTTGAAATGCATATCAACCATTTATTGTCAAATCTGTTATCATTGTATTATTTTCCCTTATAAAGTAATGAACTATTCCATGTTTTGTAATAGGGATGATCTTAAATTGTCAGCCCTGTTACCATCATTTTGTATACATTCTATATAGTTGATATTTGAAAAGTGGATATGTTGGAAATACCAGCACTACTTATTTCTCTACAAAGAAAACCCTACTCCTGGAGACCTGCTGCCCTGCAATACTTTTGCGAAGCATTGACATATAATTTTTCCTCTTATTTCATCATGTCTCCTTAAGGGCTCCACCCTTACAAATTTTTTTTTTTTTTTTTTTCTCGGAATGATTACAATTTGTAATTCCTTTTACCACAAATACCATTAAACTATGGTTAGTGTAGCAAAACCATGGTTAATGTGTGGTTACAATGGTTTAACTACAATAACCATGTTTTTTTTGTGTTTTTTTTTTTGGTTTGCAATTAATCTCTAAAGCCGTCAACTCTGACTGTCAACCCTTTTACCTTTCAGAAGATTTAGATATAGTTTGATATATCTGAATGTTTTTAGCATGTTTCCAGCTTGATTAAGCAAGTTGTTACAGTAACATATTTCTAGCATGTTTTAACACAATGCTATTGTTTTAACATATGCTAGCTTGTTTTAGCACAATGCTTGTATTACTAGCATGTTTTAACACATTTCTAGCACTTTTTGTCAAGCCAACTATAGCTAGAGATGGCACAATGCAATTTATTTGGACTAAGACACGTTACCCAGAAAGTTCAAAATCTTACAGAAAAGTATTTTTAAAAAATGGAAACAAGAACTCATGTTAAGACTCTAATATGTTCAGAAAGATCCTTCAGGATAATTTTGACCTCCCTATAAACATGACATTTTGCAGACAACTTCATCAGCTTTCGAGTGACTGCGTTAGCCAAAGTCCTTCACCAATTTGACTTGTCACATGTTTCTCATTCAGAGCACTTTAATTCCATTGTGAAATATTTCCGTAAGCTTTTGATTCAAACCAGACACTATGAAATTCTCCTTCAGAGAAGATCTGTACCAGCATTTACTGCCCATCCAGGACTGATCTGCTCTAGCAAGGATTCAGGGCCTTCATTTTGACCATTAAATCTTCCAAAAGCTGTATTAAAGGTTATTTTACACTTCGTTATTACAAATTGACCCCAAAAGCATGAAATGCAAGACAGAAATTCAAGCAGGAATGAACAGGGAGGCACGGTTATTTGCAGCGCTAGCTCGCTTTACATATTTGGCTCTTTTCTGAAAAACACTTCAATGGGTAAATAAGGATCTGGTTTCATAGGATGCTACAGTGAACCTTGACCAGCGAGCCATTCCATACTAAAGCAGCAGAAATCAATTAAATGTGTTCGACCTGTTTGAGAACGCTTTCATTCACCGCTACAGACACCAGCCAAGGCAACAACAGTATACATTTCATCCTCAGAGTCAAATATATTTCCCACAATTATACATATTATGGATTGATGCAGTTTATAAAATGTAAGCCGTAGACAGTATTTTTTTTTTCTATTTGATTCTTTTCTCATTTTAGAGAATGTTAATTTTTTGTGAATGTTAATAATCTGGCTTGTATTTTATCATAGAATCATGCCAGCATTATTATTACTATTATTATTATTATTTACGACTTTACATAAAAGCTCAAATGGCTTTCATGAATACACAGTTTAAAGTTTTACTCGTCACAGATCCAGACTTTCAGTTGGAAAATAGAAAAAATTCATCATAAAAATATAAAATTGTCACTATTTTAACGATTTAAATATTTATACTGTACAAAAATATTAATATATAAAGGACATCTTAGAGAATACAAAAGTATTCCACAACTTTTTTTTTTATTATTATCATTATTTACTACTTTGCATAAAAGGTCAAATGGCTTTTTATGTATGATTTTGTTGTTGTATTCTCGTCTCAGATCTTTCAATTATAAAGTATGACAATTCATCATAATTTTGTTACTAATTTTTTAAAAACTTTTTAAAAACTATTTAAATATTTATATTGTACAAACAAATATAATATAAAAATATATTGTGTTGTTCTTCCATGCATCAAACTATTTACAATAGTACAAATTTGTTAGTAATATTTTAACATGTTTTTATTTTATTTTTTAATAATAATTTATAATGATTTGACGATATAACACTGAATGGGAAGTGATATATATTTGAAATTTATAATATAGGGATTTAGAGATTTTGTGCTTGATCTGGTCCTGATTGGTTCTGAAAAAAAAAAAAAAAGAGAGAGAATTCTTCTGTGTCACATTTGCATGTATTTCCACGGTTAGTAGACAAAGTGTGAAAAGTGCATTTTTAAGTGTCTATAGTTAAAGAAACGCCCATATTTGCAGTATGTGTGATCTATACTGCAATATTCTAATGCATCAGCATTCATTTAAATGTATTCCAAATGTGAACCTGGAAAAACAGCAGAAATGTGTGAAAATATGCTTCTGTGAAACTATGTCTGCATTTAAATTAAGATTCCTTTGAGATCACAATCTTCCCTCTGCCAGATGAATTCATTTTGCATCTGAGTTTTGACAGATAGCGCTTCAGATTTGTTTGTCTTATTAAGCAGGCATTGCATCTGTCCATGATTTTAAAGTGCTGACAATCACTTCAACTGCTTAAGAAACCAGAAATAAAAAACATACGCCTGACATCAACATCAAACAAGCATGAAATCAACCAACAATACTTTTGCCAGTTGATGCAAGTCATTGTTAAAATTCCTTCCCCAATGAATCATACATTATTAACCAGTATTGATTATTCAATAGGTATAATTACTTTTGCTTATACTTTGGTTTATACATTTTTCAAAACCTCTACTGGAATAGGAATCTCATTTCATTCAGTTTAATTTCTTTTTAGAAAACTAAAAATCTCAATATTTATTAGTAAGAGAATGTGCAGTTTATCATGATGTATTGCTCTTGTCTTAGTTCTGAAGTTGAATCAGATGATATTTTCCTCTTGTGTGGACACCCGGGC
The DNA here is from genome assembly GCF_964197995.2 of Scardinius erythrophthalmus. Classification (NCBI taxonomy): domain Eukaryota; kingdom Metazoa; phylum Chordata; class Actinopteri; order Cypriniformes; family Leuciscidae; genus Scardinius; species Scardinius erythrophthalmus. The sequence continues at coordinate 33,901,617 of NC_138234.1, forward strand.
CTAATTTTAAGGGTTTTGTGTGTATTTCATGTAACTGAATGATTCAGCAAACCCCTCAAGCACTCCTTTTACACATTAGTGGTTGTGTGACTCTTTCAGATCTGCTTCCCAGTCCAAATGGTTTGGATGAATATTCGTAATAAAGGCCACATTAATGCTAAATACACACCCTAATTGCTTCACCCTAATTTAATAAAAAAATGATTAAGGGGGAAATGATGCCCCCACGCAATAGAATCCTGTTAGAAAATGTTTTGGTGTATCTTAGCAAGGATTTTTTTTTTTTTTTGCAATGGCATAATACATTTAGAAACACGCATGCACACACACACACACACACACGCAAAAGCTGAGATTTCAAAACACAAGGTACAGATTCTATTATTGTAATTCAGTTGTGATTTATTATATTATATTTTTTTGTTAATAGTATTTCTTTCATAATAATATTTTATATTATTTAATTAGTTTTGTTTTTAATAATAGTGATTATTATTATTATTGATAAAAATTATTGATACAATTACTAGTACTATGACTACTAATAAGTAAAAACATATTGATTTACTTTGCCATGTTGATTTTCAAAGGTGTTAAGATCAATGAAAATACAAGCAATATTTATTTTACAATATTTAATATTTATATATTAAAGTGATAGATTAATACTTAACTGACTAATTATTATTATTATTGACTAAATTAATTCAATATTATTGACTACATAACAACAACAATACTACTACTACTACTAATAATAATAATTAATACTAATAACAATAACATTTTATTTATGTATTTACTCACATACAAAGCATTTGAAAGTATTAATCTCTCAGTTTGTGGATAAATATGGTTTCATTGAGCTTAACATTTTGAAAATAAACATAACAAAATCAATAAAAACACAAGCAATATTTATCCATGGAGTAATGGACTAATACTTTGAGATAGTTTGACAGATATGTTCTCTGAAATGGGTTTGACGTAATTCTATGATTAACTGTAACGTTTTAGTCCCAAGGAAGATGAAAAAGGTTCCAAAAATGTTCAAATAACAAAAAAGGTATTAAGCTGCCCATTTTATTTTTCCTTTTTTAAAGTCTCTTAATGAGGTTTCAAATAGAAATATCTTATTGTCAAGAGCCAGTCCAAAATACCATCATTCAATAGATCTGGAAACCATTTATATTAATTTAAATCAAGTTGCTTGCTTTAAGTCCATGACAGAGGAGCTCAGTGCAAACCATGTTGTATCAACATATACTGTATCATATATCAGTGGCTAAGATCACGATTTGAATCTGGTCCTACCAATACTGAATTATGACCACATAATAAGAAGATATGCCTTTCAAAATCTGTTGAATTGTGGCCGTTTCCCAGTTTCCATACTTGTGCACAGTACGGCTTTTAAGGTCAGTTTTCTCTTGTTTAGTAAGATAAAGTTATATGTTTAGCTAAATATCCGTTTGATAAAACATTCTGTTTAATGGAAAATAATGTGCTTATTTTCTTTTGGGGAAGTATCCATGTCAGTTAGCAGTTTACTGAGCATTCAAGTTGTTTCTTTACTTCAGGTTTGTGCCCTGAAATAATGTTGTTGAGCAATACATGGCATTAAAGGAATAGTCCACCCAAAAATGAAAATTCTGTCATCATTTACTCCCCCTCAAGTTGTATCAAACCTATATGAATTTCTTTCTTCAGGTGAAGAATGTCTGTAACCAGACAGTTGATGTACCTTTTTTTCCGACTATGGAAGTCAATGGGGTACATCCAACGCTATCTAACGACCAATTCGTACGATTTGTCTAAACCCCAGTGATGGATAAGTTTTGGGGCGGGGTCAAGGATAGGTAACTCGTATAAATTCGTACGAATTTGCTAGCTCGTAAAATATGTACGAATTGCTGTGAGATCGGGTTGGTACATCAACTGTTGTGTATTTAGCATCACTGTATTTAGCATCATGCTACACCACTTTTTGTTAGTAGAATTAGCTTGTTCAACGCTATCTCACGACCAATTCGTACGAATTCGTACGAATGATAAAAAGTTGGCTAATTCGTACTAATTCGTACGACCTCACTCGTACGAATTTGTACGATTTGTCTAAACCCACGTGATGGGTAGGTTTAGGGGCGGGGTCAGGGGTAGGTCATTTGTATGAATTCATACGAATTGGCCAATTCGTAAAATATGTACGATTTTGCAAAAAACGTACTAATTCGTACGAGTCTGGTCGTATGAATTCGTACGAATAAGCCACCTCGTAGAATTTGTACGTTTTCCCGTGAGATCGGGCTCGCTTGTTACTGGAAAAGTGACACTGTTTTGGAAACAACTATTGTCACGCTACTAAAAAAACTGAGTCAAGTTAGCAGTGTAGCTACTTTTGTTTATTAGCTACCGTTCCTCATCAACCAATACACCAGTTTCACTTGATAACATGACAGCTTTATATATTTAAACTGTCTCTGGGCTCAGCGTCTCCCGGTCTAACCTTGTCTACCTCTCCGTCTCTCTCCCTTCAGCTCATTATCAGCCGTCTGTCTGTTTGATGTGGTTAGCCGCGGGAGCTGCATTTGAAGTCTGTGTGGCCCGCCTATCATGAACATGCTAATCCAGCGGAAAACCAGGCTCCAGACACCTGTTCCACGCAACATCTGTCCCTGGCACAGCTGTCTTCCCGTGCCCTTCACACAGCGCTCCGGAAACTTGGAAGGACACCATGTGAAGTGCCAGGTTTAGCAGTGACATTGTGCAGCTATTTAGGGGGAGGTATCTTCTCATTCAGAAATACAGCTGAATGAATTCACACAGCAGAATTAATCTTGAGTCATTCATTGGGATACTGTATATTGGAATACTACTGAAATTCCAATTGATTTTTATAGAAAGTTTGCCGTGTTTATTCACAAATCGAAACACCACCTTCTTTACATACATTTATATTACTAGTGTAACAAAACAAGCATTATTATTGGATTATGTAATTTAGTTTGTGGTACATACATGAATGATACTCCAAATTGAGTAGCTTAATGAGAAGAAGTGTGCGGATATTTTATTATGTTCTGTAATGGACATAAACTTGTGAGATTCTCTAATCCTCCAGACCACTAGAGGGCACTGCCCACTGTAGAGCGATTGAAGGAAGTCTGGGGAGGAACCCTCGTACTTGGGATATTTTATTAGTTTAGTACACCAAACAAGCAAGGTTCTTCACATGGAGTTACTTATTAATTATTACGGACATACTTTAACAGAATATACTTAAGTGTGAATTGAATGTAATGGTTTTGGACACTTAAGTCCATGTAATTTGCAATTCAATGGAAATGTGTTAGAGTTAAAATTTATATTAAATGGAATTAGTTGAATTTAAGAGTGCTATTTGACGCACTTTACTAGAACTTAAGTATGTCTTTAAATGTAATTTCATATTTACTTTTATTTCCTTTGAAATATGGTTAAAGTGTACTACTGAATGAGCTGACAAGCAATTTAGTTGCAATAAAGTTGCAGTTTAGTACATTTTAAATATATTTACTTTAAAGAGTCTAGAATTAAAGAGTTAAAAAAAATGTATGTTAGTCAACACCTCAAAATAAGTGTACGTCTTTAAAGCACTACAAAAGAGTATTAAAACAGATTGATTTAAAAGGCACTTTAAAATAAAAGTGCAATCAAAGTGCACATTTTAAAAGTGTACTTAAGTGTGTTAAGAAACAGTCATGAAAGTGGACTCTATTAAAGTACACTTAAGTTGCCTTTTATTTAATTAATTTTATTATCTGCAAGTACAGTTTTATGATTTGAAGTACTCTACAAGTGCACCTTCAACGCAATTAAGCGCACTTCTTTTTCACAAGTGGGTTTGTATTGAGATACATCCTTGCTGCTATATTGTCCAACTGCATAATCAAAATCGTGCTTGATTTGTGTTTGCCAATGCTGACTGTTGCATTTGTCTTCCTGTTGAAAATATGACAAGACTAATTGAATAATGGATTCACTAGTTTTTTTTTTTAGGACACCCATTTGTTCTTAAAATTCTGTATTCCATATCTGTTTCTCCTACTTCAACTGAATTATAAATCAGGGATATTGAGCCATATATCATTCATCCATAGCTTCTAGAATAAAAGACTTATCCACCAGGTATTCTCAATAGGGCCTATTCAACTTTATGATTAAAATCCTGACACCACTCTGACCAGTGTATTTTCAAACAGCTCTTGAAAGGACTGCTGGTAACAGTTACAATATATCCGTACCTCTCAATCAAGCCCAAAGAGATGACAACGGTGATTTATTTGCAGCCATTTCGCTTGTCAAAGATGTTAAACTTCCTCAAGCGAAATTGCTCTTACACACTGAGTAAATAGCCATTACCAGTGTGTTTATTTGGAAGGACGAGACTGCATGGCTGAGGCCCAGACCTGAGTGGACACCATGCCAAAAAGATGAGGCCAGAGAGGAAGAGAAAAGAGCGCGAGAGAGGAAGACCCAATTTATTTTTGGTAATTGGCTCCACTTGAGCAAACAGCCTCTCTTGCCCAGTGGCCTCTCAGATTCAGCTTGATGCCAGTGATAAAAGCAATAAACCATTTCCCTTGTTCACCAAAGAAGGCAGGAGACACCAAATTAACATGGGTGCTATTTAGAGAGATAGCTTCCTGTTGCGGCCTCTTTTTTCTGAAGTGTTCTGTACCTGTTACACACATGGGGTCTATTTAATATCTCTGACCTGTTGAGGATGTCTGAAACCTGAACGTATCATTATTTTGGGTTGGTTCTTTTTAATGAAAAAGTTGAACTGGTTCACGAACCAGTCTGAAGGATTTGTTCACTATTTAGACTAAGGACACCTTGATGCGAATGTCCGAGTCATGATGAGCCTACAACCGATACTTGGAGATTCAGATTAAGTTCTAATTTCTGTTTTTTTAGGTCTAACTGAGCACAATGTATGTATTTCCAAGTACTCCTGGATGGGAATCACTGATGTAAATGATCAACAGAATCAGTCTTGTTTCATTGGAATGGTTCAAATGAACCCATTTATGGAAATAAGTCAACTTCTTATCATTTTTTTGTAGCAGTTGTGCTAGCAGTGCATGATAGAAGATTGTTGGTATATGATCTTTATTGAAGCACACATTTACATAAAGGGGAACTACAGACCTTTCGCTCACCCCCTCAGTTTGCAGAAGTCGGACATGGTTGTCATCACCTAATCCATGCTGTGAGGTGCCGATGTATATCTCGCCTTCCCAGCAGGACTGTCCTGTTCAGGAAAAAGGAAGCCCTATGAAACAATACGCTGGCTGGACTCCTGAGGCATGGCGGTGATAACAGACTCATCACCGGGCGCTTTGACAGATTGTGTTAGTCCAACCGTAAGGACCATGGCCAGCCAATATCTGTAAACCATTCTGCGAGGAGCAGAGGGCACGATAAATTCCCTGAAGGAGTGTTTTAGGGCAGTCAGTGACCCTGGCAGCAAAGGTTGTAGTGAGTGATGAGGCACCATTGGATATTTGGGCTGTATCTTCTGGACATAGTTGACCACTCATCGAGATGTACCACCTTAGATGGCCCTTATTTTATGGTGACATTTTCCATTGCTTGTCCTGTGAGGATCAGTGCTTGCCTGGTGTTCAGTGGGGGGATCTAGGAACCCTCTTTCAAAAGTTGGGAATCCGGTTCCATGCAATCTTGTGACCCTCAGTCCTGTGAAATGGCTAGCAATGAAGCAGAAACAAAGAATTATCTGAAATTTATCAATGAGATGTTTTAAATATTTAAAAGCCAAAGATAAACCATGCATCCATTTTCCAAACCGCTTGTCCTATGTAGGATTGTGGCGATGCTTGAGTCCCAGCACCTTAGACCAAACATCCTTGACAAATGGCCAGTCTCTCAAAGTGCAAACACACTTTTAGAAAATTCATAGGCTGCATCCAAAATCATATACTTTCCAAAATCATATACATGACAAGAGTAGTATGCCTCAAACAGAAGGCGAAAATTACCCGAATGGCCTATTACTTCCGGGGTGAGATTCTGAAGTGTGCATTTGATGGACACTTTACTATCCCATGAGGCCACTAGAATGGATTTGTGAATGCTAGTGAAGCGACACAACTGACGCTGGTAGGTCACTCTGACAAGATGACGAATGTAGTACATCCGAAATACATTTATACTACACACATTCATGCTTTATAGAACATATTTTATTCAAAAGAAGCCCCAACATTCAACATCCACATTAATCCAGATATTTGAAAACAGCGTTTCATTTCAAAATGTTCTCCATCCGCACAAACATTTTTTAAGCATTTTCCAAAAGTTGCTTGTCCAAACTGAAATTTCTGAAAACGTTAAAATCATCTTACTACGTATGCATAAAACGTAATAAAGGCTCACAGAGATGATACCTAGCCCCTTAGAATTCCTGCAAATTTTAGAACTGTGAACACACTAAAAAAGGTGGAACATTTTTCCGTCTACATTTTTATGTAAACAGACGCCTGCAGATAAATATAGCTGGGAGGTATTAGCTGGAAAACACAGTGGGGTCACAGCATGAAGCCTTACCAAGCCCACTTTAAATGTTGATAACAATACCTTGGATAATGAGTGTTTTACACAGGTTTATCTAAGTTTATGTCTAGGCGCTTCCCAAAAAAAAGGCCATTTGGAGACTCCAAATGACACTTTGTAACCACAGACACATAACATGCTGCTATTCTTGAATGCTTTACTGTACAGTCATAATTTTGGGCTCTAATGAAAGGTTACACTTAGAGCTATTCTATTCCTTATCCAGATTCACTGTCAGTAATTGCTGACATATAGTAACTGAAGCATAAACGCATTTTAGTGTTTTATTTTTTATTTTTGTGCAATTCTTGAAACTGAAATTTGTGCAAATAATATATATATATATATATATATATATAACTATTTACAAATTTATGATTAGGTTTTTCTTTGGTTATGGAACCTCTCTAGGAAGATGAAGGTTGGGGCTCCTCTCTTGATGTCCATAATATGGCTTTCTGTTGACTAACTCCCAGTCTTCATCCAGTTCAATGTCAGATGATTTTCTGTGATATAAAAAAGCAAAGAAATTAATAATTTACATCTTTTATGTATTGTGTACTTTTTTATACAGAAACACACACACACACGCACACGCACACACACACACACACACGCACACGCACACACACACACACACACAAACAAACACACACACACATAAACCCGTGGATAAAGACACACAGGGACAACAAACATAAGTTTACACCTCATAACAGTAACAGCTCAAGAGTGCTCATAGCACCAAACACACATACGCTCGTGGACGAGCAAACACACATTAGCAAGTTAGCATGACCATCTCAAAACACAAACGCATCAGTATACTCAGTATACAAGTCAAATATGTTATATAGTATAATAAAACACTTACTTGTCGAGAGAGACGTCTTCCCATCAAAAAAGCATATCTCCAAGAGTCACTATATGCCATTTGCTACACTAAATGTTGCGTTACGCAGCAATGCGCAAAGACGCACTGGTCAACATGAAACTCACCGTCTCTGTTGTCGATGTCTTGATTCCTCCCACTAAAACTGCATATCAGGAGATCATTTGCTATCAGATAGGCCAGTCATTTGCGAACTCTGCTCCAATTGGAGTAGCCAAATGTCCCTCAAAGTGAAGGAGGGACCATGCCCATACTGCGCGCTGGCTGGCTTTGGCTGTATGAACTCCCTGCACTCCCTGATTCGCTGTCACTCAAAAGTTAAGGGGTCAGCGGCCATTTTGACGTCAAAATAGCTGTATTATTTACATGTAATTTGTAGTTTTACCACTGAATGCATCGAAGTTGTGACAGCTGTCGGCTAACTTGAAATGCTACTACTACATATGTTTATTGATATATAAATGTGTTATGGACTAAATACTTCGCTGAATCAGATTGTATGGAGCCTTTACAGTGTAACTAAACCATTGTTGTTGGAATGTAATGGATCAGTGGACGAACAGAAGGCTTTTTAGGTGAGTTTCTTCCAATTTGTGTTTGTTTATTTGGCTGTTGGTGGTCTGACAAAGACACCGATTGTACCCGCTGTGTTGATTGTATGCTAAAATGGTTTACATCGTTCGAATCACAAGAATCTCAGCTTTCCAAAAATATGAAGTTTTTTTTGTTTGTTTTGTCTTTCAAAAAGTTTACACACCCAGTGGGCCCCGGGTCAGTCATCGGAACACAAAGAGGCTAGAGAACAGACATAATAGTTCTCACTCTATTCTTCTAGCACAGGTATTTTATTAGCAAAATATCCCCCCCACTCAATGGTGCGTTCAGCTCAAAATTGTCATTCCATATGGTCTAAAATGCAATTTGCCGGAGACAAAAACAGCATCTCAATGTGGATGAAAAATTATGTTCTTTTTTTAATTTATCCAGATTAATGTGGATATTGTCTCAGAGTGGCCTTTGCTATGTTTCACCCGTTTGCCAATTACTGTTTGCAATTAATGCGCTCAAAAAAACGGGAAATTAATTGGGGCTTGGGGCAAAAATGCCACCAAAACTAATAAAATTGTCCCCTAACAATCAAGATATATGGGACAAAAATGTTCCTGTATGAGTTCATGTTTGTAATATTTATAACAGTATATAGAGTGCTGTTTTCCCAAATATCATCACAGTTACAAATGTCATAGCCCACTGATTTTATACAACAGTTAATGTTAGGTGACGTTCATTTTAGACCTAGAACCTTCTTGATCCTTGTCTGTTTTTGCTCTATTTCTCAACAAATCCACAGTAGAGCCACTGCACGCCTCCGAGCAACTGAATGAGTCCACGTTTTGAAGGAATCGTTTGACTGAATGATTGAATAACTCGCTCGTTATGACAATGATTCGCCGCCACCTACTGGCAGTTTTAGTTTAATTACATTTTTTTTATCATTTTTGTTTCATTCTCTATTTTATATCTGATAAAATCATACTTATGGTCCACCATGCTACGAGAAAGACTGTCCAACCCGATCTCACGGCAATTCGTACGTTTTTTATGAGGTGGCTAATGCGTATGAATTCAAAGATTTTTGCTAAATCATTCATATTTTACGAGTTGCCCAATTTGTATGAATCATTACGAATGACCTTCCCCCCCAAACCTACCCATCACTGGGGTTTAGACAAATCGTACTAATTATTCATACAAATTAGCCACCTCATACTCACTCGTACGAATTAATACAAATTGGTCTTGAGATAGCGTTGAACTGTCCGCACTTGCCCAGAGGCCTCCAACTGCTTGTTTGAAAAGGGCCTCCAAACTGCAAAGGCCACAGAGAGTATGTGATTTCTGATGCAGCCATACTCACTCTTCAGGCAATTTAGTGTCTTAGTGTCTCTGATTCACCTATCCAACGAGAGGACCTGGAGGAAACCCATAGCAACATGGGGAGAACATGAAACTCCACACTGAAAGATCTCCTGGCTGGTTGGAATCAAACCAGGGACCTTTTAGCTGTGAGGCCATATTGCTACACAAAGATGAACTATTATGCTTAAGAGTAGACCAGAAACATGGGGAATAAAGTGCTGTTCACAAAACATTGAGGATGTTCCTTAGTCGATATTTATGCAACTACAGTAGCTGGAGATGGGAATATTAATATCACAAGTGGCCTCATCCATTTGATTAAATTCAGTCATATGAGCAGTAGAATTAGAGTAGTCATGCAAAGCAACTTCCAGTGCATTTACTTCAAGGACAATCCTGGCACAATGGTGACAGTAACCATTCAGTTAATGAATCAGCCCTTCCGGTTTCAGCCACTGCCCTTGGATAGGAAAAGAGCCACATGACAATGAAGAATGCCAAGTTTTGTTCTTTTCTTTGCATAAGTGAATCTACTGGGTATTCCGGTGAAGTTAAGAGTTTCGCGTGACTGGGGAGCAAATGTCGGGAGTTTAGTTTTGTGGTTTCGTGTTTAGCTTCAGTGGCTCGTGTTTTTCCCTAAGCTGTTCCCCCAGGTGCCAAAGAGCCAGTCAACTGAGGCTGAAATGAAAAGAAGACGGAAAAATGCAAGAAAATACATACAACTTCCAAAACACTCCCAAGTGTCACCAAGAATCTAGGTCAGATTTACCGTTATGCTTGGTGGGACGTCATGTGCAGTCTGTTTAAAACAGTTTCTTAATTACTTATTTTTTCTTATTCCTTCATTATTATACAATGGTAAATAAGTGTCTAAGATAAAGAATAAACAACATTTAAAAATCTAGTGTAGAATGCATGTTATATAATCTTTGTATTCATATGGTATTGAAAAAAACATTTACCAATTTCAAGAAAAGTTAAAATTGATTATGTATATATATATATATACATACATACACACAATGTTTTTTTTTATGGTTTAACAAAACTGCTTTCTTTCTTAGAAATAATATATATATATATATATATATATATATATATATATATATATATATATATATATATATATATATATATAATTATTAGACCCAAACAAATGAGTGTCAGGTCATTTACACTTTTACCAAATTTGCTCCCAAAAGTAGCCTTCAACCTCAATAACATACAATTTGGAAAACCTTTTTTCCTCCCTTTTAAAAGTTGATAAGCCCATTTATTGTGCTATCATAACCATATGCTTTATGTATATGACTAAGTGCATTTAGCAACCATGTCTGCACAGACCCATTTCTGAGTCACGCCAGACCAGTTGAGAAACACTAGAGGATTTAGTCCAGTCAGTCAAACCAATGTCTCTGAAGGAGCGCCTTTAGCAGTGTGTGTTTTACAGTCTGTTCTGTTTCACAGATCTCCCTTCAGTCGTTTGTAAGAGTTAATAGGTCCTCTGCCTTGTGTGCTTCCACTCCAAGAAAATACAGCACCTTTCATCGGATTTCAACAGAATCCTGGAAAGAACCTCTGTGTTTGTCTTGGACATAAAACAATCTGTCACCTTTTACAGAATGGTCAATAAAGGCAAGAAACTTTTCGAGTATTTCTACAGGGAACTTCAAGTCAGACAAGTTCCTGTGGAAGCCAGTTGAAGTAAAAAAAAAAAAAAAAAAAAAAAACTCACAATGTCTTATGATTTTGGTGCTAAATATAACCACTAAAATTCAATTTATCATATAAACGTAAAGGATAACAACATTAGGTTCACCAGGGACAGAAAAGCTTTCTATTTCTTTTGCTGTTGATGTTTTGTGTGGTCTGAGATCATGAAACCACAGAAATTCAAGAAACTTTTTGATTAATTTCCAGGAGCTATAACACACACACACACACACACACACACACACACACACACACACACACACACACACACACACACACACACACACACACACCAAAACCCCCCGGAAAATAAGCTAGCTATGGGCGCTTGAGAGCGTTTTGTCAGCGTTGCGTTTTTTTCCAGTTGAGACGCTTCGCTTGTTATGATAAGTAATATCTGCAAAAGTGTTACTAGTATCTCATTTCACACATATTTTGTTTCTGTGTTGATTCTATATTAAAATATTAAAATCGATACAATGTAATGTATTTTCTCTGGCTCTTGTTTTAAATGATTTTTTTTTCCGTTATTATGCTTGTTGCTGTCATCTGTTGACGTTGTACAAGCAGAATGTGGCGGTTGGTCGTTGTGGTATTAGTCCCGCCCCTCCTCCACTGTGATTGGACGGTTGGGTAAAAAGTAACAGTGATGAGCGCTGCGTTTTACCCAAAGTTGAACATTCTTCAATTCTCGGCGACCTGTAAAAAATGCCGAACGCTCAGCGCTTCAGTGTGAAAAAGACGTTCAGCGCCTCGTTACGCTCATGGCGTTTTAAAAACGCGGCATTCCCATTGTAAACAATTGAAAAAATACACCATCCGCGTGAAAAAAACACTTGGGTGGAAGGCCTTACTGCATCCTAAAAGTCCATTTATTTTTACAAAGGGTACTATGTAGGAATGTCACAATAAAAGTGCATTTTAAAACATATTTGAATAATCTTTTGTTACGCTTTAAATAGACAATTGGCTGAATGTCTGATGTATATGGCACATAAAAATGGAAACACTTCAGGAGTTTCTGAGTCGTGGCTCGTGTTTTGCGTTCTTTAATGGTCCGCCTGGAAACAAAGATGCCGTGATGCCAAACCCCCTTATGGAAAAAGAAAATTGCCGGCATAGACTCTTTAAAATACGTTCAAGAGTCTGTTGGTCTGTTATTGTATGGATATTTTGTAAAATATCTCAATATTGTTTTTAGTCAATAGGCTCCAATGTTTTGTTGTTTTGGACCCTATTGACTTTCTTTGTATGGACAAAAACATTCTTCAAAATCTCTTCCTCTGTGTTTTGCAGAGGAAAGGAAGGACATTTTTATTTTGTTTTTAATTCGATACAATAAACAATAAGCATTGGGTTTCAACTTGATGAAATGTCCAATGAAAGATTGGTATCCTGAAGCAAAACCAGTTGTGGAACCACTGATTTATGGAATTTAGGACAATGATTAATGACCCAACAACATATTTACCTCCACACCAAAGCATTTGAGGAATTTCTTCATGCACCTGCTAATTTTAAAGTGACGAAAAGAGGGATGACGAGGGAAGACGCCACTATGCTCTGAATGGGTGGCTGTAATACATGGGATTGTAAAACGGTGCAACTGAAGTCATAAACCATCCATGCATTTTGGATTATGATGGATACCATTTGTCCCAAAGGCTTGTAAAGATTTCTAGTCCGGTGATATCACCACATTCCAGAGCTGGGATCCTGGGGAAAGTGTTTATATGGGATGGTGTCCAGACTGCCGTCAGCTCCAGAGACTTCTGCCCGTGGCTCCACTCGCCTGGGTGAACCATTTTCTTTGGCAAGCGAACGAACAGCAGTGATGTCACCGGTTCCCAGCACCAAATTCAACGGCCAACCGTAACTCCATGGAAACCTGATCTTGTAGTCTAAACTTTGGTGTGTATCAGCTCTTTGTTGTGTCCTTTCATCTAGAGGGAGGATGATGGGTAATCTACACAGTAGCTCAGACGTAAAAATGAGAGACATGGGCACCCCTGGCGTTCTGGGAATAGGCCACCATGACGCACCGACAGCTGGGGTTATACTTGTTGAGCCTACGGTCATAAGGATCTTTAGTCATAAAGCAGATAAAGTTTTTATCTTCAATCATAAAATGTTTCGGACAGCTGCAGCTGTAACAATAATGAGCTTTAGGATTGAGCATGTAGCGTCGACATTTCGCCAGCATCTGCTACTGTCAGCGTTCATAAGCATACAACTCCAGATCATTTTAGTGCATATTAAGTAGACTCGTAGGCTACATTTAAATAAAAAATCAACAAAGTGTAAAGCTGACAGGCGGTGGCTTTTATAATATTGGTGTTTATGTGTCTTGTTCAGGATGACGACTCATGGGTGGATTGGGAAAATGAGCAAGAACCCCGTTGCATATCGTATAGTGTTGAATATTAGGCCTTGCCTATATGCATATGGTGCCATATTCATGAATTTACTTACTTTGTTAGCATGCTTACATTGCATACGGTATTCAAATACATTTGAAATATACATATAGGAAGTTTTATACATTTTAATACTGTGCAATACATTTTAAAAGTGGGATTGACAATGAAACTTTTATTTATTCAAAAATTATAAGATAATAAAACGGAGTACACTTGCAATTTGTATGAAGGGTTGCTTCTTAAGGATAGGAAATGTAACTTATTTTTAGATATTTATACTGGAAAATAACTTTTTTATTCAATCAGCTGGTGAAAAAAAATTTTTGCACAAAAAATGTAAACCTAAAAATCTCATAAACAAAAATGTATGTAACTATGTTGTTCTGTTTTTATTTACTATACTATATACTGTATGTCTTTATTAAAATAAGATAATTTCGTGGTAATACTACTTCTCTAGGTGGAAGAATTTCTAATTAAGCATAACTGAAATAATTCCTGTGCTTTATAGATATGTCCCTTTACAGTATGCAACAAATTCTATTATAGTTTCTGACATTCTGACATAGTTATACTAAAGCAACCCAATATGTTCTTTTAATACATGACTCTTATATATTACATACTTAAGTAGATAGATAGCTGTGCATGAATGTTTTTATATGTGTATGGCAGACGGATGATATTATATGTGCACATTTACTGTGGTAACCATCAAAGAGAAGACAGGATGTTGTAACGGGTGCAGGATGGGTCGGTGGTTATGAAGATCCCACAGGCCTTCTGGCCAGACGCCGCATGAGCATGAAGAAAAAGCTGAAACTCATGTCTTACAATGGCAAAGGACAGAGAAACACGAGCGCTGCATTTATCAAGCATTATGATAGACTATGAAGACACAGAACCATTTCAAAGAAGAAAGGCTGGAATCTGGAGACAAGTGATGTCAGATGTGAAGTTCTCGTTTTGTTTTATTAATACTTTTAATAAAAGACACCAAGACGATTCAAAGGCAAGACCTGCATGACCGAAGACGCCTTGGAATGTGACTTTTGTTTTGATATTTCCCAGTAAAATGATAATGGTATACTCAAAGCATCTGTTTCCAGTTGCCTGTCTACATTGAAGCTACAAGTACCAGTTGGTATTATTACTTCTCCAGAGTTATGCTGTGTCTTGGCAAGGTTATATGGGCTTATATCTTTTATCTTTTACAATCTAACCCACTTAACAAAGGTCATATGCTGTTGACTCCACAATGCCTGCCGCCCATGCAGTCGTAATGGGGTTATTTTCAATAAAATGCAAGTTACTTTCCTCTTTAAGTGGCCCACAATTAATCAAATGTCAAATATATGATAGTAAAGTCTTCTTACTGTCCTTGTAAAATGCTTTGTTGGCCGCTGCAAATGAAAGACAAGGGCAACATTGGCCTTACATCTAGAATAGTTTTTCTAAAGGAGTTTCAAATAAACATTTTGAATTGATGAATCAAAGTAAAAAGCTTTGAGATGAATTATAATGCTATAAATGTTGATTTAATGAAAATGAGAAAAACATTATGAAGGTATTGGTCTTTTAAGCACTGAAAATGATGAGTAAAAAATAAGGGCACAGTATAAACTATTGACTTGTTTATAATATATAAAAAAAACTATATATTTAAATTTTATTGGGAAATATTTTAATATGTGCAAATATGCTTTCAGAATTTGTTACTGTATTTGATGGTAAAGCCCCTCGAATCCCCCTCTAGTCAATCATTTTATTCCTTAAAACTCATCTTTGATCACTAAAATGTCATTTAATTGTTTGTTTTTTTTCCTTGAACATTTTCTCTTCAAGTCTTAAAATAGCTTGAATGTAACTCTACACCCTTGCCTCATTTAGTATATGCAGTTCTATGAATATGCAAATGAGCCCCGCCTCCACTCACTCACTCAGCTCAGAGATCCACGCGATGACGATCACGTTGATCTGATTGGTTACAAGGTAGTTTGTGACGTCAGAAACACCAGCAATTTTAAACCGTGTTTTTGAGACTTTGGTTCACTGCAGTTTTAAGGAGAAAATACTCAGCAATGGTATTGACTTATGAATTTACACATGGTTTGTCTTAAAGCATATTAAAATTTGATTTTCACCAAAGGGGGACTTAAAAGGTGCATTGAGTAATTTGGTGCCCAAGTTGCTAATTTTTTGTTGGACAACTAAGAGAATGAATTATTTGTTGCATCCGAAATCGAATACTTCCCTACTATATAGTATGCGAAAAAGAGTATGCCAAAAGAGTAGTATTTCTGAATACATAGTATTTGAAAAACAGTAGTGGAAAAGTACCTGGATGACCTACTACTTCCGCTGAGATTCTGAAGTGTGCATACGATGAACACTTTATTATCTCATGATTATGAATGGAAGTGAAGCGACGCAACTGATGCTGGTTGGTCACGTGACAGTAAAAACATGGAGGACGAAGTACATCCGAATTTCTTTCCTACTACCCATATTCATACTATATAGAGCGTACTTTTTTAACCATCTTGAAGTAAGTTCAAATTCAAATGTCGCACCTTCTCAGACAGTATGCAATTTCGGGTGAAGCGATTGTGTAGACGAATCATCTTTTAGCCTAAACTCATTAGTACCAAAGTAATTTACATAAAACTCAAAGAAGATCACGCTAATCCACGTCAGTAGATGGCAGTGTAGCATCTAACACAAATGTGGTATTGGTACTTAAAGTACACAATGAACAACAATGCTGACGTTAGCTTTTTTTCCCCCTCACACACTGCACTGCTAACATTAGGGCTAGTGCATAAAACAAAAGCTAATTTTTAAAGAGGAAGCAAGGTAGGAAAGCTGGTTAAAATGCAAAGATTGTTCCCCAATGCTAATGTCTTAATAATGTCTTGATTAATTAGCATGATTTGCTAACTATAGCAGCAGGCAAGAGAAAGCTAGCCGCGGCACTTCATCAAGATTAGTGCCAAGTGCTTTACCACAATAAAGATTCTGAAATGACAGCATTATGGACTTTCATAAATTGGGGAAGTGTGTTTATGCACAAACTAAAGATGTTGCTATGGTACAAATATTTTTTTTCATGGACCTTGTCTTCTGCGTTGGAGACTCTTATCACTGGAGACACTTTAATCTGTCGGAGAACTATTCAATCCTTCTAGTCACACTTGAAGATATATCACCACAAGCAGCATTCACTGAAGCAGCACAGCCGCTAACGGCTCACTGATCTGATTTCAACAAGCTATGTGACAGAACCCAGTACTGAGAATGGGATGAAAACCCACAAAAAGCTGCAAAGCTAATTTTCTTGCTGCTTCAACAACGAGGTGTGCAGATGTGACGTCACTATATAAAAACAATGTGAGTATTAATTAAAGTCTTTAATATGAATTAGTTCATGCTGAGATTTCTCTGTGCTCTCCAGTTGTCGCCTAATTAATATTCATGATCTAAACCTTATCTGTAGTACTATAAATGTATGGCACAGAATAAAACATTTTAAAAGATAATTGCGACTTTTTATCTCACAATTGCGAGTTTACATCTCACAATTCTGACTTTATTTCTCAGAATTGCGAGATATAAAGTCAGAATTGCGTGAAATAAAGTCCCAATTGCGTGTTATAAAGTCAGAATTGCGTGTTATAAAGTCAGAATTCTGACTTTTTTTCTCGCAATTGCGACTTTACATCACGCAATTCTGACTTTATAATACGCAATTACTAGTTTATATCTCGCAATTCTGACATCTTTTCTCACAATTGTGAGATATAAAGTCCAATTCTAAGGAAAAAAAAGAGACTTTTTATTTTATTTTATTTTTTTACCACAGAATAGTTTATATCTCACAATTCTGACTTTATAACACGCAATTGCGACTTTATATCGTGCAATTCTGACTTTATATCTCCCAATTGCGACTTTATTTCTCAGAATTGCGACTTTATATCCCGCAATTGCGACTTTATTTCTCAGAATTGCGACTTTATATCTCGCAATTGCGACTTTATTTCTCAGAATTGCGACTTTATTTCTCACAATTCTGACTTCATATCTTGCAATTGTGAGAAAAAAAAGTCACAATTCTGACTTGATATATTGCAATTGTGAGAAAAAAAGTCAGAATTGTGAGATAAAAAGTCGCAATTATTATTATGTATTTATTATTCAGTGGCGGAAACAAGCTACCATAGTTTCATGCTTGTTTTAAAGTCCCCCTGTAGTGAATAATTTTCTCCCTTAAAACTCATCTTTGATCACCAAAATTACATATTTAAACGTTTTTAAAATAGATTGAATATAACTCTACACCCTTACCTCATTTAGTATACGAGATTCTATGAATATGCAAATGAGCCCCGCCTCCACTCACTCACTCAGCTCAGAGATCCACTCAGTGACGATCACTCGTTGATCTGATTGGTTACAACGTAGTTTGTGACGTCAGAAACACCAGTGATTTCAAAGTCTTTGTTTCACTGCAGTTTTAAGGAGAAAATACTCAGCAATAGTGTTGAATTTGCACATGGTTTGTCTTAAAGCATATTAAAAACACCAGATAGACGCATAACAACATTAATACTTGATTTTCAACACAGGGGGACTTTAAGTTATCTCAAAGATGTAAATATTACCTTTTAATTTTAATTACACATTTCAGAAATAGATCCAAAATTGGACAAAACTTTAAACAATTTATTGAATAATTTTCTCATAAAAAAGAGGCATTTTTCTTTTTTTTAAAATTGATTTGGTGATTTACATTGGTCAATTAACAAGCACAAACGAACATGACAATTTATTTAATAAATGCATTCATAAAGCCCATTCAAACCAAGAATGATAACTACAAAAATAACTATAACAATAACTACTTTGTAACGTTAACTATTGTCGTCTGCTGCTTTTAATGCTTGGATTCTGATTGGCTGTCAATGTTTTTATCGTTCATTGGCTGGAAAAAGTAGTTCTGAATGTATTTCCAATGGTATGATTACTCTGTGTTGTTATCGTCATAATTATGGTGTGGACGTCGCTATCTCATAGAATTAGAACGATTATTAAATATATATATTTGTTTTAGTTATAGTCCATGGTGTGCACCACCACAATCTCCAAACTCAAATGTAGAGTTCGCTTTGGTATGATGGATGTGTTTTGTTTTAGGATTCCCCCACCTGTAAATGTTTGTCTGGACAGGCGCTCTGATCAGACTGCGGGGCGAAAAGCACCTTTACTGTTTGAATCGATATCAGGTGCTAAAACTACAGCAAATTATAGCCTGAATCTGAAATGTCCTTTTAATGTGAGCCAACAGAAGTAGGAAACACATCAGCCAGCAGGGATATGGGCTAAAAGTGGGGGGTCTGCGGTGCGGAAATTGTGCAAACATCATGCAAACATTTACCCAGCTCAGTATGCCTACAGGGCTAGTAGGTCCTCAGAGGACGCCTGTACCTTCTCTCCTTCCTCCAGCACCTACCCAAATAACAGTTTTTAGCTCCTGGAACATTCTGGAAAGGCAGGTTTTTGGTTCTCAGACCGTTCACAGAAAAGTGCTAGACTTTCTGTTTTGGGCTAGCCAGGAAATTCTCACTGAGTTTGTTTGCACCGCTTTTCCACTGTTGAGTTATGGGTACGTTTACACGACAACGATATGCTCAAAAACTGAGAAGTTTTTCCTTTGAGTTTTCCACGTACAGACGACACCATTGTCCAAACAATCCCCATTCACATGGATCTGCGAAAACAACTAAAAACACTGTTTTCTGCTGTCAGACCAGTAGATGGCGATGAAAAACTATAGACTGAACACGTAATACGCATGTGCATGACGTCATCGTCTTCAGAGATTCACGTTTTTGTTGTTTACACGGAGACCGTTTTCAAAAACTTGCACTTTGAAACTGGTTTTCAAAAGTAAATGAATGGCCAAACTGCATAAAAAGTTTTCAGTTTTTAGTTGAAAATGGTGTCCTGTATGTGTATTTAATGCCGCGTTCCAGGCAACCTATAACCCGTGTTTTTCTAACTCGTAACTGGGAGTACATCGTTCCAGGCAACCTGTAACCCGTGTTTTTCCAACCTTATACCTGTGAAAGTACACTGGAACGGCAGTCAAACCCGTGACTTCCCACCCGTGAACTCGTACTAGATCGATGTACTCCCAGT
Organism: Scardinius erythrophthalmus; assembly: GCF_964197995.2. NCBI lineage: Eukaryota > Metazoa > Chordata > Actinopteri > Cypriniformes > Leuciscidae > Scardinius > Scardinius erythrophthalmus. The sequence goes on from NC_138234.1 coordinate 33,921,381, forward strand.
TACGAGTTGGAAAAACACGGGTTACAGGTTGCCTGGAACGCGGCATAAGTCATCTGTGTATATTCATTTGGTGTCGGGTCTCGTCTGTGTTACATGTATTGAAAGCCGTTCTCTCTGTTTGGATTAAACTGCCTGTGGATTTATTAAAGATTACCTTTTCCTTTATCATCGTGTTCGTGAGTGTCCTACAAAGCAGCATTGTGACATAAATAGAACATTTGTTCAACAAAATCGTTCAGACAATGTTCCCCTAACATAAATTAAACCTCTAAATTCTAGGATTGATTCTTCAACGTTAAATCACTCTACAAGCCATTTATTTTTTTAAAAAAAATCCTTTATTAATCGTTTACTCTTTCCCTGTCAGCATTTTCTAAAAGAGTTATCAGCCACCGCCAGCATTTTTTTATCATATTCCCAAAATTTTCATGGCCCCCAGAATATTTTTGTATGAATATGTAAACAGTCAGTTAATAAAACGAAAGAATGGAGCCACTGCTTTTAAACAACAACAAAATCAATGCCAGACTGTGGATAAGTTTCACTTACACCACATCATTACTCAAAATTTTACACAAAAACGAATTTATTCATAAAACCATATCTAAAAGCCCCTATGCCTATTGCCACACCATTGGCATTTGAAATTTCATGTGAAAACATATTTGAGCTGCATTTACTTAAATTAATTTTTCATGAATTTAGATGGTTTGTCTGTATTACATCATTCTGCAACTCAAGTTAACATTTATGAGTGCATGGAATATATTTGTCAGTGCGCATTATGACATTTTATTTTCTCTATAAGTTGTTCTCATGTCTCAAGAAATGTCGAGTAAAAGGTATGTCGGTTTCAATCTTCTAGTGTTATTGTGTTAATGGTTTTCAGAGCCAGCTCACGGACACAGATTGATGGACTCTGCTCAAGCGTTGGTGCAAAACCAAACATTCCACATCCAGTGATGCCAAACTGTCCGATTCCAGATGCAACCGCGACAAAATGCTCTGACCACACATTGATAAATTCTTTACACTTGCTAAATTTATCTCTCAAGGCTTTTCTCTATGCCACATTAGGTCATGTGTTTCATATTCAGATGTGTTTGGCTTCAGTCACCTAACCGTGCTCTCACCTTTCACTGGACCATTGAAACCTCTCGGCTTGCTAAATAATGGGCTACCAAGCGTCTAATACTGAGAGAATGGCGCCCATAGCTAAAAAGAAACAATTCTTTTCATATAACTCAACACAGTCGTGGATTAGTCACATTCAAATGGATTAATGAACCACCTTCTTCCAAAGCCAAGTCTTGTCTCTTTTAGAAGAATCTTGCACCATGTGTTAAACACATTGTAATTACATGTTATTTTGAAGTCAATATGTATGAGTACATAAATTCTCACACTAAGTGTTGACTAAGCTGATGTTCGGATCCAAATCTTTCCATGAAGAGATGTCGTGGCTTTCTTAAATCACTATAATGCGGGCTCACAGCATAGGAGACTATATAATTTGACAGTTTCCTATTGTTACCAGCCTGTTGCTGGTCTAGGTCATGTGTTTATTTAGGGCACATCTGGTTCACCCAAAAGGACAGTCAAGTCTTTTGTCTTGGGAGCAAGAAACCACACTGTCTATGAAACCGAGAGTGTTTAAGGAACATTCAGAAGTATATACAGTACTAAAAAGTACTGTATAACTAAAAAGGCGTTTGGAGTCACGGATAATGAGGAGTAACTGAATTTAAGACCAAGAAAGGTGGCCTCAACAAATCATTTTAGACTGAACAATAGCCTGTCTTAAAAATCTGAAAGTACATTTGGGATAGTTGATTTCCCAACCCCCAACATGCATTGTAGCATGACTAAATTATTATTATTATTATTATTATTTATTTTATTTATTTTTTGCTAGATATTTTCCTTTCTCAAAGGCAAAAATTGCAGTTCGCAGTTAATATATTTGTTGGATAGAATAACATCATTAAGGCCCATCCATCAAATCGGGATAAATTCTCCACATAATTCAATACTGACGGTGAGTTAGAAAAGAAAATCAATAATTCTGCACTAGTCAAAAAAGTAAATGGAATTTCACTTTAAATCAATTTTTAAATCAATTCCAGAGGACCAAAACAATAAAGTAAAATAAAATAAAATAAAATAAAAAATATTCTGTGGGAGACAAATTAATAATAGGTCCCTATTTGATTCTTAGGTGCAAGATTTATTATTTTTAGGATTGTCAATGTAAGCATGAATATGTACAAAAAGTGTGATTAAAAATGAATGAATCTGAGGTGTAAATAATCCCATAATGACAAATAATTCTACCATCAGAGCAATCTTGAGCATCAGATCAGCATATTAGAATGATTTCTGAAGGATCATGTGACACTGACTGGAGCAACAATGCTGAAAATTCAGCTTTGATCTCAGGAATAAATTACATTTTAAAATACATTCACATAGAAAAGTTATTTTAAATTGTAATAATATTTCACAATATTACTGTTTTACTGTATTTTTAGTCAAATCAATACCTGGTGTGCAGAAGAGAGCAACATATATATTTTTTTTTTAAATGGCAGTGTTACTGTATATGTAATTAATTTAAATAATTAATATGTGCAATATGTGCAGTAATTTTCAAGAAATGTGCCATAAAGACAAGGCACTCAATATCCGTTACCCTCAGACTTTTAAAGACTTCTCCACGTTCTCTGCAGTTCCCTGATATTTCATGCTTTTTATGAAAACCAGACAATATCTCCTATGAGAAGCTTTCTAAGTCAGCCAGACAGAGAAAATGACCCAAGCTTCAGCTGCGTGTCGGCTAGGTGATGAAAGCTCCATGTCTCTTCCGGGGCTACATTAAGTCAGTCACTGCACACGCACACAATGAATCCTGCCACTTACCCTGGAGATTACAGGACGATCCGAGCGGAAGGGAAAATGACTGTGAGGCTGGAGGTTCAATAGAAAGTAATAGACCAACAGCGCTGTACCACGACTCAGTGTTTTATTTGGAGATGATTTCATCCCTTGAGCTCTTCTACTAATTTCTTCCTGGTCATTAATTTTGTAAGCCCTTCCGTCCGTTTTACTCTAAGCGTGGTCATATGGATACCAGAGCTTGAATGCGTTGAGCCACAATTCAAGACAGGTAATGGATATCCAAATGCCTGAATCCACTAATGGACTGAGGTGATCTTCAGAGGCCTCCAGCTCCAGGTCACACTTTAGTATGCTTTCAAAAGAGTACTTATTACAGAAATTATATATTTTAGAAGAATATACTTAATGTGCAATCTGAATATAATGTATTTGCACACCAGGGCCATTTACACGACACCATTTTTATTTCTTTTTGGCTGTTCATTTACACTACAACAGCATTTTGAGGGCCTGAAAACGTAAACTTTTGAAAAAACGTATTAAAAAAAACGATACCGTTACGGTTGAGGTTAACCCCTTACCCAATCTTGGCAAGTGGAGCATAAATGACATACCTAAAATAAAAAGGTTGCTGCTCATAAGTCATTCTGAATAGACACACACCAATCGTATATTTAGAAAGCCAACACTTGAGAGTTTACAGTTCAAGACTCAGAATTAGTCAGACTATTATTAATATGGAGATATTTAAGTTCAAACATAAAAACTAAATATTAAGAACATATTGTTTTTAAATGTATAAAAATATGATGTGTCTGTGTTGTAGAAACTTAGAAACACAATGAAGCTAAAGCCACAAGTCTGCTCATGCTTTATTTCAAATCGGAGGATGTTTTCTTTAAAACCATGCATTTTATGAAACATTTTATAAGACCATGTCATGTGAGTTTTTAGAGAAGGCTGATATGATGCTAATAAAATCTATAATTTTTGCCCTTTAAACACCCATTTGCAGTCTATTGTCTGATGTCTGGCAAGGTGACCTGCTACATTCATATTTTTATTGTTCTCACTCGACGAACCTTTCACACTTCTGCCATGAATGAGATTTAGGGCCCTATTTTAACGATCTAAGCGCATGGTCTAAAGTGCAGGGCACCAGGTACACTTAGGGCATGTCCGATTCCACTTTTGCTAGTTTAACGACGGGAAAAATGGTCGGCGGTCCCGGCGCATGGTCTAAAAAAGTTGTTCCTCTTCTATTAATGAATAATGGGTGTGTTTTGGGATTTACGAGCATTAAACCAATCAGAGTCTCATCTCCCATTCCCTTTAAATGCCAGTTGTGCTCGCGCCATGGCGGATTCGTTATTTACATGACAGAATTTGATAGTGGAAAGACCGAAAGCGTCTCCAGAGCGCAAACGGAACTGATCGTGTGCGAGGTAAAAGTGGCCAAGCAGACCATCTACAGGACAAGCTGGATTCCACCTTATCTTTATGTACACAATAATAATCTTTTAGATTGTAATCCTTTTATTTTAAATATTTGGCATGTTTGTGTGCTGCTGTGCGTCCCTGTGTGTTTAATAACCAGAGTGTACGCGCATTGTGGACACACCTATAGGCGCACATTACTAACACGCTGTTTAAATAACAATAATATATATATATATATATATATATATATATATATATATATATATATATTGCGACATTGACTTTAGGGGCGCTATCTTGCATCCAGCGCAACTGACTTTGTACACTGACGCATGTATCATTCCTACTTTGCACCCGATGCACAGCAGACTCTTTCTTCCACAGACACACGTCGGTAAGTTAGGGAATGAACTTGCGCTCCTGGGGGCGGTTCAGCAAAAAGAGGAGGTGTGTTCCGGCGCAAACGTTCCATGGTGCTATTTTGCAGTTTCAGAAAACAATTCCGCCGTTCAGCCCGAACCTGCACCTCACCATTGAAAACGGCAGAGGAGGAGGAAGACTTCCTGACTCATTAATGATCTTGGGACCGTCGCCGAGCAGCCCGCTGTCGTCCCGGAGGCCGTCCCCGAATAGCCCACTGTCGTACCGGAGGCCGTGCCCCAGCAGCCCGATGTCATCCCGGAGGCCATGTCCGAGCAGCCCGCTGTCATCCCGGAGGCCGTCTCCACGAACAGCCCGCTGCTGTCCCGGAGGCCATCCCCGAACAGCCCGCTCTCATCCCGGAGGCCGTGCCCGTGCAGCCCTTTGTCGTCCCGGAGGCCGTCCCCGAACGGTCCGCTGTCATCCCGGAGGTCGTGCCCGTGCAGCCGGCTGTCGTCCCGGAAGTCACCCCAGAACTGCCCACCATCAGTCCTGCCACGGCCAAGAGGGCCGTCTTCCTGTTTTACGCATTGGCTGTGCTGCATGCTTGGAGGAAGCATGTCGCTTCAAAGGCCGTGCCCGAGCAGCCCACTGTCGTCCCGGAGGTCGTCCCAGAGCTGCCCACCATCAATCCTGCCACGGCCAAGAGGGCTGTCTTCCTTATTTTTGCTATGATTGTTCTGCATGCGTGGAGGAAGCACATGAGCTCTGCCGATCCAGAGACTGTTCATGTCACGTCTGCCAAGCCAGAGACTGTTCCCGTCACGTCTGCCGATCCAGAGACTGTTCACGTCACGTCTGCCGATCCAGAGACTGTTCACGTCACGTCTGCCGAGCCAGTGTCTCTGGACAAGATGGCCGCCGCCGAGCCTGTGTCTCCGGACAAGATGGCCGCCGCCGAGCCTGTGTCTCCGGACAAGATGGCCGCCGCCGAGCCTGTATCTCCGGACAAGATGGCCACCGCCGAGCCTGTGTCTGAGCCGGTGTCTGTTCCTGTTCCTGAGCCGGTGTCTGTTCCTGAGCCGGTGTCTGTTCCTGTTCCTGAGCCGGTGTCTGTTCCTGAGCCGGTGTCTGTTCCTGAGCTGGTGTCTGTTTCTGAGCTGGTGGCTGTTCCTGAGCGTCCACCATACCCGCCTGAGAGAAAGTCTCCGCCCTGGCCGCCCGATGGACTGACGTTTCTGCCCTGGTCGTCTGCACAGCCTGCTTCGCACTGGCCGCCCGAGGATAAGTCTCCACCCTGGCCGCCCGGGGGGTCGTCTTCGCTATGGCCACCCGAGGGGTCGTCTCCGCCATGGCTGCCCGAGGGGTCGTCTGCTTCGCCCTGGCCGCCCTATGGACTGTCTGCTTCACCCTGGTCGCCCGATGGACTTTCTGCTTCGCCCTGGTTGCCCGATGGACTGTCTGTTTCGCCCTGGCCGCCAGCTAATACCCATCCCTCCCCCTGATCCTCCACTGTTCCACCTCCCTCCTGGACTCTTGTTTTTTTTTTGTTTTTTTTTGTGTCTTGGAGCGTCTGGTAGCCGCTCCTTAGAGAGGGGGTTATGTCACAATGTCTGGTTTGTGTATTCCTGGGTAACCACTAGAGGTCCTTTTCCCCCACGGTGTCATCCACTCATAACTACATTTCCCATCATCCTGTTCTGTCACTCATTGATTCATTGCACACAGCTGTCTCCCGTCACCTTGTCAGTATCTGTGTGTATATATTCCTGTATATTTCAGTGTTTGTCACGGAGTCCTTGTTTTATGTCAACGCACTTCCAGAGGTCTGTTTTTTCCCTGTTCTTGTTTTGTTTCTTGTTTCTTGGATTGCTTTTATGGTTTTGACCCTTGCCTGGACTGGATACAATTGTAAATTACACAATAAATATTACTGCACTTGCATCTGTCTTTCTCGTGTCATGAAATAAAGTCAGTGGCACGTTATTCAGATTCTATTTTAAGGGCGCATGCTTGGCCATAATGTAGTGTGTGCACAACGCGCAAACACTTTGCTTCTCTCATCTACACAGACGCAGCAGTTCCCATTTTTGCAAACCATAAATAATTACAAGGAAAAATATCACCACACGAGGGAAATCATTGTGGTGTCCATGAAGATGTGAAAAAATAGGCATAAATATAGATTACACATTTACCCAAATTATTCAGGCTAATTGTAGTGATGACGGATCAAACCTGTTTGACCAATAGTGGCAAGACACATAGGTATATAAGGACACCTGACAAAGTGGGTTGTCCGTCAAGAACCAGGAAACAAAATTCTGAGGTCATTCCAGCACCCCCTTAGCTCCATTGGAGTCATTTCCCAATCTGCCGTAAGTTTGGCTATACATGCAGTTACATCAGGTCTAGTCCGACATGCTGGGGAGTACATCCAATTCCCCGTCACACCTGACAGCCAGGAAAGAGCGAAGCTGCCGTTTTGGGCAAAGTATGGGTTCCCTGGTGTCCTTGGTACTATAGACTGCACCCATGTGCAGCTACGTGCCCCATTAGAAAACGCACTGATATACATCAACCGCAAGGGAACCAATTCAATCAACATACAAGTCATTTGCGATGCTAATAGTAAAATCACCCATGTCTTTGCGAATTACCCTGGCTCAAGCCACAATTTACTGGTAAACTTTTCAATTCCTGCCATCTTCGAGGGAAATCCCCTTGGATGGGTGGCTGTTACGGGACAACAAATAATTGACATATATTGTCACACGAGCCTTATGGGAATATTCTATCAATTATGCAATTAAGTAAGAACATATAAAAGCATATGCAAATTGATACAACCCTTAGTCTATGGCAGTGGTTCTCAATTCCAGTCCTTGTGACCCACTGCTCTGCACATTTTGTATGTCTCTCTTATCTGACACACTCAGTTCAGTTCATGGAGTCTCTCCTAACGAGCTGATGATCTGGTTCAAGTGTGTTAAATAAGGGAGACATACAAAATGTGCAGAGCAGTGGGTCACGAGGACTGGAATTGAGAACCACTGGTCTATGGCAATGGCAGCTTTGGCCTTATTAGAGGACATTGCTAATGGCAGAATCTGAAGAGAACGAATTTTTAGGGACCACAATGATTTTCTGGCCCAGGATGATGACTGGCTTATCAGCCATTTTCAGATTTCCAAGGGCTATCTTGGAGCTCTGTGCTGAGTTGGGTCCGAATCTAGAGAGAGAGACAGCGAGGAGCCACGCAATACCCGTTCCCTTGCAGGTGCTGACAACACTTGGTTTCCTGGCAACTGGTTCTTTCCAAAGGGAACTGGCAGACCGCTCAGGAATAAGCCAGTCGTCCTTGAGCCGTGCAATGCCAGCGGTATGGGTCGGGATCATCCGCATGTCTACCAGGTATTTAAGATTCCCATATGATGCAGTTGACCAGCCAAACATTAAAACGCAATTTGCAGCGATAGCCGGTTTTCCTAATGTAATCGGAGCGATCGACTGCACACACATTGCTATAAAGGCGCCATCTGAAGAAGAATTTGCATATGTGAATCGGAAACATTTCCATTCAATAAATGTGCAGATAATATGTGATGCACAAATGCGCCTAACAAATATTGTGGCAAGGTAGCCTGGGTCAACCCATGATTCATACATCCTTACAAACAGCATGGTTGGGATGAGGCTCCAAGCTGGCAGGGTGCGCGATGGGTGGCTTCTTGGTGAGTGATGCATTTAATGTTATGGTTCTATCTAATTGTATTTTATTTAGGGTGCGCGATGGGTGGCTTCTTCGTGAGTGATGGATTTAAAGTTATGGTTCTATCTAATTGTATTTTATTTTTATTTTAATTTAATTATTCAACAACCCTTCAGGAGACCGCGGTTATCCACTAAAGACGTGGCTGTTAACCCCCCTCACCAACCCACAAACTGACAGAGAGCGCAGATACAATGATGCCCATTCTCGCACTCGGTCAGTTGTAGAGCGGGCGACAGCTGAAATGTCGGTGGCGCTGCCTTGACAGGACTGGGGGGATGCTGTTATACCGCCCTGACAAGGTGTGCCGCATTGTGCTGGCCTGTGGTGTGCACAGGCATGGCATACCACTCGGTGAGGTGGCAGCACCGCCAGATGACCCTGACCCAGGACCAATGTATGTGCAGCCCAACCAACAAGCCATTCAGGCCCGTCAACATGTGATTGCGACAACATAAATGGTAATCAGAGACAAAGTTAATTTTTTGACCAATTCCTTTAATGAGTGGCTTATGTCTGTGAGTGCGTCAGTGATATTTTTCAGGTGACTGTTAATTTCTCTGATGGCCATAACGATTTGATGTTGTGACTCTAGAACAGCATGCGTCAAGACGCGGCCAGACGGACAGGCCTCAGCATTGGGGGGAGCACTGGAAACACTGGGCACAGTGGACGCTGGCTGCTCATGAGGGGCGGATTCCGAGTGCGTGCCAGTGGATGTTCCGGCTGTTGCACCACATGGGTCTAAATAAACACAAGCACATGTTAACTGTGATTTGAGTCTGTTTCTTATTAATGGGTACACGCATTTGCCATAAATGCAATGGATACGTAAAATCTCTGGTGTACTTTTGGTCAGCTACATTGCATGCATTTGAAAATTAAATAGGTAAGCTATGTGTACCAAAGTAAAAACAAATGAGAAATTGGTTACCTTCGTGGCAGTCCTGTAGTAAATCCGAGTATCCCACAGCAGCAGATACTACTCCAGAGAGTAAAGTGTCACCCATAATTGAGGCAACTCTCTGCTCAAAGGGTGTAAGTTCATCGACCCCTTTACTACTGCCTGTTCTGCCCACACTTTGTCGGTGCGCAGCAGTTCTCCGTTTAACGTCCACCTTTATATCATACCATTTCTTTTTAAGGTCATTTACAGTGCGACTTGCAGATCCCACCGCATTGACGGCATCAGCCAAACTCTCCCACTCATATTTTTTCCTTTTGTTATTAATTCCGGAGGACAAAGTTCCAAATAAAATATTTTTTTCTCGTTTCTACCTCCGATAGTAGCACTTCCAATTCACTTTCTGTAAAGTTTCATTTCTTGCTGCTTGCTTTAGCCATTTTCTTACTGCTTTCTTTTGCCAAAGTGGCCTCATTACCATATTTAAATTGATTTAATTAAGGGAGGAGACTGGGTGGGGCGTTGTGCTCGTGCATGTGCGCTCAATTTTCCATTAATTGGGATGTACAAAGAGAATATGTGTGGGATCCTTCGTACGCAGAGATTCATACATTTGTTTTTTTTTGTGCGTACGCAAATTTACAGCTTTGTCCGTACGCAATGTTTTAGTATGAATTCAGTCTTCTTCCTGCGAAGCTGCGTTACATTGTTTTGATTTATTGTATGGCTGTGTTACATTTATTTCATGTCAATAATGATTGAAAAGATTTTCATGAGAAATCTCTATGTATGTGAACTTGATTTGTAAGTGTACCTTGGGGTTGGACAGCTAGTGTATTGGGTTGGGTGCCGATTTCAAAGCCCCCAAATCCCTCAACGTTTTCAGCAGTGAGGGTGGATGCAGTGATGTCCTCTGCTGGTGTCAGGTCCTGAGTAGAGGCAAATCCACCTCCAGTTATACGGCTTGTCCGATTGTAGCCAGCAAGCTTGGACTTCCCCCGTCTTCTGGCATCGTTGTAGCACTTGCGGCACTGGTGCGATGTCCTGGGGATGCCAGCCGTGGAAACAATTGTGGCAATTTCTTCCCACGTCTGTTTAACCGAAGCTAATTTGGGTGGGTTTTACGTCTTTTATGGCCCTGACAAGAACGCTCTCCTCGGCTGTGAACCTTTCCTGGCGTGTGCCTGGCAAATCCGCCATTATATAGCAATCCGCCATGGAACAAGCACACCTGCTTTTAAAGGGAATGTGAGATGACACTCTGATTGGTTTATTGCACGTTACGCCCAAACCACACCTATGAGTAATGTAGCTACTTCAGACCAACCCATTTTAGATTTGCGCCGGGATCTGAGATCCGCCCACAAAGTTGCTTGCATTTCGCGTTTGATACTTGCGTTTCAGATTGTTAAAATAGGGTCCTAGACCAGGTTTCAGTTTATTTCTGTTGCCTCAAAATAGCAACGTGCCAACAATGCACCAGAACACACCTCGTTTTCAGACAAGCACGCCCATGGGCACACAAATGGGCGCAAATGCATTTGCTATTTAAACAACGTGGTGCAGGACGTGAAAAAAAATAAAAAACTGCGTTGGACTGAAACTAGCAAAAAAACACATGCATTGTGCTTGCCGGGTGTAAGATAGGGCCCTTAATCTTCATTATTCTTTTATCATTATTCTTTTGTTTGTTTTCAGCCATTATTAGCCTTTATTCTGGCAATATGGCTTGCCCATCTACACCCCTTTCATCCCACTATACATTAATCCACCTAAAATATTGATATTACGCTTTTACTCAAAACTCACTTTAAATCATCATCAAATGTTTGTATTAACTTTCAATCGCGATCTAATGTGGATTTTAGTCATATAATGATGTTAAAAAAAATTATGTTAGCCTTTTTATATGCAGCTAATCGCTATACCTGCTTAGCATTTAGACGTGAGAGAATATGAATGTGCTGAATTTTTATATTCAAAATATCAAAAATAGATGGATTATTTTGCACTCCTGATATAAATTAAGAAATGAATGTCACTGCAACCTAGTTTTATCATAAACAGTGGCCAAATATCTAAGCTGGAGTCTTAAATCTTTCTAATGATACTGTTTTAACATGCAGTGAATGTTGAACAACAATAATCTGGGGCCGTCGGTGATCTTTGTACATAAAGGGGTCAACAAGGGATTAATGGGTTAATAGGTGTTTATTCTGGTTGATTTTTATTTAAAAAGATTCTTACTGAAAACCCTAGAGTGAATCAGGGAAAAAAGAGTATGAGGGAAAAATAAGCCCAAACGCGGTTAGATATTTGCACACCAAACAAGGTGAGTGAACTTTCTTCTGGTTGCACATACAGTGTATCAGTTGGGAAATGAATATCACCCCAGGTAGAAAAACACTCCCTTTAATGAAAACAAGAGGAAGACATTAGAGCGAACTGAAAATTTGGATGCAACAATAACAAAGGCCTAGTTCACAAACTCCTCTCTGTTTGCTTAATTTATTGGTGTCATCATAGGAAGTTGAAAGGTTGAAACTGCAGCAACATGAAACCCAAGAGGAAGCAATGTTTCCTGCGAGCATTAAAATGAGAAAAAAGAGAGAAAAAACCTCACTTACCTCCTGTGAAAAATGAGCAGAAAAAAAAGGTTGGCTTCCTGATTCAAATCAATGAATAACTCTACGAAAGGAATAATATTTTGATATAAAACATGTTATTCGGGAAATGGTTTACAGGCAGCCTTCGGCTAATCCTGCTGGGCTGTAGATTTGGAAGACTCAATATATCAGACGAAATCTTAGTTTAAAAAAGACACATCGCCCACAAAAACGTGCAAGAACTGCTGGTTGGCAAACAAACCCAAGTGTGTGAATGTGACCTTACACACTACGACCTGGACACCCCATGTGCTGTCTCGGCCTCCGATGGGAATGTTAGGAAAACTGGCTTTCAGCAGCTTTGACGGATTTTTCAAAGACATGGAATAGCTTCTTAAAAGGTGAAGTGTGTTTTTTGTGGTAGTAAAGAAAATACTTTTTCCTTTCTCAGCTTAATATGGACAAACAACTAACCCTCCGTTGACAAATATACATATTTATATGTCACATTTTTCTTTGCATTTTTCTTAACATGTCTATATGTAATATAGATATATGTAATTGTATATTTATTTGTGTTCCTTAATTTTCGAACTAGGAAAAATTACAATGGACAATAAAGGGAAACATATTTCATTTAGAAGTGTAATATTTTAAAATTTAAATATAAAATGTATTCACACACACACACACACACACACACACACACACACACACACACACACGAGTACACCAAACACAACAATACACAAGGGGTAATTGGCAAACAAGACACACCTGGGAACAGTAATAATAATAATAGTAATAATCATAATAATAATAATAAAATACTCAAGAAAAACTACAAAGGACTGCAAAACATGGCGTAAAACAGGAAAAGTCCACACAAGATCAGGGGAACACAAGACAGCAATAATGACATACAGTATATGTAGTTTTTAAAATATATAATAATACTTTTTAAAATATTACATATCTTATTTTTGACCTAGTAAAATAGAACAATGACAATGAATTACAAAGGCTAACATATTCTATTTTTAAATGTCAGGAAATTATTTTATATAAATTTATTAATTTAAGTTAATTTAAAACAAAATGTATCAATATCAATATATATTATCCAATATATATGTGCAAGGGGTTTAACAGTAAACAACAGTAACAGTAATTTTGAACAAAATATTATGTAATATATATACAGTAAATATATATATGCATATATATATATATATATATATATATATATATATATATATATATATATATATATATAACATAATTTAATTGTAAAATGATTGGTACTATCAGCAGCTTTGAAAATAAAAAGAAAGATGTTTTAGATGTTTTTATTACGACCCACATTTTTGGCTTAGTCAAAAAGTTTAGCTTAAAACACACAATATAGCCATTAAACGTTCCCCGAGCACTTGAGCACTTAATCTAAAGGCTGTTAGATAATAAAAAGTGACATGCAAGGTTGGAAGTGCACTGTTAGGCATTTTCTTATGTTCAGTCGTGCATGGATTAAATTTGATGAAGTTCTGCGTTTGTCTGAGAACCAAAGTGCTTAATGGGTAAAATTCTAATGGGACTCAAATCAAGTGTGGCAGCTCATTTTTCCTGCTTTAATTTAAAGGTGCTCATTAATTAGGGCCTTATTTATTCAGCTGGGAACATTTATGATTAAAACGGTAAAAAGGAAATATCCTGTCGTAGATACAGCACCTTTATCCTGCTTGTACTGTGTCAGGTCAAAGCTAAATATAATGGGGAACATGATTAGGGAAACTTTAGCTTGCCAAGCAGTCAATTTAAAATACTCAAAAAATACTTAAAATACTTTGAAATCAATTTAAAAAAAGAGGTGTTCTAACCTATTTAACTTCCAAAATGTGATGTATTTCAGAGTTGTTTCAACACAGTCTCAAGACAATTTGTAACTATTTTAAGTTTTGGCAAATTGGAGGCTAATTCGTATGAATTAGTACGATCTTACCTCTCAGTGGTATGTTTAGGGGTGGACCTTCATGCTTTTTTTTCTCTAACAATCGTACATTTTGTGTATTAGTAGTAGGAGTAGTAGTAGGAGGAGGAGGAGGAGTGATAGTAGTAGTAGTAGTAGTAGTAGTAGTAGTAGAACTGTAGTAGTAGTAGTAGTAGTAGTAGTAGTAGAAGTAGAAGTAGAAGTAGAAGTAGTTGTCACGTAGCGACTAAAGAAACTCAGGGAGGACTCAATTGCAAAAGGAAAATAATGTTTATTTACAAAAGAGAAAACAAAACACAAAACAAAACCCACAAAGGGGAAAACATAACTAAAAACAAAACAACAACTTCAAAAAGGAACATACCAAACGGGTCACGGGGGAACAGGAGAACATTACAAGACAACGAACCAGCACAAGACTACAAACACAAGGAGGCTAAATAGGGGAACAAACAAAGGAGGGTAACGAACACAACAGGTGGGGCAAATTAACCAATAACTGGATAACAAGATGGGAGGGGCTAAACGACAGACACGAGCACATGGCTCAAAACACTGGAACTGGCACCACCGGCTCGGGCACTGGAACCACCGGCTCGGGCACTGGAACTGGCACCACTGGCTCGGGCATTGGAACTGGCACCACCGGCTCCGGCTCAGGAACAGACGCTGGCTCCGGCTCAGGAACAGACGCTGGCTCCGGCTCAGGAACAGACGCTGGCTCCGGCTCAGGAACAGACGCTGGCTCCGGCTCAGGAACAGACGCTGGCTCCGGCTCAGGAACAGACGCTGGCTCCGGCTCAGGAACAGACGCTGGCTCCGGCTCAGGAACAGACGCTGGCTCCGGCTCAGGAACAGGCTCTGGCTGGGCAGACGTGACGTGAACAGGCTCTGGCTGGGCAGACGTGACGTGAACAGGCTCTGGCTGGGCAGAAGTGACGTGAACAGGCTCTGGCTGGGCAGACTTGACCTTCCTCCTTCTCCGCCTACGATGGCAAGGCGGTAGCACCGAGCCCACCGCCTTAGGGGAAGTTCCACTCACCAGCTCAGGTGTGTTGGTAATCTTCTCAGGAGACCCAGGCGTGACTGCTGTATCCCACTGACTCCGATGCTCAAGGTATCTGGAAAAACCCCAAAAGTCCAGGATTTCCAGACCCTTCATTTCCCACCCCGGCAATGGGTCATCAAGACAGGAATTAAAAATTTCTTTTAATGCTGCCTCATTGTATCCCATACCTCTTGATAGAGTCCAAAAAAATTGAGCTAGTCCACCCACCGACTGTCCCTGTTGGCGTAATGATGTTAGATTACTGAGTCGTCCCCTCCTCTCTTCATTGGTGGTAGGGGAACAGATTCGGAAACCCGTACTGCTGGATCTAAACATACTTCTTTTTGCTGAGTCCTCGAAATGGCTGGTTCGTTCTGTCACGTAGCGACTAAAGAAACTCAGGGAGGACTCAATTGCAAAAGGAAATTAATGTTTATTTACAAAAGAGAAAACAAAACACAAAACAAAACCCACAAAGGGGAAAACATAACTAAAAACAAAACAACAACTTCAAAAAGGAACATACCAAACGGGTCACGGGGGAACAGGAGAACATTACAAGACAACGAACCAGCACAAGACTACAAACACAAGGAGGCTAAATAGGGGAACAAACAAAGGAGGGTAACGAACACAACAGGTGGGGCAAATTAACCAATAACTGGATAACAAGATGGGAGGGGCTAAACGACAGACACGAGCACATGGCTCAAAACAATAAAACACCCATGTGCATGACAAGACAGGACAGGCATGTGACAGTAGTAGCAGTAGCAGCAGCAGCAGCAGTAGTAGTAGTAGAAGTAGTAGCAGTAGTTGCAGTAGTAGTAGTAGTAGTAGTAGTAGTAGTAGTAGTAACAGCAGCAGCAGCAGTAGTAGTAGTAGTAGAAGTAGTAGCAGTAGTTGTAGTAGTAGTAGTAGTAACAGCAGCAGCAGCAGCAGTAGTAGTAGTAGTAGTAGTAGTAGTAGTAGTAGTAGTAGCAGCAGCAGCAGCAGCAGCAGTAGTTGCAGTAGTAGTAGTAGTAGTAGTAGTAGTAGTAGTAGTAGTAGTAGTAACAGCAGCAGCAGCAGCAGTAGTAGTAGTAGTAGTAGTAGTAGTAGTAGTAGTAGTAGCAGCAGCAGCAGCAGCAGTAGTAGTAGTAACAGCAGCAGCAGTAGTAGTAGTAGTAGTAGCAGCAGCAGCAGCAGCAGCAGCAGTAGTAGTAGTAGTAGTAGTAGTAGTAGTAACAGCAGCAGCAGCAGTAGTAGTAGTAGTAGTAACAGCAGCAGTAGTAGTAGTAGTAGTAGTAGTAGTAGTAGCAGCAGCAGCAGCAGCAGCAGCAGTAGTAGTAGTAGTAGTAGTAGTAGTAGTAGTAACAGCAGCAGTAGTAGTAGTAGTAGTAGTAGTAGTAGTAGTAGTAGTAGTAACAGCAGCAGCAGCAGTAGTAGTAGTAGTAGTAGTAGTAGTAGTAGTAGCAGCAGCAGCAGCAGCAGCAGCAGTTGTAGTAGTAGTAGCAGTAGCAGTAGTAGCAGCAGCAGCAGAATCAGTAGTTGCAGTAGTAGTAGTACTAGTAGTAATGGGGAACACGATTAGGGAAACTTTAGCTTGCCCAACAATCAATTTAAAATGCTCAAAAAATACTTAAAATACCTTTAAAACAATTTTAAACAGAGGTGTTCTAACCTATTTAACTTTCAACATGTGATGTATTTCAGCGTAGTTTCAACATAGTCTGATGGCAATTTGTAACTATTTTAAGTTTTGGCAAATTGTAGGCTAATTCGTATGAATTAGTACAATCTAACACCTCAGTGACAGTTATGTTTAGGTTATTTTTTTTCTAACAATCATATATTTTCTGTACGATTCACGTCTTACGAATTCATACAAAATCGCCACCTTGTAAAATAGTAATGTTTTTCATAGGAGATGGAAAACACTCTTAAACTTGCTGGACTGGTTATTTATTCCACATTGTCAGCAAACACAACACGATCTGTCATAAATAATATTGTTTGCCGGGAAAACACTCTGTAATTTTATTGAGAAGGACAAAAAACCCACTTTGACTAAAAGCATGAAGTCAGAAGTGCTTTGATTGACTGGTGGTGCTTTGGGAGGTTGAAAGTCGAGATGCACCTGGTATCAATTTGTAGCTCATATCATTGTGTTTGTGCAATGCAGCATTACAGTGAGAGAATCTGCAGAACTTGGAGCGAGTCCACAGCCTCCAGCACCTGCCAAACTCTCTTTCAAACAAAAATACTCGACATACTTCCGGAAAACCAATTGACCAAAACTGCATGTCTTTTTGGGACTATTTTTTTTTACGCAGATGCTTGTGTTTAATCAACTAACTACAAAGTATATTGGAAAATTTTATTCAGATGTTGAGAGAAAGAGTTCAGAAGACAATTATCTAACAATATTTTTTTTCTAAAATATGTTTCGATTTTATTCAATAAAGCCCTTCAATGGTAGAGTAAACAATGATACTACCATGGCACTTTGATATATATATACACCATGATACGGAATGACAGTAATATTCATATACTATGGTATTTACAACGTATTTCCCAAAGAATATCTGCTATTACCCAGTTACTGCTTTTGACCAATATGTTTTTTTTTTTTTAATAATCAATACTGATAGAGAACAATGATTGGCCAGTGGCCAACACACAGATTCATATATTTTATACTATAATATATAAATTATATTTAATAACACCAAGTCTGTTACAGATCAGCCAGGCTCTCACACCAGCCAATCACAGCACACTCCTTCACCTGAGTACTAATCACACACACACACACACACACACCTGCACCTCATCATCACTATCATCACCAGCACTATAAAGACACACTCTTCACCTCAGTTCACCGTCCGGTCTCGTTTATTCGTAGAGGACTACTTACCTTGATATCACAAAACCTCCATTATCTCCATCGTCTCGTCTCTCCTGTGTGTCTCTGTTCCTGTAAGAAGAACTATTCCAATCATCACCTGCACACCGCTCTCCAAAGTATAATTGTTCATATCACTTCCTTGCATCCTGTGTTGTCAAATGAGCTCCTGTTATATCTTCATTAACCATCTCTTGAGTCTGCTTCCGTAACAGTCAAATATATTTTTAAAGATGTGTATTTTACACAATTTTGTTCACGTTTACACTATTTTTTACTTAAATATGACTAAATATTAGGGTTGTCAAATCAAGTTGTCAAATCAAATTATATACATGACGTGCCAAATAGTTAATACAATTTAATTGCATATTAATATTTGTGAGAAAAGCCCCCAATAAAAGATTTCAATTTTACATTTTGCCTATATATAGTTTATTTTTTTTTTTAATTTTTTTTTTTGCTTGGGAAAGGTGCTTTATCAATAAAATTATTATTATTATTACTACTACTACTACTACTAGTTGTTTTAGTAGTAGTAGTAGTAGTAGTAGTATGAGAAGTAGGAGGATAAGTAGGAGTAGGAGTAGGAGTAGGAGTAGTAGTAGTAGTAGTAGTACGAGGACTAGAACGAGTAGTAGTAATAGTAGTAGTAGTAGTAGTAGTAGTAGTAGTGGTGGTATTGATAGTATTAGTAGTAGGAAGAGTGATCGTAGTAGTGGTAGCAGCAATAGTAGTAGTAGTAGTAGTGGTGGTGGTATCAGCAGCAATTGTTTTTGTATTAGTAGTAGGAGTAGTAGGAGGAGGAGTGATAGTAGTAGTAGTGTCAGCAGCAGCAGCAGCAGCATCATTAGTAGTAGTAGTAGGAGGAGGAGGAGGAGGAGTGATAGCAGTAGTAGTAGTAGTAGCAGCAGCAGCAGCATCATTAGGAGTAGGAGGAGGAGTAGTAGTAGCAGCAGCAGCAGTAGTAGTAGTAGCAGCAGCAGCAGCAGCAGCAGCAGCAGTAGTAGTAGTAGTAGTAGTAGTAGTAGTAGTAGCAGCAGCAGCAGCATCATTAGGAGTAGGATTAGTAGTAGTAGTAGTAGCAGCAGCAGCAGCAGCAGTAGTAGTATTAGCAGCAGCAGTAGTAGAAGAAGCAGCAGCAGCAGTAGTAGTAGTAGTAGTAGAAGCAGCAGCAGCAGCAGCAGCAGCAGCAGTAGTAGTAGTAGTAGTAGTAGTAGTAGTAGTAGAAGCAGCAGTAGTAGTAGTAGAAGCAGCAGCAGCAGCAGCAGTAGTAGTAGAAGCAGCAGCAGCAGTAGTAGTAGTAGTAGTAGCAGTAGAAGCAGCAGCAGCAGCAGTAGTAGTAGTAGAAGCAGCAGCAGCAGCAGTAGTAGTAGTAGTAGAAGCAGCAGCAGCAGCAGTAGTAGTAGTAGAAGCAGCAGCAGCAGCAGCAGCAGTAGTAGTAGAAGAAGCAGCAGCAGTAGTAGTAGTAGTAGTAGCAGCAGCAGCAGCAGCAGTAGTAGTAGTAGTAGTAGTAGAAGAAGCAGCAGCAGCAGCAGCAGCAGCAGTAGTAGCAGCAGCAGCAGCTGCTGCAGTAGTAGTAGTAGTAGTAGTAGCAGCAGCAGCAGCAGCAGCAGCAGTAGTAGTAGTAGAAGCAGCAGCAGTAGTAGCAGCAGCAGCAGCAGCCGCAGCAGCAGCAGTAGTAGTAGTAGTAGTAGCAGCAGCAGCAGCAGCAGCAGTAGCAGCAGCAGCAGCAGCAGCAGTAGTAGTAGTAGTAGTAGTAGAAGCAGCAGCAGTAGTAGCAGCAGCAGCAGCAGTAGTAGTAGTAGTAGTAGTAGCAGCAGCAGCAGCAGCAGCAGCAGCAGTAGTAGCAGCAGCAGCAGCAGCAGTAGTAGTAGCAGCAGCAGCAGCAGCAGCAGCAGCAGCAGCAGCAGTAGTAGCAGCAGCAGCAGCAGCAGCAGCAGCAGCAGCAGTAGTAGTAGTAGCAGCAGCAGCAGCAGCAGCAGCAGTAGTAGTAGTAGTAGCAGCAGCAGCAGCAGCAGCAGCAGTAGTAGTAGCATCAGCAGCAGCAGCAGTAGTAGTAGTAGTAGTAGTAGCAGCAGCAGCAGCAGCAGCAGCAGTAGTAGTAGCAGCAGCAGCAGCAGCAGCAGTAGTAGTAGTAGTAGTAGTAGTAGAAGTAGCAGCAGCAGCATCATTAGGAGTAGTAGTAGTAGTAGTAGGAGTAGTAGTAGTAGTAGGAGTAGTAGGAGGAGGAGGAGGAGTGATAGTAGTAGTAGTAGTAGTAGCAGCAGCAGCAGCAATAGTTTTATTATTATTATTATTATTATTATTAGTAGTAGTGGTAGTAGTAGTAGGAGGAGAAGGAGGAGTGGTATCAGCAGTGGGATTAGTATTATTATTTTGATGAATGAATTTATTGAAAAAATTAAATAGCCCTAGTGAAAATATTTGAAAACAGAAAAAAATAATTTTGATGACAAGTGATAAGGTGGTTCACCAACACAAAGAGGAACTACCAAACTGGCAATGCTGGCAATTAAAACATCCAAAATTATGAGATTATCTGCACAGTATTCTCAACATTAGTGCGACTGTTCCCACACTATTCCACACCTTCCAACATTCCCGTCTCCCACATATTAATGTAATTAGAACATTAGTCTCGCTGAGCGCATATCTCCTCATCTTTTGTGTGTCAGGAATCTGTTTATCTGATAGCAGTTTCCTGAGCCGGTCTCTCCTCCAGTAAACCATTACTGGATCAGCTGAACCCAACCCAACCCAGCGTCCGTCTGTCCAGTGGGAGAGAGAGTCTCCACAACTTCTGTCAGTTAACCCCAAAAAGACAAAAAATATGATTTTCCGAAAAAGAGTTCATTAAATGGGACAAACACCCAATAGAGACTCTCCAGACCGAGCTGTGCACAGTCTTGCTACCAGTTCAGCGCAAAACGCCAAATAATGCCTGTAGAGCAGAATTAGGACTATACCCCTTATGATAACTATTCAAAAAAGAGCCATTAAACACTTAAAAAAATAGCGATGAACAGACCCTCCATCACAAAGCCCTGTCCTGCCAAGAGCTGAAGCCAGAGAAAAACACTCTCGGCCGATCGGTGTTAGAGCTGACGTCACAAACTGACAATAAAAACATAGCCAGACCAAACCGAATCATTAAAACACAAAAGGAAAAATACCTCAAACATTGGACAGACGCGACAGCCAAACAGAGTAAATTGGAATGCTATCTGGACCAAAACAGAACGTATGAATTGGCAGGATACCTGAGTACAGTGAGCGACCCTAAACTGAGGAAAGTCCTGAGCGTGTACAGACTTAGTGAACACAGTCTGACCGTAGAGACAGGCAGACACACACACACACACACACACACACACACACAGCCCTCACTGCACAGAAACAGAGCTCCACTTTTTGACATCCTGCCCCAATTACAAACATTAGGGACACTGTTTTTTTTTTTTATTATATATATATATATATATATATATATATATATATATATATATATATATATATATATATATATATATATTAATACTTATTTATTTATTTTATTGTATAATATTGAATCTTGAATCTTTACAGTCCGTCTGTCCAGAGAGAGAGAGAGAGAGAGATGCTAATAAGATTCAATACTGCTGTTCTGCTGAGTTTTTTCCCTTTGCTCGAACTCTAGAGTCCCACAGTCCTCAAACTACAGCTAATGTTATTAAAGCCTGAACTAACATTAGCTCCAATGAAAATAAGCTGTGCAGAGCAATTACGCCTGGTACATGTTCATTTTAGGCTTACATTGTCAGTCTTTCTAATCGTGCAAAATTCAAAATTAAAAATCCTGTCATCATTTACACACCCTCATGTCATTCAAAACCCATTTGAGTTTCTTCCATGGAACACGAGATGTTTACGCTGCCCACAGACTGTCAAGCTCCAGAACTGACAGAAAACTATCATACAAGTAATCTGAATTTTTTGTGCGCACTATTTATCTTTATTTAAATTCTTTATTATATTATACTCTATCTATCTATCTATCTATCTATCTATCTATCTATCTATCTATCTATCTATCTATCTATCTATCTATCTATCTATCTATCTATCTATCTATCTATCTATCTATCTATCTATCTATCTATGCAACAACAAACAGATCCAACAAAGAATTATGGACATACAAAAAAAAAAAAAAAACGAATATAGAATATAATAAATATAATACACTATAAATAGAATGTGTGAATAAAATTGAAAATTATTATAGAATATAGTAGGGGAAATAACATGAGATTTTTGTGAAAAAATAAATAAAACTTTATAAAAAATCATCTATTTATTTATAATCATAATAATACAAATAATAATACTAATACTAATTCAATATTATTATAGGCGAGTGTTGTGTTTTATACTATAGATCTGACATCTGAAATTCTCACAATCTCTCTTTAATGCAATTTTATTTTCCTTAACCTGGGGAGGGATTTGGGATTGGCTCCATTACACTCACTGTCCCCCTCACCTGGGATTCACTAATCTCGAGTAGTTTTATCTTTAATTAGTCTGACTGGTACCTCAGCGCTCACTCATCTGTGAACCGTCGCTTTCGATTGGTAGATGAAAGACTTTTATCATGCGGTTGGCACGATTCCGGACCAAAGTTAAATAAAAAATGACTGTTGTTGAGAGTCTCGCTGAAGTTTGGCAAACGCAGCTGTAACTTGAATACTCTACACGCCTGTATCATTCAGTTCTTCGTCCTGGCGCTCGGAGGTGCTGCGATTCGAGGCGTCACAGCTGTCGTTTCACAGAACAGAGGCGAGTCTAATCAAAGGAAGGTGCTGAGGAATATTAGAAAAATGTCCTTGAGTTAAAGATTAGATGGGAGACAAGCGGCCACACGGTAATGCAGGCCAGACCGCTCTGTCCAACCAAATTACTGAGTGTTAAAACACGACACAACGGCTGCGTTGCGGTGTTTACAAAATCCTTCTTATTTTCTCTGTATCTCTCTCACGTTTCAATCAAACAAAGGAACACATGCGATGAATGAAAACAAACTGAAAGTCAATGAAAGTGAAACTAAAGATGAATAAGTCCAGATAACTGTGACACATAGAAATCGTAATTGCAACTTGTGGACGAATTTTCGGAGATCTCTGACTTCGAGCACAACGTCACAGGTTGTCATCTCATAATTACAGTAATTACGACATGACATGATCGCAGCTTAACTTGCATTGATAAATAAATAAAACTTATACTACGTGACTGTTTAACGCTTAAATCTGATTGGTGGATGAACGTTCTAAGGTGTGCAATTATTTTCAGGGAGACGCACGGTTAAAGTAGTTCCAGGCAGGTTTTGACCGCATTATCACTTCGCCAAATGATTTCAGTTATTTCAAAGGTCCTTACAGCCGTCAACTACCCTGGAATTTCAGAGTTCTGAGGTGAATTTGCTCAGCGAGTTACTCTGGCGTCGAGTAATGATGCTCATTAAATATGACCCTTGTATCTGAGCTGCACCAATCACATCGGGTTATCTGATATAGGCGGGCCAGAGGCGAGCTAAACAGATGACGACAGATGACGTCGAAGTCATTAGTAAACATTGCAAGATGGCTATGGATGAACACCAGTTGTTTGAAACGGCTTTGGCCGCTACAATGAACGAGTTAGACTTGGCTTTTTATCTAAAAGAGGAACAGAAGACGCTGCTCGAATCGTCAACGTTTTTGCTGTTTTGCCGACCGGATACGGTAAGAGTCTAATCTACCAGTTAGCTCTGCTGGTAGCTAAGCGTATGGGGCTTGTTGTGATTGGTCGTAGTGTTATCCAATTGCGTGCAGTGAGATTTTCAGATTTTCTTGGTGCCGCCCCTCGAGCTGGCTGATTTTCATTAGTCGACGCCAGACCATTAATCTTTCAGATTTAGGTCTGGATTTCCAGGCTAGCCGTCAACAGCAAAAGAACCAAAACCAACAACGACACCGACCAAGCAAATAAACAAATTTAAGAACTTATAAGCTACATGACATTTCTCGGCGCTGTTCTTGACGCAGACAAACTTACAGTTTCTCTATTAGTAGAGACGCTTCTGCCGAACACTGTTGAGAGACGCACAGACTCATGTGGGAGTAGCGTTAGCTGTGACGCCTCTCGCGGTTCAAACAAATAGGGCTGGGCAACAAACTCAAGCTCCTCCCACATTTCTCCCTATTCTTCTAATTCCTGACCTGTGTTTTGTTTTACTCTATCCTCTGCGCTTCTGCGTTCGTCAATGTGTCATGCGCCGGGTCAGAGGTCACTCGTCATGCGTCAGGTCAGAGGTCACTCATCCGCCGGAACTAGACTCGCATACGGCTGTTAGCGGAAGCCAGTGATTATCGTTTATAAAGTTATAAATATGGATATTTTTTCTTACAAAAACACATCTCTTCATTTTTAAGGCCTTTATTAACCCCTGGAGTCGTATGGATTACTTTTATGATGGATGGATGCACTTTTTTAGCTTTAAAAACTCATCCTCTATTCACTCCCATTATAAAGCTTGGAAGAGCCAGGATATTTCTTAATATAACTCAGATTGTGTTCGGCTGAAAGAAGAAAGTCATACACGATGGCTTGAGGGTAAGTAAATTATGAGATAATTTTCATTTTTGGGTGAACTAACCCTTAGACTACCCTAGATAAATTAGCGTAATATCGTAGCAATGCATTAATTATAGCAATGATTCCTGTTGTTTCATAAGTAATGCACTGTATTAAGATTTTCAACGAGCTTCCACGCGCATTCCTGTCCCGATTAAATCATTTATTGATCAAAAGGCCATGCATTGCTGACAGACAGGGTAATATTGTAGTTGACATGCTCCTTATGTGTTTGCGCAAGTGCTTCCCTGCTGATGGCTAATTAAAACGTTAGCACAAACGAACAGCGTCTCGGGGTGCCAGAGGACAGTATGGTTAGCAGACTGTGCGGAAAAGCCTGCTATGGGACCGAAGAAGCGCTTTGATGATGAAAATGTGGGGCAGAACGAGAAAGAGTCTGCGAGCTGTATTTTTTTTTTCTTCATCACTGACAAGCAGAACTTCAGCAAAGCGTTTTCATGTCATTATTTTGTTTACTATAATTCCAGCACGTCTCTTTGTTGAAGCTCAAGTCTATAATTCGTGGAGCATCATGTCAGATCTGCGTCCATCACACCAGGCTTTTATTCGGTTTCGTGTAGTAGTGGACACAGCTGTCACTTTGACGGCTCTCAGACCTCACAATAAAGTGAAGTTAAAAATATCTCCACTGTTAATCGAAACCCTATGGAACAATGAAACGCCATTTAAAGCGATCAAAGTCTAAACAAAGCACAAGGGGATGTAGGATTTTTTTTTTTTTTTTTTTTGGAAAAACATATTGATCTGGTTTACAAACAGAGACTCATATTAGATTAGTATGCTGCGTGTTATTACCACAGAAAGATAAATGCGCTTGTTTCTTTAACGGTTATAATCTACAAGCTTTTACTTTGAAGTTGCACAGTGATGGTTTTGTTGTTTGGCCAATTTTCGATGAAGAGGGTAGATCATATTACAGTAAGTAGTATACATTATTTTTAAGGAAAAATAAAATCTATCTATCTATCTATCTATCTATCTATCTATCTATCTATCTATCTATCTATCTATCTATCTATCTATCTATCTATCTATCTATCTATCTATCTATCTATCTATCTATCTATCTATCTATCTATCTATCTATCTATCTATCTATCTATCTGTCTGTCTGTCTGTCTGTCTGTCTGTCTATCTATCTAGCCTAAGAATGCTTTTTTGAATTAAATAAACTAAATAAACTTTATTGTTGCTTGGGTATTCCAGTGTTGTTATTGTTAACTGAAACTTTTTTTTTTTTTATTAAAAATAAAACAGAATTTCTGTTTTATTAAAATGATTACTAATTGTTTTCAGTAATTGAAATAAAGCTGATGGAAAACTTAAACTTACAAAACTAAATGAAAATTAGTTATGTTGCCTTGACTTCAAATGAGATTTCGTAATCTCTACCAGGTGAAAATCCTGAGTCAGATTTTCAGCAGTTGCATGCGTATCTTTTCTTTTCTTCAGCAGGACAACGTCCATGTGCCCAGAGCGAAATACATAAAGAAATGATTTACTGATCTGGAAGAACTTGAGTGGCCAGCACAAATCCCAGACCTGAACTGAAACGGCAAGTTGACGTCAGATCCCATCGCTAGCCCTCAATGATGATCTTGAGCCTGACACCACTGTGAAAAAGAAGTGCACTTTTGCTTTTAAAAGTTATGAAAATAACTTAATAATAGGATATACTTAAATGTGAACTGAATGTAATGTTTTTGGACACTTTGCATGTTATTTGCAATTAAATTAAAATGTATTTGCATTATAATTGATGTTAAATGCAGTTAGTTGAAAGTGTGTTTTTTGACCAACTTAAGTAGAACTTCTGTACATTTTTACAGTATATGTAATTTCATAATTCTATTTTCTTTGAAATACGGTTAAACTCTACTGATGAATGTACTGACAATCATTTATGGTAAACCAAAATATACTATGACTATATGTCATTTGAAACTTGTATGTCATGTATTTAAATGTATCTGTAATTACACATTTATGATGAAGTACATAGAAATATATTAACTTTAAATGTAATTTCAAACAACACACTGGAGTTAAACTTATAATCATTTGCTTTAGTACTCAACACATCAAAATGATAATTAAAATATAATGATTTAAAATGTATTTAAAGGTTTTCATTTGCGTGCTAGAGCAAGTGTTTTTAAAGTGTACTTAAGTGTGTTAAGACAAAGTCATGAAAGTGTATTATCTTTAAGTACACTTAAGAGACCTCTTATTTCATTGATATTTTAATATCTGCAAAAATCCTTTTAAGATTTCAAGTGCACATTTAAATCTATTAAGTGCACTTTTTTACAAGGTTGGGAACATTTCTCTCAGCCATATTCCAAAATCTAATGCAAATCCTTTCATGAAAGGAAGGTAACATCCTGTGATATGCCATTTCTTACTGTATGCATTTTAATGTAAACACTGTATACTTTTTTTTATAGGTTTTTGGTGTCATAGACTGAACTGCATTCAATGTAGTTCCACCTTTTACCACCGCAAGGCAGTATCCCTACAGATCTGACAAAAAGCCAGTGAGAAGATCTCATTTCCTGAAGAATGGAAATACAGACCATCTCAAACCTGATCTCATAAACATGTTCAACATCGCAATATTCTCTAAATGATATTAGTGCCTATATAATGCATCAGTGTCCTCTAGAAGATCACACACCTTGAAGCAAACATCGCCGTTCCCATCCCATGATTCTCAGCTAAATTGCACGGGTCAGCTCAATCTACTGGAGTGCTCCTATAAAAGAAATTGAATGTTCCACTGAGGCAAATCTGGATTGTGATGGACACAGGCAGAACCGGAACGCCGCGCACATCGAGGTTCCCGAGGGCCGGCAGGTGGAAGTTCAGAGGGAAAGGCCTTGGACGGAATTCATAATGAGCTCCAGACTTGCAAAGATGTTGGACGTCCAGCTCACTTTCTCCTCTTTTGCACACTTCCTCTTACCTGTCCGTAGAAGATAAGCCTGTCAGGTGTTGCATGGATATGCTTGGCTAGTCTGGAACAATTGGAATTGCAGATGGGTTGGAGGACGGTGGGGACAGATTCACGGTTTGACAGACTTGGCAGAAATTTTCAAGACAAAATCTATCCACAAACAAGAAATAGAACGGATTCATCTTCTAAGAAAATATCAGCAACTACAATTAGAATAGATTTCCACTATAAATGTATCTGTAAACAGTTTTTTTGTTGGTTTAACTTAAAAAAGTAAGTTACTTGCCTTAAAATTTTGAGTTAATTGAAATGAAAAATTTGAGTTGATACAATGAAATAGATTGGTTCAATAAAAAGAAACTCAAAATATTATGTTATCTGAACCACATTAGGTATCTAAGTTGATTCGACAAAAGATAGAAAAGTTGTAATAACACATCATGAAACTATTTGTTTACAGAGTTTAAAACTCATGTTTTATATTTGTGTTGGTTTCATATGGTTTTGAAAAAAAAACTGTTTACACTAATTTCAGAGAAGATTTACACAAAATTAAATTACAGTATATAATAAAAACTACTGAAAATTACTAAAACACAATTACTAAAACTTTGGCTAAATACAAACATTAATAAATAGTATATTACTATATATTGCAAAATTACAAATTAGTATACATTCAATGAGATTCATTTTGTAAGAACATTTTTCAGAAGATGAGTATGGTTTCCAAGCACATTAATCTTCATATTCAAGCCTTATGTTAAAAGTTTCCATATGCTCTTCTATATCTTAGGCTTGGCTTAAACACTTTAACAGATAGATAATAAACAGAATTTGATTGAATGCTTTTTTTTTTTTTTTTTTACAATTGCTTAACATTATACATGCCATTTTAGATGCTTTGCATTACAAGGGAATTTCATTAATAAGCATTTCTAAATGTCATGAAAAAAACCCCAAACATTATCTATCATACATATAATTTCATCTGTCAGAGTGTGTGCATATTTGTGTAGGGAGTAAAGGAAGCTTTAAAGGGAATGTTGCAATAATCGATCTCTGTACAGGTTTGGGGTGGAGATCAATTTAATTTCATAATGATTTCCATGTGTTTATATTCTAACACAACCTGTGTATGATCGTGTGTTGTATTGTGCTGTAGGTTTTGTGAGACTCAAAATATTCTCTTACGTTTTCTACTTACATGTAGCAGGAGAAGCAATTTATTGAAAACTCTGAATCCATTTAGCATCCACAAAACAGGTGGCAAGTCCAGTTAATTGAGGTCTAAAGCACTGGTGAATAATGTTCATTTACAGCAGGGATTTCTGGGTCAGCTAACTGAATGTGGGTTTCATAATAGAAAAGTTGCCTGGAACTTAAATTAGTTTCTAAAACAGACTCTACCTTAAGTAAGCACATTTTAGCCCAGCTATTTTCCAGCTGGAAACTTGGGGGTCTTTAAATCAATCTATATTTTGGTAACATGAACTATTAAATGAACACTAATAAATTAATTAGACAAAACAACCTCACATGTGTTTGTAGACATAACATTACCAGGTCCATCCGGACCAAACGCTCACCGGCGTAGCCAAAACATTTTATACACTCACTCAAAGCTACAGATTTCGCAAAATGTGATACTAACCTGTGCTTTTTGCTCTCTAATGACATCATTTACCTCATGGCAAGACTACTTTATGCTCGACGCATCTACAAAAGTACGCCACCCCAGATCTTACCGTCTTTGTTTGGAGTTTAGCATATTGACGGAATAATTGACGCACAAATAATTGTTATTATTTTCACACGCTCATTTTGGTGAAAAACAACATGGTATTTAAATCATGGCAGCCTCCTTTGGTTTTTCTGTGCATCTTTCAACACTTCACCCTCCAGTCCAGAAGATGGCGGTAGAGTGCCTTCATGTTCCTTTGGTTTGCATTTCCTGCGTTGTGATGCAGTTTGAGAAACAGATATTTTCAACCTGATCTCATGGCAATTCGTACGTATTTTACAAGGTGGCTAATTCGTAAGAATTCGTACAACCTCACTCGTACGAATTTGTACGATTTTTTAAAAACCATCATCAGGAAGGACCACCCCTAAACCTACCCATCACAGGGGTCTAGTCAAATCGTACAAAAACGTGCAAGTGAGTTCATCCGTATTCGCACAAATTAGCCACCTCGTAAAATACGTACGAATTGCTGTGAGATTACGTTGATATTTTTGTGAACTTTCAGGTGTTTTCGTCTACAGTAGTTAATATGACAAACCTATAGCCAAATATTTAAATATATAAGTAATATTGTTAAAATTGTGATGCAGTTGAGAAACATTTTCATGGTATCTTTTACGTATTTTACGAGGTGGCTAATTTGTACGAATTCGTACGATTTTTCAAAAAGCGTCATCAGGAAGGACCACCCCTAAACCTACCCATCATTGGGGTCTAGACAAATCGTACAAAAACGTACAAGTGAGTTCATACGAATTCATACGAATTAGCCACCTCGTAAAATACGTATGAATTGCTGTGAGATTGCATTGATATTTTTGTGAACTTTTAGGTGTTTACGTCAAACTACTATGACAAACCTATAGTCAAATATTTAAATGTAAGTAATATTGTTAAAATTGTGATGCAGTTTGATAAACAGATATTTTCAACCTGATATCACGCCAATTCGTACATGATTTACGAGGTGGCTAATTCGTATGAATTCGTACAACCTCACTCATACGATTTTTCAAAAAGCATCATTAGGAAGGACCACCCCTAAACCTACCCATCACTGGGGTCTAGACAAATCATACAAATTCAAACTTTCAGGTGTTTACGTCTAGTTACTATGACAAACCTATAGCCAAATATTTAAATATATAAGTAATATTGTTAAAATTGTGATGCAGTTTGAGAAACATTCTCACGTATTTTACGAGGTGGCTAATTCGTACGAATTCGTAAGATTTTTCAAAAAGCGTCATCAGGAAGGACCACCCCTAAACCTACCCATCACTGGGATCTAGACAAATCGTACGAAAACGTACAAGTGAGTTCATACGAATTCGCACAAATTAGTCACCTCGTAAAATACGTACAAATTGCCGTGAGATTTCAGGTGTTTACTTCAAGTTACTATGACAAACCTATAGTCAAATATTTAAATATAAAAGTAATATTGTTAAATGTGTCACAATTTAGTACATTTAAAATATAAATGTAATATTGAATAACACACAACAGATGAATTTATAATCAAGTATAAATCCCTTTAGCATTTTAGTCAACACATCAAAATAAGTGTACTTCCTTAAAAGCATGGCAATTTTATTCTTTTTTTCTAAAACATAATTTTTTAAAATGTAATTGAAAGTAAAACGTTTAATTTTGTCAATCAGTGCACTTTTTAAAAGCATGCTGCCACAGTCATGAAAGTGCCTTTCATGTAATTAATATTATACGCAGGTACAGTTTTTTAAATACTTATTAGATTTGAAGTACACTAAAAGTGCACATTCAATACAATTATGTGTGTCTAATCAGTGCTGAGTCATGTTTAGGTAGCACATCTATGGTTAAAGCTAATTGTAGACTGCTAATGTGTCTGAAGTTGACCCAGAAGGCCACTGGTGTAGAGTATAGAAGGCTCTCAGCATGTCTGAGGTGTGTGTGCGCCGCCTGCGCTGCTTCGTGCCAGAGTAAATGTGTGTCAAGCATAAACAAAGCTTTAATCCATTTCTTAAACCCCAGCTTTGTAAAACAAGGTATTTATTTGTCTTTGTCTCCATTCTAGGTTGTATTTCATGTTTCTGCATTTGTGTTTATAATTATGTGTTCATCAGCATTGGTTCGCATCAACTCGTAAACCAATTTAGCTCTTGGCGCCCTAAAGCAGCTCTGGCATGACGCGGCGATTGCTGCGTTTCAGACTTGTTTTCCCCTTCTCTCTACCAGTAAATGTTTACATTTGCTTCAGGTTCTTTTAAACATGTCTCTGTGCTTGACTGGCACAGATAAGATTGAGGTAGATGGACTATTTGCAGTCCAAAAGCATGAGGAATGTTGTTAATAAGGCTAGAAAGCCTCAATGTCTTCTTCATACCTTGTTAAAAAACAGTGCACACTGTAAAACTTTTCACTGTAAATTTACAGTAAAATACTGGCAGCTGGGTTGCCAGCCACATACTGTATTTTTACAGAACTAGTATTGTAAACAGCATTTACAGTATTGTACTGTAAAACGTTGTACTGTAAATTTACAGTAAAATACTGGCAGCTGGGTTTCCAGCCACATACTGTATTTTTACAGAACTAGTACTGTAAACAGCATTTACAGTATTGTACTGTAAAACGTTGTACTGTAAATTTACAGTAAAATAATGGCAGCTGGGTTGCCAGCCACATACTGTATTTTTACAGCACTAGTACAGTAAACAGCATTTACAGTACTCCACTGTAATTACCAAATACAGTATATATACCACATACTTTTACAATATTAAACTTGTCTACAGCAATAAATTGTATAGTAGTCACACTAGGAAAAAGAAAACAACATTTTCTGGGTTTTAAAACATTTATTTTGGTTAAAAGCAAAGATCAGAAAATTGCCTTCTGTGAACATGTTGGCTGAATGTTTTTTTAAACATAAAATGCAATTTTAACACTTAACAACAAACAGGTAACACTTAGCACTTAATTAAAGGGATAGTTCACCCAAAAATTTAAATTAGCTCATGATTTACTCACCCTCAAGTCATCCTAGGCCTATACGACATTCTTCTTTCAGACGAATACAATCGAAGATATATTAAAAAAATGTCCTGGCTCTTCCAAGCTTAATAATGGCAGTGAATTGCTGTTTCTGTTTTGAAGTCCATACAAGTGCAAACGAAATCCCATTCAAAGTCTTCAAGTTTTCGCAAAAGTGAGGACACCTGTAGGCTTACGGTGTTCTTTTTTTGCACAACTTGGCCAGTTTTCTTTGAAGTTACTTGTCCTTTCTTTGTTTTTGATCCACGTTCAGGATTGATGTCAGGAAATCGTCTAAAAGGCAGAAAAGAAAGGAAAAAAAAAACAATGAAATATTATGGACTGAGTTTATATATTTTGACATAGAGAGACAGCACAAAAGATGTGTAAATAAAAAACAGATATCGGTTTTAACGACTAATCTGTTTGGTTAAAACTGAACATGAAAAAAAAAATGCAATGTTGGATGTTGTGATCAATAACTGATATTTTTTCTGCCCTGGTTAAAATACATCAACTCAATGTGTCTGTTTACATGTGCACTGTCAACTAACTAAACTTTTGGAAGTGGGGTTGCCAGATTTAAAGTTTTATTCTACAACTTTTAATATCATCCCCTCATCAGGTCCCATCAGAGTATCAGTGGAAAGGCAGCCATAGACTCTATTTATATAGAGCACACATTGCCAGAATCCAGCCCAAACCTTTGTGTTAATTTAACTTTAATTGCAAGCCTTGCAATGTTTATTGCATACATGACTACATGATAATGTTAAACATGACATTTACCAGACTAAAATGCATGTTTGCACCCAAAAATGAAAATTCTTTCATTATTGCTCACCCTTAAGACTTTCGTTCATCTTCGGAACACAAATTAAGATATTTTTGATGAAATCTGGGAGGTTTCTGTCCCTCCATTGACATCAATGTCACAACTGTCAAAGCCCAGAAAGGTGGTAAAAACATTGGTAAATAGTACATATAACTAAAGTAGTTCAACCTTAATATTATGAAGTGACGAGAATACTTTTTGTGCGCAAAATAACCCCAAAATAACGACATTGTTGAATAATCTCTTCTTTTACATGTCATTCTCCTACACTGATTTGTGAGGATGAGTATTAAAGTGTATTAAAGGATAACTCTCGCCAAAATGCAACCTAGGGTCTTTTTGTTAATCTACCCGAGGCAAACTTTCGTTTAAAAGCATAATTAGGATGGAAACTCCACTTTTAAGTTTGACCGTATTTTCGTTTTCGGTCAAATTGCCTTTTGAATGGGAGTGCTTGGGGCACGACTCTGATAGCATTAAAAATCGCTATTTTTGAAAACACTAAGAAGGCTCGACACAACATGAAACTGTGCTTAAAGTATCACCAGGGGCTCTACACATGAACTCCAGCATTGAGAACATTGTTTGTGTACACAGAGTTTACCAAAAATAAAGATTTTGAACAACTCACGGAAGCTGTGTCTGCCTGCATTTTGACAGTCAAAAATAGTTGATCTAATAATTTTATTCTAGAGCTGCTGTAAAGCCAAAATAATCTATGTTACTGTAATTTCCTATTATCACTGTAAAGCTGCTTTGAAACAATCTATATTGTTAAAAGCGATATATAAATGAAGGTGACTTGACACTGTTTACACTACGTCAACAGCGTAGGAGAATGACGTGAAAGAGTAAAGATTGTTGAATAATGTCGTTATTTTTTTTTTTTTTTTGTGCACAAAAGGTATTCTCATCGATTCATAATATTAAGGTTGCACCACTGTAGTTACATGGATTATTTAAACAATGTTTTTACTACCTTTCTGGGCCTTGAAAGTTGCAAAGACGTTTCTGTCTATGGCTGGTTCAGAAACCTCTCAGATTTCATCAAAAATATCTTCATTTGTGTTCTGAAGATGAACGAAGGTCTTACAGGTTTGGAACAACATGAGGGTGAGTAATTAATGATAGAATTTTCACTAATCCTTCAACTAAAAACAACTTGCACTGACATATCTTAAATATGTGACTGCCACTGTTTTGTCTCAAGATGCACACCAGTAATGTTTTTTTTTTATTAGACATTTTTATAAAAGCTACTTAAATACCCTAATTTTATTAAGGCCTAGACCTGTCTTAAGCTAAGCTCTGTATGGAAACCAGGGCCATATTGTTCATACCAGTAGTCAGCTTAATAAATACTGTCAAGACAAGTCACAATTCAGTCTAATATTTATATGAATGGCAAATATGCTAATGACTAACCTCTGAACAAACTCAAGGTGCTGCCTCTTCCTGTACTGCAAGCTGAAGTTATAGGAGGCAAACAGCGCTGCCAGGCCAGTGATGAAGAGGCTGTGATCCTTCACACACACCTTGACCTTCCAAACGTAATGTCCAGCACTGGTTGCTTAGAGATTGACCTGTAATTGAAAAAAAAAAATAAAATAAATGAATAAATAAATAATATTAATAATTAAAATAACTATTGTGGGTTTCACTGTGGTTCGATGTAGTTGTCTATCTATTCCTATAAATTAAAAATTTCACCTAAAAATTTAAATTGATTAGGGTTAGAAGAACACTAAAACGCACTGCCATATTATTTTGCTTGTTTTAAGCATAAACTCACTAAATTTTGACTTATTCTTTCAGAAAACAAGACAATTTTTACTTGTCAATTAAATGCTTCTTCATGTAAGAATTTTAGATATCTGGACTGGAAACAAGAAAAAAACATATTTTGCAGTGGAGTGAGTAAATGATGGCTTTTCATTTTAGGTTTAAACTACCCCTTTAATGTTTACATACCAGGAAATAAGGCGTGGACTCTCTGGCAAATGTAGATTGCTGGACATCAGCATTGCAAATTCCTGAAACAATTTTTAAAAAGGACAGCACAACCATGACCAACAGAACCAAAACATAAAACATATTACAGATTAATGAGATTTGTTGAATATCATCTACTTCTTTCATCTGCTTAAGGATAACACCGTCTAACTTCTCTTTGAATGGTGGGAGTAGTTGTAGGACCATTGCATGGCAATCAGGAATACTACATTTGAAAACAGCATTAGGAACATGGATTTTCTTGTGCTAGCAAAATTCTGACAACGATTCAAAAGCACGATCACAGAACTGACACAGCATTTGATAGCATTTTTTTTTTTTACCATAGACTATAACTGTAACACTAACGTTACTTAAAAGCACTTACATTAGCACTGGACCGTCATCAGATTACAAAGCCTGAAACGAAAAATATATATATCAAAAGCAGGTCATGCAAATAACATGGTATATGTTGCCTATTATGTGAAATATCGAAGTTAACGTTAACGTTAACTTACTTGGTAAACAGGTGGAACAGAGTGAATTGTTTGCGCGGCCGCGGTAGAAAACCGCGTTCGCAAAATCAAAACAAATAAGCATTTGTGAAAACAATGTAGAAATGCGAACGCAAAAAAAAAAAATATATATATATATATTGGCTTACCGTATCACTCAGTTGAACAATTTTCCATCTTCTCAAACTCTAAATCCCACTAATCGTCACAGGCGCAGGTTATTCAGGTGACAAATTCTTCCATCCGT
Source organism: Scardinius erythrophthalmus (assembly GCF_964197995.2). Lineage (NCBI taxonomy): Eukaryota > Metazoa > Chordata > Actinopteri > Cypriniformes > Leuciscidae > Scardinius > Scardinius erythrophthalmus. The sequence goes on from NC_138234.1 coordinate 33,957,280, forward strand.
CTTCATGTAGCACGTTAATGTCGCCCCATTTTCTGCTGCGTCACAGGCAACTAATGTTTGAAACACGAACCGAAGCTCACAAAAGCTTAAAAATTGCTCACAGATTCGCAGACACTGCTTATCTTGTTAACAGGAATGATCAGGGTTGTGTACTCGAGACTCGGACTCGGTCTCGGACTCGGTCTCGAGACCATATTTTAATGGTCTCGGTCTTGTCATGGACTCGTGTGCATTTTGACTCGGAATTGACTCGTACTCGAACATATTAGGACTCGGACTTATTCCCGAGTCCACTCGAGTCCCATTCAAAATATTTCATGATTGTTACTGTATGTTAATATTTCTTTAAATTGTTGTTTGATTGAAACGTCCAATGATTGCTGACTTTCTTGTGCGCAACTGCGCATGACTTGAGACTAACGTTCGCGCCACGCAAATGCAGCAGGAGCCTGGTCAGATGTGATGTGGAGCCTCTAGCTCAACTATGTATTGAAAATGTCTGCCTTATCATCCATAATTCAGTTTGCATATAAGAGCCACACAGAATTCGTGTGCAGTAGGACGCGCGACTGAGTCGAATTCGCGTCCACCGCGCCGCGCTAAACGCCCCGGACGCACGTAAACGCTATTTCTTGATATTTCTTGATAATAGTCCGCTGCGAAGTATAATAACACACCGTTGCCATGAAAAACAGAGCGTTGCTATGGACGCAGTTGGAAGCAATATAGCCTAATAGTTTTTAAATCAATAAGCTCCTTTTTAAATCAATATTTTGTCAAATTATTGATTTATTTGGTAGGTAGCCATGTAATAAGCGGGATAATGTATAGCGAGGCAGTTGTTATGAATACAACCCCTTCAGGCTGATTCAGGCTGATTTCACCTCGCTATATATTATCCCTTACATATTTCTCTCTATTATTTGTATTGCAATGTGGACAAGAGCACTTACTGATTGTAATAATTGTAAGTAATAATTGTAATAAAATGACCTTTACACACGACCTACTATGTGGCCTTTTTACCATTACAGTGTACATGATTCCATGGTATATTTGATTTACTGTTTGAGTATGGTGCCAATTTTATTGTTAGTGTTACCACCAAATATTTTACATATTCTTGAAGATATCTTTAGGTCTGGTTTTTTAGACCCAACCTTAGGTTATCCAACCTCTCTGGTCTCGGTCTCGACTCGACTCGGACTCGACTCTCTTTGGTCTCGGTCTCGACTCGGACTCGACTCTCTTTGGTCTCGGTCTCGACTCGGACTCGACCCTCTCTGGTCTCGGTCTCGACTCGGACTCGAGTGAGCTGGTCTCGACTACAACACTGGGAATGATTATTCTGTTCAGTTGAATCCCGCTGACAAATCAAGTTTGCCTGTAGTAGCTACTGTCGGCTCGTCACATTTGAACTGAATTGAGCGCGAAAAAAATCAATCCCACAATGCAGTGCTTTTACAGTATGATACTGTATTACGAATTTATCGGGTTGAAAACAGAAATGTGCTGTATATTTACAGCTGTTCTGTAAAATATACAGCCTAATACTGTATTATGGAAATACAGTACAATTCTGTAGGAAATTCGCTGTAAATTTACAGTAAAGTTTTACAGTGCACTTTTGCATACTTTTTAAAAAGAGTATTACGCAAATATAAGTGTGAACTTAATTTATAGTCTTCATACACTATTTGCATGTTATTTATGATTAAATGAAACTGAACACCTGAATAAGCTGAACATTAGAGTATATTTTGACCTAATTAAAGGGATAGTTCACCCAAAAATGAACATTGACTTCCATAGTATGTTTTTTTTTTTTTTTTCTAGTCAATGGCGACCATCAACTGTTTGGTTACAAACATTCTTCAAAATATATGTTTTTGTGTTCAACAGAAGAAAGACATTCATAAAGGTTTGGAAAAACTTTAGGGTGAGTAAATGACGACAGAAGTGTCATCTTTGTGTGAACTATCACTTTAAGTAGGACTACTACACACACACACACACACACACTTTTTTGTTTTGTTTTTCAGTTCATAGGAATAGTACAAAACTTGGTAAAGGTTTTGGCTCTTGCTTTGTGAACATTAAAAAATCATTGCCATGATACGAAAAGGTCAAATGGCCTTGAAAAAAATAGTCACACTTGAATTGTTCTCAGTCAAAAATGAGCGCATTAGAAATTAATGGGAGATTCATTTCGTTCACTTTCACGTCAGCAATAATCTGCCAAGTGTCCTCTTTAAAAAGAGACCAAACGTAAGTCTGTGCTCCAAAGCATTTAAGATTTATGACAGTTTAAGTTAGAAATTTCCAAGTTTTACTCGGTACTATTCGCATGTCGGCCAAAAATGCCTTTTTTTTTTTTTTTTTTTTTTTTTTTTTTTGTTATTTCAATGAAATGATTGTACTATATCTTATTTTATAACCCTTGTTAAAAGTGTGCTATGAAACAGTTATGAACGAGTACTCTTTTTTAGTGGCCTTTTATTTCATTAATATGATGTTACCGTTTTTAAATAAATATATACTATTAACATTTGAAGCACACCACAAGTACACATTCTTCAATATAATAAAGCAGTGCGCTTCTTTCTCACAAAGGATATGCTTGAAGAGCATTTTATTGTATTCAGATCATTCTCACTTCTCACTGATTAAGCGAGGATTCGCTTCAGGATGAAACAGAATTCACTGGAGAGCAATGAAAAGACCTTAATTCTGGTAATTGAATCCCACCAGGGCCAGTTGACCCAGCTTTCTCATTTGTTCCTTAAGGATTTCAGATCCGTGTTATTGGTGTGACTTGATGCAGCTGAACACACAAAGCAAAGTCAGAGTCTTTCTCATAAAACGCAGCCATTAAAGATGTGCGGGATTGCCGTCTGATTGCGCGGCTTCATGGTTGTGTGAGCTGTGTCTGCGGGTCACGCTCAAGGCAGATGTGCAAATGACTGATTGTTAGGAGGCAACAGTAGGGCTGGAAAACCAAGAAAGGAAAATACCAGAACGGAAGTGAATTTAGTGAATAATTTGGAGGTTTAGTGAATAATTTGCTGTGTACACTAGGTCTATGGTACGTATCAGTTGCATACAGTAAAGCAAAGTTTCCATTGAATTCATGACAGGTGTGCATGCATGTGTATTTGATGTTGATGAATCCAGATGATTCGCAATAAGGTAGTGTGTGCATGCACTTGGTGTAATTAGCATAATATACACTCAGAGCATCTTGAAACATGAAAACCTTTCATATTTGCAGAACCTGTGTGCACAATTTCAATTTTTTTTATTAGGGCTCTCAAAACTATTAATTGCATCTGACATAAAGGTTTGTGTAAATGTATATATATATATATATATATATATATATATATATATATATATATATATATATATATATATATATACACACACATATATATACACACACACCTTCGTAACCAATTGCACGATTTTTTGTATGAAAAAAAAAGTATTAGTGACAAAAAAGGTCCCTAAATCGGCATGTAACACCCATTTATATTATTAACATTATTATTAATAGATTACTTGACGAAATGACATAAATTGATTAATCTGTCATTATTATCTGCGGCTGGTTGCATTAACAGTACCAAGAAGAGTAATGAAATGTGCATTACACTTACATAAAATTTACTTTAAAGAGTAAATTTAATCTCTAAAATAACACATCATAAATGTATAGGATTTTCCTCCCAGTTAATGTAATTGATTCCCCATTCTAATCCTTGAGGAGAGTCCAGGAGCAGGACACAATGACCCCGTGTGATAAGCGGGGCCCCTGGAGACAGTGCATTAGTGTGTCTAATGATTCCTCTGATTGCTAATCAGAACCAGCTAGAGAAGATTGTAGGTTTGGAGACAGACAACAGCAGAACCGTCAGACGAATCCGTCATTACATCACTGCATCATCTTCTCAGAGGAAGTGTGTACACGAATATCATGTTGAGATCTATAGGCTCTTGGGGGAAAAAGGTACAACATTTGATTCTTGAATACCAAGTCCCTGATGTATGCGTTGGATAATAACATCTAGGTTTTTTCAGTGTGCTAACGGCTCTCTCGAACGCTTAGAAAGCAAAGCCTGCAATCATTAGAATTGGGACTATTAGAGTTAAGAGCTGCTTTTTTGCCTTCTAAAGTTTAATTCATTAAAGAAAAGAATCTTGCAGAAACGTCTCGCCACAGTTTGGAGTTCAAGGGAGTGGGGCTCAATTACTATACATTTATACATTTGTTATTCAAAAATACAATGTCCTGTTTTCATTGTGTAAATTATATTTTAACGGAAACTTTTGCAGAAATATGATGAACAATATATATATATATTTTTTTTGGTTTAATCATGCATTTAACTTTATTTATTTATTTATTCATTATTAAAAAAAAAAAAGTACTGTAGTTTCTTATTACATTACAACTATATGTATTACAAATTGTCACTTATGCCAGTTCTGGCTATTTTTTTTTTCTTATTTTATTGTTATTATATTTAATTATTTTGATTGTGAGATTATTTTTTATGTTAGTAAAGGAACCTCCCCTCAAAATTCTTAATACCATATTCATAATACATTTAATTTTTGTTTTAAATTTTGTTTCTAATTTCATTCTCACTTCTGTTGTGATTTAATATATATATATATATATATATATATATATATATATATATATATATATATATATATATATATACACACACACACACACACACACAGTTTATATACATTTAAAAATACATTAAAACAAAAAATACATACATAGAAATATAATTTTTATTATATATAATTTTTTGTTTTATTTAAATAGAAATATCATTTAACTTAACAAATATGCATATTAAATATGTATTTGTATTGCTATTTTATTAAATATTTTAGTTGTTAAAATTTTAGTTAATAAATATGTAATATGAATTTAAACCAGTACAACAATTACAATATTTCTTCCTTTCATGATGATTCTGGGAATTATAATAATTGATTATGCTTGATTATTGTCACAATGTCACAATTTAAAACAGGCTACAAATCATAATAATTACTTATTATTATATTATTACTTTATTTCTTACTCAAACATTAAACATGCGATTCAACAATGCATTCAAACATAATATGCCTACACACACACACACACACACACACACGCACACACACAGGGGCTTTGACTACATCTGCCATTTGGTTAGGTGATGTTCCCAGACTGCGTTTCACACAGAAAGACTACATTTTCTTGGAAGATGTTCACAGAGTCCACAGGGGCTGATGTTTGCGATGATAGGCATGGCGATGAACACGTGTTTGGCTGAAGTTCATGTTTGTGGAGCTTCATTCCGAGCCGTTGGAAGAAGAGAGAATGGTTATACCGTTCCAGTCTAATCATCTGAAAATCTGAAACACTTGTACCGATGTCTGTCGTGTGGTTAAAGTAGTGCCATATTATGATGAATGGATATCTCAATAAGCATCTGTGAAAAAACAAAAAATATATATATCACACCACCCTTTTGGAAAGATCTTGTCTGCTGAATAAACTGTCTAGCCATGCATGTGGGGCAAGAAAGACATTAATACCTGATTGAAACATCAGAACGCTTGACTTTGCTGTGTCTTGAGAAACTGGATACGTCCCAAGCTGCAATGAGTTGCTTGCAGAAACAGGGCTGACGTTCATGAATGACTCACACACACACACACACACACATGGAACAATGTGCCAATCTCCGGCACAGACGTTTAAAGACTCCATGAAATCAAAATGAGAGTTTTGTGGCTTTTAGCGCATGTCTGCAAGCTTTGAGGTCATCTTTATGCTAGTGTACTCCAGAAATATGACACATTTCACTTTTGGCAGATGGGCCAGTGACTCGTAAGAGTGAAAAGAGTAAAGAAAATCTAAAGTAACACAAATGAAGTGTCATTAACACAATATCATTAAGTTTTCATTGATATTTCAAAAGACTATTGAATATTTTTCAAATATTAATAACATTCCTTTCAAGAATTGTATCTTTGTTCTTCATTATGATATCAGGACAGTTGTACCACCCTGCACTTTAACTTTATGCCCTAAAATAACATGTTTATATATATATATATATATAAATATATTAGTGCTGGGCAACGATTAAAATTTTTAATCGCGATTAATCGCATGATTTTCTTGCGATTAATCGCGATTAATCGCATTGTTACGAGGAAAAATTTAATAATGAATTCTAAAGTATAGTGGATAGCAGATCTAAATGTACTGCTATATACAAAAAAGTACAATAGGCTACGTGCACAATAGAACTTCCGGTTAACTTCCGTGTTTTGAGTGTGCGGTCGACTACTTCCGGTAGGTGGTGTTGTTGTTTTCGTCGTGGAGATTTTCCGGAGTCGCTAGTTTTGAGTAGACATAAGTTAGACAAAGTTTCAACATGAGCGGATTTCGGGTAAAAGAGAGGCGGTTGGCGTTTCAACGCGTGAAAAAGACCGCACTCCATTGTTGTGTACCCCTGTGTGCGAATTCGTCCAGGTACAACAGTACTGTAAGCTTTCATAGCTTTCCAGTGGATGTGTTGGTGAGAGCCGAATGGATGGTAAGAGTACGGCGGGACGACTTCACCCCAAGCAAGACGAGTCGTGTTTGCAGCAGGCATTTCCAAAAGGTCGATTTTGTAAACAACCCGGGAAAATTGAGAAGGTTGAAGAAAGGGGCCATTCCTGCTCTTTTTTCCTGGAATAATTTTCAAATACCGGTACCGAGGGCGAGCGTGTGGGAGCGGAGACCCAGAGCGGATAGCCCTCCTCCTGTCCATTACATCGACTCAGAAGAAGAGATGGAGCTGGCTACCCTGGCACCAGATCATGATTACTGTATTACTCCTACCACAGCAATGGTCGCAGATCAGTTAGCTGAGGAAAACGATACACTTCGCCAGAAAGTAAAGGAGCTCGAACTACAAATTCAGGCTCTCCAGCTGCGGAGTTGTTTAGGACTGAAGCGCTTTGCAGGATCGGACGAGGACATCCGATTTTATACCAGGTGAGTCATAATTAAGTGTTTTGAATTGCAGGAAGCTGATATCTTGTACCATATTAACAGTGATGGAAAAAAAAAATCACACAAGTCATGCACTTTAGTGAAAGTAAAGATGGGCTACTACACATGTAAAATGTTGCTCCACTAAAAGTCCACCTTACAAGAGGAAGAGTATTTTCCTTCAAGTGTACATCAAATATCAAAAGTAAAAGTAATGTAATTTATGACTAACATAATGAGATCAGGCCAAAACGTGTGCTACCTACATTACTCAACACAACCTTTCATTGTCTTTTCTTCATATAAAATAAATGTAGTGAATAAAAATTAAGATAATTGATCATGTGTAACTAAATTAGACTACCATGACTAACAGCAATGTTATTTTTGTGTTTTTTGTTTAAAAGATTCCATTCTTATGACCACCTGATGGCATTCTGGAGGCTCATCGAACCAGCAACATCAAGGATGATCCGTGTGACAAGTGTGGCAGAGAAGACAACATCGAGCAGATCAACTAAGTTGCTGCCCATAGATGAGTTATTTCTTTTTCTAAATTATCTATCAACCGGATGCACACAGAGAGAGCTTGGCCACCGATTTAACATCCATCGGACAACAGCCGGCAGGATCATCACAACCTGGGCCAACTTTCTTTACTGTGTACTGGGAGCTGTGTGTATCTGGATGACACCTGAAGAAATCACAGCCAGCCTACCTCCTGAGTTCAAGGAATATGCAGACACTCAGGTCATTGTTGACTGCACAGAACTGCGGTGTCAAACTCCATCCTCACTTGTGCTACAGAGTGAGGTGTACTCGCACTACAAATCACACTGTACCTTCAAGGCCATGATTGGCATGGCACCACATGGTCCTCTGACATTTGTTTCTGCTCTCTATGGGGGCTCTATCAGTGACCGTGAGCTCTTCAGAATGTCTGGCATCATACCTCTCCTGTCCCCTGACATGGCTGTGATGGTGGACAAGGGCTTTAGGGTGGACAACCTTGTGCCAGGAAGACTTCACAGGCCTGCCTTCCGCTCCAACAAGGAACAAATGGCAGCACAGGACGTCCTGGAGACACAGTCAATCGCGCGGCTGCGAGTTCATGTTGAAAGGCTGATCAGGCGGGTTAAGGAGAACAAACTTTTTGACACGGTAATCCCTTTGTCTATTTCAGGGAGCATTAACCAACTTTTCACTGTAGCTTGTATCTTGTGCAACTACCAAAATGGACCTCTGGTCAAAGACTGGAGAGAACATAAGAGCCAGGTAGAAATCTGAATGTTTGCTTCATGGCTGGCTGCTGCTCTTCCTCATTTTCCTTTTTTTTTTTTTTTTTTTACAAACAATATACTGATTCACACCACAATTTAGTTTTAGCTTACATTTACTGACTTTTTTTAATTAATAAATTATTTATTTGAAATCTATATTAACTTGGTCTCTCTTTGTGTTGTTTAATTTCCCCCAAAGTGGGCCTGACTCATTGAATATTAGTTTAACTTCTAGCAATACATTGGTGTGGGTTCACCTTTGCTGTGTACACTTTAAGGCAAGTGGTCAATCCTGTGTTACAACACTGTTTAGCACATATTTTCTGATTAGTAACTTGACAAATTTAAATTAACTTAAAACAACCCACTTGAAGGCCTCACACTATAATGAGATATCAACAAGAACAAAGACAGTTATTGTTTACTGATAATTCATTTTATTACTGCAGATATGCATGTAGGTATGTGTAGAAAAAAAAGAAGTCTGCTCTCTCTCTTATTTTTTGCATCACACCATTGTCCCGGTATATTCTTTGAATCAGGGTGTCTTCCTCCGCAAACACCACAAAATCGCACCACTCCATCCCTGTTAGGAGTAGCTGACCCTGCACCTGCCAGTAGTAACCATGACCCTGCTTCAATTCCAAGTTGCCGTCTTTCATTTTCAGATGTGGATAATCCACATAGCTCTTAATGTTTGGACATTTTATTTCCACAAGGCCGAATTCAGTACTTTCTGTTGGGTCAAAGACAACCCCATCTGGGGATGTACCTAGCCATGGAGTGTCAGGGTGTATTATGAAGCCACAAGGGTAGTAGTTCACCCTCTTGAGCTTGCAGTACTCTTTGATGGCATCAGCTTCCATTTCGAGACCCCTCTTCATTGCTGCTGTCTGACGGACCCCTTTGAGCAGCCGGTCTGCCATCTTATCTAAGGTGCATGGTTTAGCATGGCATATTTCCCCAAAATGTGAGGAAGTGAGTCTAGGTTTTCTCAGTCTATGCCAGTCTGCTGATGAACTTTGACTTCTAGTTGCATCCTCTATTTTGTTAGCCATCTCCCAGGTAACCTCAAGTGACTTGAAGTGCAGCTGTTGATGCTCAGTGAAAACGAACATACTGCATGATGTCTCCAGTCTGCAGCCAGCCAATGGCAAATCTGGGCGTGGTGGAGCGTCATGGTGAGGAAAAGGGCGACTTCTTGCCTTGGGTTGTTGGTATGACAGGGGACTGCCTGCTTGTACCAAACCGAGTGCAGAGTCCACTAGTGGCACCTCACAGGTGATACCCATTGTACAAATGGTTGGTGCAGAAACAGGGGTGAACTCTTTGTAGATCTCTGACACTCTGAGAATGGACAGGTCCAGCAACTCTCCACTGATGGCTTTGTACAGTGTGGACCTATTTGAAACAAATTGAGAAACACCAGTAAGATATATCACTTCTAGGGGTGGAACGGTACATGTATTCGTAGTTTACTGAAACGGTACAGAAGTCACGCTTCGGTGCTTAAAATTACACAGAGAATACACGGTATAAAAATAAATAAATAATAAAAATGTACTCCATCATTTTGACATCATTCAAAATGCAAAATGTTTAAGTTACTGTTAATTAAAATGTAATTTTAAATTTTTAGGAAAACAAATATATTAGTCAAATGTAGCAAATTCATTTTCAATTCATTCAGGTACAATTAAACATATCTCAAGGTCTTTTTGTCTTTTTATTAATTTAATTAATAAACTCATTATATAAAACTTTTGTCAGTGGACTACAGATAAACTGGTTCTATGCCTTTACTTTATTAATAAAACTTCTTTTTTTTTTTGCTTTTCCTCCATTGTACCGAACTCGTACCAAACCGTGATGTCTGAACCGAGGTATGAATCGAACCATGACTACTGTGTACCGTTCCACCACTAATCACTTAAAGGAGAAGATCACTTTTAAAATGAAAATTCTGTCATCATATACTCACCCTCATGTTGTTTCAAACATGTATGAATTTCTTTCTTCTGCTGAACACAAAGGAATATATTTAGAAGAATGTCAGTAACCAGACAGTTTTTGGGTCCCATTGACTTCTATAGTAGGAAAAATAAATACTATGGAAGTCAATGGTACCAAAAACTGTCTGGTTACTGATAATCTTCTAAAGATCTTCCTTTCTGTTCAGCAGAAGAAAGAAATTCATACATGTTTGAAACAACATGATGGTGAGTATATGATGACAGAATTTTCATTTTAAAAGTGAACTTCTCCTTTAATGACGACAAGTAACAAAACTACAGCTTTCTTGATTTGATTGAGAAAAGTAGGCCTAACAAATTAATTAATAGATTACTAACTACTAGCCAAATTCTCACCTTACTCCCTCGGCCATGGTCCTCTGCTTTGGTTTGGCAGACAGCACAGCCATCTTCTCGACGGGACCTGGTTTAACACCCTGTGAATATAGGCCATAAGCAGCGATGAGCGTATGTGATGTGTAGATGTAGTATTGAAATTATTGTTACATTATTCCAAGACTTGCCAGGGTTCTTGGCTTGTGCCACTGTTGTTCACTCTCCGTACAGCTCAGCACTGGTGGAACAACTGGAATGTCTAGCTGAGAATAATGTGCAGACTGGAAAAGTAGAGCCACACAATGGTTACAGAGCACTGATCCAGCTACACATGTACAGCTGTGATGGGCCAGCTCAACAGGGATTGAGTCCTTCAGCCCCACCTGTAACAAGATGTTTAAAAAATATATTTAAACAGGAGTAGTATAACTGATTTGTCATATATTTATATGGAATACTCAAGTAAGCTACTATTTATTTTTGTACACTGTTAGCTAGTAAAAACTTAACTTTTTACTTGTAAACACTGTTAGTAAAGGGATTAATCTTTTTCTTTTAATGTGGTCAGTGGAGCAGTTTAATTTGCAGGTACAATCAGAATCCCCACTTAAAAAGTACCAAGATTACAGTATAGCTCATTAGACTTAGCAGATTTACATACACTTCTATACCTATCTTATGTGTTTCACCTTTCACATGGGATGTTCAGCATACCTGGAAAAACAAACTATACTACCCCTACACCACTACATTGCTACTACAACACTGATTGCTGTTAGTGAAAACATAGTAGTAACTAAGCGTACACTGGTCGTTTTTGACGTGAATGGGGGACATGGTCAACCAAATGAACATGGTTAACCTAGAGAAAAGAAACAAAAGAACACGATTAACCCAGGAACATGGGTAACCATCTTAACACTACACTTATCCTACACTTAAACTGTGAGGTGGTTTAGATCTGTCCATTGACGGATGACATAACGCCCTCACACACACTACTCCTGTCACTGGATCTTTCTTGGACACTGAGTGAGAGGAAATACAAAACCAAATGAAAAATACACACAACCAGTTGATAATCATATTAACATTACAAGGTATTTAATAACACTAATAAAGTATGTTGTAATATTGACATGATTTAATGCGAGTTAAAATACTTGGCTGCTAGCTAGTCAATGTCTAACGCTAACAGCTGATCTAGCCGCTAACAGCTGAGGTAACTGTTATCGCTACTCACCTTCAAAGTTGTGGATGTAACTTGATATGTACAATCGAAATCCTTTTACACGCTTGCAACCGGGTGCAGGTGAAGAGTGGTCAACAATCCTGTGGACATCGTTCACATCAATTTTCGGGAGGCCTTGTAAACAACGAGTGAAATATGCCATCTTTCGCAATCAAAACCTGCCGTCTCGCTGCGAACCGGAAATGGTCGACCGCACACTCAAGGCGGCGGAAGTAGAACTCCTTGGTTACGTGCACGTAGCCTATAACATGTGGTTTGCAAAAACTTTAAACAAACAATGTGCTTTTTACCAGCAGTATTCCCTTACGCAGTAGCAATAAAATATTTCTTGTAAATCTCAACTTAAACATTAATTTAATCACATCAAATATTAAACCAAAGCTATTTGCCACTGCCAGGGCATTACCTTTTATCTAGCTTGTTAAACAAGTTACCATCAGAGTCCTGTTTTCTTTTTTTTCTGAACAGGTATCAACAGGTATCTTTCATCAGGGAGCAGCAGAAACAGTCTGTGTTCAGTAGCAAGTTTCCCTGTTACTGTGCATTCACAGTTCACACCAAACGCGAATAGCGCGTCAAATTCACGTCTACCGCGTTGAACATTTTGAATCCATTCGCACGTCCAGAGCCAAATTGACCCGCGTAAAAAGCAAAGGTTTGACGCGAACTGGACGCGCGCGCCGCGCTAAACATTCGCGCCGCAGGACCTCCAGACGCGCATAAACGCGTCTTTGCATTGACTTTAACATTTAAATGACTCGCGCCAGACGCTCTATTCGCGTTTGGTAGAGTGAGGTGAAGTGGTCGAGCACAAGGCGCAGCGACAAGCAGGTGCGTTCCCGTGAAACTGTCGCGGTTGTGCGCACACGCCCGCGGCGCCCGCTGCCGAAGTTGAATTGTCTTGAACTTTTTGTAAATGACGCGAGACTGAAGAGAGACTGATCCTCCCTGTTTTTGAGTTTCCTGAATCTGAATAGTTATCAGGACATCAACAGGAGGGATTACACATGGCAGAGCATCCCCACTAAACTAAGCCGGTGAGCAACGGACTTTCAAAATAATAATAAAAAAAACTGCATTAACGTGCGATAAAAAAATTGTCGGCGTTAATTAATAAATGTGTTACCGCGATAATAACGCGTAATAAAAATAAACTTTTTCTAAAGAAGAGGCGCATTCAAGTCATTATGTATGAATTGTTTTTTTTAAAGGTATTTTGACTAAATAGATTTGGATTAAAAATATATATTTTTTAAGTATTTTTTTATCAAAATACGAAATATTCATTCATAATTATCATATTTTTGGGGGGTGCACTACACGACATTTGTCAAATCTTCTAATATTTAAAAAAGTTTGTTACACAATCATGAGGATTTGCAGGGGTCCCATTTGTGGTGCATTCAAGTCATTATATGTATGAATAATATAATTTTTAATTTATTTGAATTAAATGTATATTAAATTAACTACTAGAAAAGGGGCGTCATGTCACTGACCAAATATAAACTTTACAGTCTTACAGTAAAATGGATTACAGTAACTGGCATTATATTTGACATAAATATTAGAACTCAGACTATAATAATTAAACGAATGGCCTTATAAGGCTTAACTGTGATTAAGAGACAAACTTGTATTCCAAGGACAAAGGAGACATCATCAATATTCCTTTGTGTTTCTTCAACATCATCATTTTTGCATTGGTTTTGCATGAAAGAACCGTATCATTATGTAGAATAACTTCTTTCTTTCATCTTGATGTTGTATCCATCTATTTTCACGGAGGTGTTAATTAGTTCCTGTTCAGAGACACATAGTTGGGGTCAATCCAGAGCAACTGCGGCTGCCACAGCTTTCCATTGCTAATTTCTTATTCAGTCAGTGGTTTTGTTCTCTAAATAATGACTCTGTCCTTCCATACTGATTTTAACCGGAACAGTTGTTAGCTGTTTTTCTGCACATGCCACACTACGTTTGACCTGCTATTCTAAAATGCACAGACACACTGGCATTCACTGGCACTCCGACAAAGACTGGCGGTGAAGCCACTTTTCATGTGGCCAGTGCAGTTGTACAAGCATTTAAAGGCTTCTCCTGAGCAGGCGTTGTGGTTTTTCCAGACAGAAACCTTTGAAGGCTTTCCAGAGCACGCTACCGTACAGTATCACCTACTATTAAACTCTTAATTGATAGCTTGAAAGTTACATCACTTAATGTGCTTACCTTAAGGGGAAAATGTTACAGGCTTACTTTATCTCTCTTCTTTGGCTCATTTTATTGGCTTGACAAAGTCACCCTACAGCACTGCTGCGACATGGACGTGTAATATATAACGTTCCAGCTATTCAAGCTTCTGCTTCCTCGATTAAATATGTCATTTATGAAATTAATTCTGGGTTAGTTGCACATTAAATTCTTGCTGAATAGGCTTATTATCACCGACTGCGACTCCCTGCTGTGATTATTGATCCATCTGAGTTGATATTTTTCATTCACAAATCTATTTGAAGTTGGCTGCATACTGTGGCTGGCTCTTAATGAGGTTTCTTTGCTGTTTTGAGGCTCATTAACACTCTGTTGGCATCAGGCAGACATGCTGGATATTGATCTAATTGTCCAAGAGTGTCGTTCTGGCCTCCAACTTTCTTTCCTAGTTCTTTTTAATGAGAACTCAGCGGTGCCAATTTCATTGACTCTCTCATGCTTCGTATTTATAACGAGACTGTCACTAATTGCCAATTTTCTGTTTCACTGCTTTGTGATCAACAAAGGTGTTGTTGTGGCATGTCACTGTGGATTTAACTGTTTGCATTTGAAGAATCAGTGCGGAATAAAATGCAGGCGTAACTTAATAAAGTGGGTTGTTGATGGGAATAGAATCAGGCTGGACTCAAACCTGCATTGATGATCCAATGAAAGTCCATATTCAGCAAGATATTCTGTGTAATATTCAGTGTATACAGTGCTGTTCTTATATTGGATGACTGGCTGACCATGTCAGGATGTGGGGAAAGGAAACCGAGCTTTGATTGCTTAGCCAAGTTGACTCTGGACTTTTGACAACTTTCTTTGGAGTGGAAACCAAATCATTGAAGTAGATCTGGAGAGATGGTCAATTGTGTTACGGTATTTTTGGGATGGTGATCTGGCTGGCAATAAAATATTGGAGGCCTACTGTTGTACATACACACAATATAGCAAAATAGTTGTATTTAAGTTCAGAAAATAAAGTACATAATTGTACCTTTAGGGGTACAATGGCTTGTCACTGGGGCTGTACCCTCAAGGGTACAATATTGTACCTTAACCTTTAAAAGAAACTGTACATATATGTACCTTCAAAAAGTTATGTTACATATATGTACCTTGAGGTCCAATAATAAGCCCTATGGGGTACGTTAGTGTAGATTGTACCTTGGGGGACAGAAATGGACTCCTACTGTACCCCTATTTCTGACAGTGTATTGTACTATTATTCAATGGCCTTCAATGGAGAAATTTTTAGAACCAGATGGTGTAGTTACAGTATCTACCAGCAGGGGCTAACTTGATGCCTTGGTATAGTGAGTTTCGTTAAAGTGTTCAAACTTTAAATGATTCAGTTTAGCAACCGTTTTGAAGGTACGTCATGCTAATTCGCTATGTTGACAACTCAGCCTTTCGAGGAGTCATTAGCAAGTGTTTCCTGATCCCTGTCGGCTTTGTGAAATGCTTAATTACAGTAACAAGCCCTTGTGGTGATCAAGGCATCTCAAATGTTATCTCCACGGTTCCTTTATTTCTGCGACTTCCTTACTACTGTAGTCATGTGTACAGTCATGCCAGCAGGAATTAATCGGCATCTCTGCCCCCTGTTTCTTCTTGGCCGCATCCATCTGTATTTCCACAAGCTTTCTTTATTTATCAATTTCTTCATGTTAAGCTCCCTGGGGACTGGAGACATCTGCTGCGAACACTTTGAAGATGCCCCTCTCGGCTCAATTATTAACAGGGCTACGGCCTCATTTGCATTCGGTGGCATGGAAAGTGCATCGCTAACAGGTGGTGGAGAGAATGCGCGCAAGCTGCGCTGTTTGATAAATAAAATATATTATGATAATGCCGCTTACAGAAACGGAAGATCTGACTGGAGATAAGTTGTCGTCTTCTGTACCCACACCTGTAGAGAGAGGAAGTCAGATGTTTGCTAACACGTTCACACATAGAAAAGCACGTAAAAATCCCACCAGCGCACGATGCGATCTGAACTTTCTTCAAGGTAGCACGTATGTTTGTGTTTGGTCAGTGGTTCAGGAGTCAGCGGGAGTCATGAGACAGTGTGTCTCCTGCTCAGGAGGTGGAGGTCGAGGTCATCTATCAAGTTTTTGATCTTTAGAGTTACTCCCTATGCTCTTCAAAAGTTCAGCAAAGGTTCTTCGCAGCTTACCTTATGGAAGCCTATCGCTTCACTCTGGAAACCCCAGTTCAGAGTACCTTAGTGTCTTAAGCCTTTAACCGATACACTGTAAACCCTAATGCTCAAAATAATTCATTGGTTTGTATAAGGTAAACTTAAGTAATAATAATAATAATAATAAATAAAAAAAAAACTTGAATGCATATTTAGAACTTTTCTTTTCTTTTGAGTTCACAAAACTGACACATTTTAAATAATCTGAATTGTTTCATTGTTTTGAGTTTTATGAACTTGTTTCTTTCAATTTAGATAAACTTAAATTAACTGAAACTGGGCAGGGATTTCTATTTCCCAGCAAGCTTAGCCATGACACTCGAAAGGGAAAGTAAATACTAAAAATAAGTGATTTATAATGTTTTTTTTAATTTATTTATTTATTATTATTTTTATTTTTTTTGTATGCATGATTAATGTTAAGTGGGATTTTTAGTAGTGTTTAATGTTTTGCTATGCTAATTTAGAAGAGTTTCTCTAATGTTTTTTTTGGGGTTACCATCGTGAGGAGTGGACCATGAGCTTGGTTTCAGAACAATAATCTATATTGCCATACTTATTCAGCAATTGCTATGCTATATCCTAATGGTATCATAGCATTGTGTTGCCAATTACCAAGCTAGCATTTACTAGATAAGCAAGCTAGCCTAGTTTTCACTACTAAAAATATTTAAGTTGAGATTACATGATATTTTAAGTTAAATGTATAAATTAGCTTTCTTAAATGTCAAGTTTTAATTAAAATGTATGAGTAATAAAAATAAAAAATAAATAAAAAAAATCTACCACCTCTGCTTAATCAAACTTTGAATTTCTTAACTTAAAAAAAAATATATATGTAACTGATTACATAATTTTTTTTAGCCCGAGTTTACAGTGAATATATTTACCATGGATTTAAGGCTTGGTCACATTTACTATTGTTCGGCGAATTATCGAGGGTGAAATACAGTCATTTAAGTTAGAATACGTGATCAGGAATGTGAGGGTGAATCATTTTCCCCAGATGATTTCGTAACCGGTTCACTGAAAGCATGGTTTGAAAGTGATCTGTGTGATCTGTGCTTTATCCATCACTACACCATTGACCATGGACTTGCCTGTGAAATTTTGCTGAAATTTCACGTATGTGACCCCACCTTTAAATTCTACTCAAATACCTTGTGTAGTGAAAAAACTTTAAAGAGCAAAACTCAATCAAGATCAAATTAGATCTGTCTGAACTCTGTCTGAAATGTTCACAAATAACCTTTTTTATAACACAACAATATAACATTTCATTTCAAAGAACTTTGTGAAGGCACCTCCTAAGGAAACTGGTTTCAGACAGACTTACAAGCACCCAAACATATGTCTAATGATCTAGAACAAATTCAAGTGAGCTTTAGAGATAACCAAGCAAATATTATGCAACTACAGTTTTATTTTTCGTCTAGGCATTGAGTTTGCTCCAATAAACGCCCTTTTTTATTCTTCCCACCAAGGATACATCTATGCTATTTTCAAAATCCGACCAGGAGACGGCATCTTAGTAGACATCTTAACAAGGCAGCTAATGGTAAATTCAGATATGGCTTTTTGCTTTTTTTGTCTTTTTATACCTTCTCCAAGTGCTCTAACAAAGCATGCTGAGAACTGAAACCTCAGCTTCAGCAATGCTACGTTACACATATTTTAAATTGGCAGAGTCCTAAATTAAAGTACATAATTAAATGGACGGATAATGTTAGATCAAAAAAACTTCTATCAAGTACTTCCACAAGGTCATTTCCCTTCATCTACACCCAGTTATAGTCAACGAAAATTAGTTATGTAGTCTTGATGTAAATGGATTTTTTTTACTAATTTATAATTATTGCATATAGTCAATTAATTACAAGATTCTTAAGTTGGCTATATTTTAGTTGTTGGTTCTTCATTATAGGTTTTTCAGTTAAACATATTGCTATTTGGTTCCTTTAATGCACCAGTACATGAACGGTTTTAGTTACACTTTACTTTAAGGTGATGTAGTTACATTGTACATACTCATATAAGTACTGAGTAATATTAATTAATTACATGTACTTACTGTAGAGTTACGGTTAGGCTTTGGTTTAGGGTACAATACAGTGTTACCACAAATGTTTTTTATAACTTGATAATTAAATGATCTTTGCGCGACAAACAGTCTCTTTTACGTTTTGTCAAATTGGTGGCAAATTCGTACAATCTCATTCATGTGTCTTTGTACGATCTGCTTCTGCCTCACTGAGGGTTAGATTTAGGAATGAACATTCATGCTTACTTTTTACTAAAATGTTGACATTTTCGTACTATTCGAATAATAAAAATTAGTACAAAACGTCAACTAGTAAAATAGTTACATTTTCTCATGAGATTGGGTTGGACATAAAATTGTTCTCCAATGGCATCACTTTGTAAAATCTCTAAGTTAAACCTTATTTGAACATAAATATATTTTATACATACATAAATATCAAAGATGTAAGACTTTGCTACACTTTAGAGATATGTAATTGAATTGATTTTGCTGGCCCGTGCAAGCTTCTCCTTACAGGAGTCTTTGAGCTGTCAATCATTAGTCTAATGACAGGGCAAAAGGGTTAGGGTGGAGCTAGGTTAATGAAGGACTAACAAACAATCAGCCAGGAAGGCTTTCCTCCTCTGATACCTGGTGTTTCAGGAATCAAGCCCAGATGTTTTCGAGGGAAAGGGTCTCGAGGAAGTGCCACCTCAACAGGTCACACACGGCCAGCATATTTACTCCTCATTGCGTGCAGCTGTGGCTACGATACACCTACTTTGACCTTTGAACCATGACCTTGTTGTAGCCCTCTTCAAGAATGTGGGGCTATTGGTTACTAGGGGCCTTTTCTCAAGTTGTGCTCCCAGGCCGTTCGAATCACTGATGATAAATGGTGCTATGTTATCTAATTTATCAAGTTCTAAGTTATCTAATCTATCTTGATTTGTCAAAATTATCTATCTATCTATCTATCTATCTATCTATCTATCTATCTATCTATCTATCTATCTATCTATCTATCTATCTATCTATCTATCTATCTATCTATCTATCTATCTATCTATCTATCTATCTATCTATCTAGTTTTGTCCATAGATTTTCCAATGGATATTACAGGTTGCCCAGGTTTGAATAAAAGCAGGATCTAAAATGAGATAAACAGAGAGACAAATTAAACAATAGAACTTTTAGTATAAATGAACCTCTAGTTTAATCTATTTTAAACATTACCAGCCTTTAGTGCAATATTAATCCATTGTGGCACTCAATGTGAAATATTACTTACATTTAATACAATGTGGAAGAAAGAAAGTGTGTGGAAGATGTGGAAGAAAACTATGTGAAACAGGAAACTCTATCCCGCATGATAAATTTCTCTCTGTGAATGCCAGAAACAGAATGAGGAAGTCTGTGGTAGTAATGCGTTGAAAGGTATTTAGAAGGGTGCTTTATGCTGGAGTAAAGAGTAAAGAGCATTGAAAGTTCGAATGAGAATGAATGTGAACCAGCCCATGTGCCCTGATCGGCATCCACCCAGTCATGATCAAGTACAGAGACACTCTATAGTGGCAGTCGATTCCACTACGTTTCCCTGGAGGATATATGAGAGATTCATAATGAGAATGTTTTTAAAATGCTCCTATTATGTTAATTTAAAGGTTCCTAATTTAGTTCTGAAGGTCTCCTACAATTGATTTACATAAATTAAAGGTATATATAAAAAAAAAAAGATTTCATTTTCTCATAATATACATTGCACCACCACCTCATTTCTCAGAGAGATTGAAAACGGTCCGTATAAAGATTCAGTTTCTCTAAACCCCTCCTTTGATTGGTGTACTCTGCTCTGATTGGCCAGATGGTCCAGTCTGCTGTGATTGGTCTACTCTGCTCTGATTGGCCAGATGGCCCAGTCTGCTGTGATTGGTCTACTCTGCTCTGATTGGTCAGATGGCTCAGTCTGTTGTGATTGGTCTACTCTGCTTTGATTGGTCAGATGGCCCAGTCTGTTGTGATTGGTCTACTCTGCTTTGATTGGTCAAGTCAAGTCACCTTTATTTATATAACACTTTTTACAATACAGATTGTATCAAAGCAGCTTCACAGTGATAACATAAAAATAGTCATCACGCCGGTATGGAGATGGGTTTGTTGAGGTGTCCATGAGGCCTTCACAGGGCTGATGAGGCTGGCACTTCAGGGATGCGTTGTGGTCGTGTCCAGGTGCAGATTCACCGTCTGATCTGGATACGGCCTGGATCCGTCTGACTTCAGTAAACCTTGGAATAAACGGAAAGACTAACATTAGCGTAGATGCTATTCTTCTTATGATGTAATGAGTACATCGGGTGTTATAGGAAGTGTCCCTGGTTCCGGCTGACCTAATCTATGCAGCCTATTAATCATTTAACTGATTTGAATAATAGAAATGTATAATGTTCTATGTGAATGCCAGGTAAAAGAGATGCGTTTTTAATCTAGATTTAAACTGACAGAGTGTGTCTGCTTCCCGGACAATGGTAGGAAGACTGTTCCAAAGTTTAAGTGCTAAATAGGAAAAGGATCTACCGCCAGCAGTCGATTTTGATATTCTAGGTATTATCAACTGGCCAGAATTTTGAGATCGCAATAGACGTGAAGGACTATAATGCGTTAAGAGCTCGCTCAAGTACTGCGGAGCTAAACCAATTAGTGCTTTGTAAGTAATCAGCAATATTTTAAAATTTATACAATGTTTAATAGGGAGCCAATGCAGTTTTGACAGAACCGGGCTAATATGGTCATACTTCCTGGTTCTGGTAAGAACTCAAGCTACTGCGTTTTGAACTAGCTGTAGTTTGTTTATTAAGCGTGCAGGGCAACCACCCATAAGAGCATTACAATAGTCTAGCCTTGAGGTCATGAACGCATGAACTAATTGTTCCGCATTTTTCATTGAAAGCATATGTCGTAATTTAGATATATTTTTAAGATGGAGGAATGTTTTTACAGATGCTAGAAACGTGACTTTCAAATGAAAGATTGGTATCAAAGAGCATACCCCGGTTCCTAACCGACGACGAAGGCTTAACAGAGCAGCCATCGAGTGTTAGACAGTATTCTAGGTTATTACGTGAGGAGGTTTTTTGTCCAGTAATTAAAATCTCTGGGGTTTTTTCAGAGTTAAGTAGTAGGAAATGACTAGTCATCCAAAAAAAATGTTATCAGCTATGCATTCCGTTAATTTTGTGAATTGGTGCTTTCATCGAGGCGCAAAGAAATATAGAGCTGAGTATCATCAGCATAACAGTGAAAGCTAATACTATAGTGAACAGCAACGGTCCTAGTACTGAGCCTTGTGGTACGCCATACTGAACTCGTGATCGATGAGACATCTCTTCATTTACTGCTACAAACTAATAACGGTCAGATGAGTATGATTTAAACCATGCTAATGCTATTCCACTAATGCCAACATAATTTTCGAGTCTTTTTAAAAGAATGTTGTTGTCGATAGTGTCAAATGCAGCACTAAGATCAAGTAACACTAATAGAGATACAACCACGATCGGATGCTAAGAGCAAATCATTTGTAACTCTAATGAGAGCAGTCTCAGTACTATGGTACGGACTAAATCTTGACTAGAAATCCTCGCAGATATCATTTCTTTCTAAAAAGGAACATAGTTGTGAAGATACTGCCTTTTCTTGTAATTTTGACAGTAAAGGTAGATTCGAGATCGGCCTGTAATTGACTAATTCTCTAGGATCAAGTTGTGGTTTTAATAAGAGGTTTAATAACAGCCAGGTTAAACGTTTTCTGTACATATCCTAGTGACAAAGATTAATTAATGATATTGAGAAGATTGGTCAGATGCCCAGTCTCTTGCGATTGGTCTACTCTGCTCTTATTGGTCAGGTGCTTACCAAACCAAACCCTCATTAGCCTATGGATCTTCCTCAGCACTTGATACACAGTGATATGTACAGCAACAATGGCATTGGTTTTACTGTATCAATTTGAGCCTGAGTCCTTATCCTAAGTACCAAAGCCATATTAATAAGCTATTTCTTATTGACTAAGTAGCACAAAATATAATTGACAACATTCGTTTAACTAGTTTATTGTTTGATTTTTAGGACGTTTGGCTGAGTATGTTATGCCCACCTGTCCTTTTATGAGGGATTCATTTATTTATTTATTTATTTTATTTTCATTATTGAACTAAAGCTGTGCTCATAGGATCCTTATATATGGCCATGATTTGTCTTATTTTTCATTTTTTAAGTTTAATAATTGTGGGGAACGCCTGCTCTACATGCAGTAAAGTAACTGTACACCTCCATATAAATACAATTATGTATTGTACTTACATTTGCCAAGTCTTTTATAGACATATGGTGACTGAATTTCATTGAGGAGCAATAGTTCAACAGAGTTGTTAAAGTCCAGATATTTGCGCATAGCATATAACACTCTTTTTGCTCACAGTGTAATTTATCATATAGCATGATCGCAACTGCATTGAGTTAATATCAAAATCTACAAAGCCATATGTGATAGCCAGTGCAAGTTGTTTAGTTTTATTTCCCTTTCTTCTACATATTTATTGGTGCATCGAGTACATCAGTGTCTTATATTCATGTGTTTTAAACCTAAAATGGTCTTTTTTCCTATTTATTTTATCTGACTGAAAAACGTGTTGCTTTGCATGACTTCCAAGCAGGATGTTATAAACATTCTCAAAAAGAAAATCATAACAGGCCTGTTTTACAGTGGAGGGAAAGTGTTTAATGGCCTTGTAACCTCATCTTTCTTCACTACGGCTCACTGAAAGAGTAAAACATAATAAAACAGAACGTCAAATGCTTCAACTGTGACAACTTCCTATTCTTGGAAACATCCAGTGTCATTCGGGGTCATCCTGACAGATTCCTACATTAACCTCGTCCATCCCGTCAGAATCGTGTCTCCTGAACTGTCGCTGTCAAAACTGCATCTGAATTTGCTCCCACAAGATACCTCCAAGGAAACAGACAATAGATGAAAAGATGCTTTCTGGCAGGATTTTTCTTTGCTATCTGTGTTTATATTGGCTGATGAGACTGTGGAGATTTTCTCATTATGAACACACCAGTGATTAATGTGTACAGAGGTCTTGTTTGGTTCCAGTAGCTGAGGAAACTACGTTATTGAACTACATTTGTCAGAAGTGTGACAGTAGCTCAGTTGTTTTCAAAATAGTGTAGATTTTCTGGTAATAAATGACTTGGGGTGTTTTTAATGTCACATTCTAGTGCCAGAACAGCTTTACAGCGGAGCCAAGTAATTTAATTACATAAAATGACTATTTTTGTTTTATTTCTAAATATTTAAAAATATATCAATATTTTTGTTGCATTAATGCTGTGAGCATATTTATGTAATGAATGCAATGTGTGTGTGTGTGTGTGTGTGTGTGTGTGTGGTTTCTGCAGATATTTATTGTATTTTATATGTTCATGATAATGCTGTCAGCAATGAGATGTACATTTAAGATATATAAAACTCTTATGTATAAAAAAAATACAAACTTTAAATATATAAATAATATTATATTGTAATGCAATAAATGTTTAATAATTTTTAATATAAGTATATTTCATAAAAATATATATAAATATAAATACAGTGCTATGCATAAGTTTAGACACCCATGCCAAAGTTGACTAAAAAGAGGAATAAAAAATCATTTTTTTGGAAATTGAACTTAATGCCTTAATTAAAAAAAATAGGAAAAATCCAACCTTTAAGGACACCAATTTTCTTTGTGAATGAATAATGTATTGTAAATAAATGTTCTTCCTTAAAATACAGGGTGCATAAGTTTGGACACCCACACCCCTATGTTAAATTCCCATAGAGGCAGGCAGATTTTTGATTTTTAAAGGCCAGTTACTTCATGGATCCAGGATACTATGCATCCTGATAAAGTTCCCTTGGCCTTTGGAATTAAAATAGCCCCACATCATCACATAGCCTTCACCATACCTAGAGACTGGCATGGAGTACTTTCCATAAGATCATCTCTCAATGCAAATCAAACCAGCTATTAGGCTAACTGAAATAAAACCATGCCAGTCTCTAGGTATGGTGAAGGCTATGTGATGATGTGGGGCTATTTTAATTCCAAAGGCCAAGGGAACTTTATCAGGATGCATAGTATCCTGGATCCATGAAGTAACTGGCCTTTAAAAATAAAAATCTGCCTGCCTCTATGGGAATTTAACATAGGGGTGTCCAGACTTATGCACCCTGCATTTTAAGAAAGAACATTTATTTATTTACCATACATTATTCATTCACAAAGAAAATTGGTGTCCTTAAAGGTTGGATTTTTCCACATTTTTTAAATTAAGGCATTAAGTTCAATTTCCAAAAAATGATTTTTTATTCCTCTTTTTAGTCAACTTTAGCATGGGTGTCTAAACTTATGCATAGCACTGTACATAAATACATGTATACATACAACACTTTAATACAATTATATTCATATTTTAATGATTTGAATTTTTTTTTATTTAGATTAGTATTAATCTAATACCTCAGTATTAGTGTTGTCAATATTAAAATGTGTATTTAAGATATGCAGTATACCAACTTTTTAAATAATAAATAAATAAATACAATTATAATACAATTATTTATATATAGTAATCATTTTGTTTTATTTATTGCATTCTTTTTTTGTTTTTAGAATACGTTTATATGATCAGTTTGAATGCTGTCAACATTTTTAGGGTATATTTAAGGTATATCACACTATTTTGTAAATAAAAAAAACAAAAATAAAAAAATAAATAAATGCTGTCAAATTGGTTAATTTGTGTGTATGTATGCATGTATATATGTACTAATATATAAATAAAAAATACATAATTAAGCATTATTAACTAATTAAGCATTATTAACTAATATAAACATCACTATTTATACACACACACACACACACACACACACATATATATATATATATATATATATATATATATATATATATATATATATATATAGTGATGTATATATTAGTTAATAATGCTTAATTAGTTAATAACGCTTAATGATGTAAACATTTTTTTATTTCATTGTACTTTAGGTTGAAGAATTCCTTAAAGTTTCACTTTAATAGTAACTTTCTCACCTGCTAACACCACAAGTTCTGTTTGTGTGCTCATTACACAAATGAACTCATGCATTGATTAAAAACTGATCAGAAGAGTTGGCCTCGGACTGAATCGCCCGACCCTGATGGACTGGGACTTTATGAGAATAATGTGACCTGCAGGGTCAGGCCAGGTCAGAGGCAGGAGCCGGAGGAAGGGGTTTGAGTCTCGAAGGTTGTCCCCTAGGGTGTCCCGCACATGTCAATGAGGTCCTGTACACCCACTTCCTCATTGATAGATTGCCCTTCTAATGGGCACTTCACCCAAGTAATTGTTTTTAGAGAACTGCTGACTTGCTGATTGAGGAACCGCCAGATGCACAAAGGTTTTCAACACCTCGACAACAACATCGGGAAAAGCGATTGCCATTGAAAGACCTGGAAGAACGAATGAGCAAAGACAATGTTGCCACATTGAAACCAAAAGCGTCAACTGGCAACAAACAGGGCGGCTTTTGGTTTCTGAAACTTGAAAAACTTTTGGTCCCCCACCATAATCTGATCGTCTGTCAATATTTATGCTAAATAATTAAGAAAATACATTATTTTGCAGATGCTTTTTCCCCAAGGAACTTAATGGGTAAAATCATGTGCAATTAAAAAATAAATTCCCCTTTTAATTTAGATTTTTCTTTTTTTTGTGTGTAAGTTTTGAGTTCAGTTCAGTTTCCTCCCATTAAGGGTGCGTTTACATGACAATGATGTACTAAAATGGATCTGTGAAAAAAACAACTAAAACGTTGTATTATTCATGCCAGGCCAGTAGGTGGCGATGTCACTTTGTAAAGAAAAACTATAGAAGCCTATAGACTAAACACGTAACACACATGCACATGACATTACCTTTTTCACAAATGTGTATTTTTATAGTTTAAATGGAGATGATAACGTTATCGTTTTCAAAAGTTTTCGTTTTCATGCCACTAAAACGCCGTTGTCATGTGAATGAACGGCCAAAACGCATAAATAGTTGAAAATGCCGTCGTGTAACAGGACCTTCACACTCATGGTATTTATTACTAACATCTTAAATTTGTTCAGATGTCAAAACCTTTACTTTTTTTTAATCTTTATTTTAGTTTATTCCATACATTAAGAAAGTGATATTGTATTTCTAACATCAAATTATGTTTTTATGAAAATGTTTCAAATGGACATTTTAATACTCAAATGAACACTTTTAAATGAAACTTTTAAATGAAACTAAACTATGTTTTAATTTAATTTAATTTCAAATGTTTATTTTATTAAGAAAGTGTTATCAAATTAATTTATGAAAATCTTTCGAATAAATATTAAACAATGTAACACTAAAATTAATACTTTTAAATGAATAAAACTTCATATTACTTAAAGAATGAATTAAAAAATATATGTATTAAAATGTGTGTATAATGATGATTTGTATATTTTTTTTATAAATATACATTTAATAATGATTATTATTTTATTATGATTATTATTATTATGATTTTCAACACCTTAAGAACAACATTAAGAAAAGTGATTACCATTGAAACACTTTCAGAACAGCACAGTCTGTTGCCACATTGACGGCGACCGCTTCAACTGACGACCCCAGTCAGGGCCAACGGGCCGGGCTTCGGGTGGAGTTCTGGCCCGCTCCGCCTCACACAGCTGTTGAGGAAAGCAGAAGCGGACGCCAGGCAGGGCATTCCTGAATTCTGTCCCGTCTGAGGGGCTGAACTCTTGCCCTCTCAGATCCCAATCCATGTTGGCCGCCATGCAGACTAGAACAGGCTTCACCTCTTACTGATTACGCCAAATAATGAAGTCCAAGAAAGCAAAACGAGCCTCGTCTTCTTTTGCGTAATTGAGCTTAATGAGGAGTGCCAGGTAAATCGCTGAGCACTTATCAAAGCGGCAAACCCCGATAAGGTGTTTATAAGAAGTTAAATTTAGCCTTTAATAGTCTTATGGATGTTTCAGTTGTGTTGGTTTGAGCTATGAACGATCAAAATAATGGGCCGGCAGTTACACGTACAACTCCCTAAAGATATCAAACCGCTCCTCGGGCACCAAAAAAAAGTACATTTCTAACAGCACTGGCTCCTTCTAACAGACCATAAATGGGTAAATAACAACAACTAAATATCCAGACCTCTAAATAGCCTGCTTACCGAGGCTGATCTTGAGAACAAAAGAATCCCAGCAGGTTAATTTGGTCGGCAAGGCCAAGGGAAGGATTGCCGGGAAATATTTGAAAGCGAATTAAATTCACCACAGACTAATGCTTGACTTAATTTGACTTGATTTTGGGCTGTTCTTCAACACCCTTGGCAAGGAGAACTGCTTTATTCAGATTTTCTTTGGTTTTGCAGGATTGATTTAAGGCAAGGAGACATACCTTCAGTAGTTCATGTCAGGCCTTCGTCATCTATTCGTAACCTTGGTGTCTTAATCTTTTGGCTCTCGTATTTCTTCCCTTGTTAAAAAAAATCTTTTTTTCCATCTTTGTAATATTGCACGTCTTCGATCTTCTCTCACTTTATCTGATGCTGAAACCTTCATTCATGCATTAATCACATCACGTCTGGATTATTGCAATGCTCTATTTCTTGGTCTGCCCTAAAAACGTATTGCAAGATTACATTATGTTCAAAACTCATCAGCAAGAGTTCTCACCTCCACTCCTCTGCTTCATGACCTTCACTGGCTACCCGTGGCATCACGCATTCACTTTAAGGTATTACGTCTAACGTTTAAGGCATTCAATGGTCTTGCACCTCCATATCTCCACATCATATTGTCCATCCCTCGTTTCCAGTTGTCTATTGTAGGTGGAACGCCATTTAGTGTTAATGCTCCTAAATTATGGAATTCACTTCCCCTGACACGACTCAGCTAAAAACATCTATTTAACATGTATTTTGGATAATGTGACTATATGTGTCCTTATGTGATTGTAATGTGTGTGTGAATGTATTGTAATGTGACCTTGAGCTATGGAAAGGCGATATGTAAATACAACTTCTAATTCTTCCTTATAAAAAGAAAGAAAGCAGGATATACTAATGAATGAAACAGGAGACCACACTGAGATTGAGTTTCTTCAGATCACTGGTGGCGTTTTATTGGCCGCTCTTACGTGATTTCTTTCTTTCTTTTGGTCACTCCTCCTTTTGAAATTTGAAAAACTTTTGAACCCTCACCCTAATCTGATCGTCTGTCAGTATTTTGGCCAAATCTTGGTACTTAAAAATGCTAAATAATGGAGAAAATCAAAATATAATTCAGCTGATTCCTCTGTTGAATGGCACTTAAAATTAGTAAAATCACATGCAATTTAATATAATGGCTTTTTTTTTCCGTAAGTTTTGGGTTCAGTTAAGTTTTCTCCCATAAAAGCTTATGGTATTTGCTAACATCTTGGCATTGTTAGTAACCCAGCGACCACCTTGATATCAATTTGACGTCAAAAGTTAGTCAAAACTTGATCGAGAGCTTGCATAAAGGTCAGTTTGAAAGGTAATGTCTTCCAGTGGTAATTAGAAAAGATTGAAAAGAGAAAGTTAATACCCACACTGGAATTGGTTTATGTACAGTATATGCAGGTCAATATGTCTGACATTTAGTTTACATCAAATCAATATCATGGTTTTGACGTCAAATTGATGGACATCACATTGACATCAATGCTGGCACCTTGATATCAATTTGCCGTCAAAAGTTTAAGACTTGATCAAGATGCTGCATAATAATGAACAATTACAATCTTTATGTCTTGTCTAAACCTGTAGGATTCTTATCAACTGATTGTGACAGAAGCTTTCAAGCTTTTAAAAAAAAGTATCATAAGAGTAATCCATATTGTAATCCACATAAAAGTAACCCATATCTACATTTCAAGTCTTCCACAGTCATATTACAGACCAAAAAAAGTTGTACTCAGCGTAAATCTGCCCTCTTTTACTGTGCCTTGCTCTAAAGAGGAAGCGTTTTAGCAAATATCTGAGTCCCAGTATCAGCAGTCATAGGGGCAGCTGGTCAGGGTTTTCTGGCTACACCTGTTGAAGTCCTGAGCGGGTCACTGCAGGGTGAGCTGATGCCGACTCAGAGAGGGAACAGGTGCTGTCTGTGGATGAAGAGCGGCGGGGATGCAGATCAAAGCCCAGCGTCTGATGGTGAACCCCACGACTGACTGTGAAGACGATCCGCTCTTATTTTCAATGGAAACTCGTGGACATATGAGCGCTCTGTCCAAACAGAACTGTGCTTTGCTTTCGACAGAAATGAAGATTGTTTTACATTTCTAATCTGTTAATACCATTACATAACTGTGGCAGATGATGCAAAACATTGACTAGACGGAAAGTGGCTTTAGATATCAATAATTGTTTATTTACAAAGATTTCTGATTATTTTAATATTGGTCTATCACTGGCCTTCAGTGATCCATTCTGCCATCATGTTTGGTCGATCTATCAGACTAAGGGTACATTTACATGACAACGATGTACTAAAAAAGTAAACGTTTTCCTTTGTGTTTTTTCATGTATAGACAAAAGCATTGTCTAAACGATCCCCGTTCACATTAGCCTGGTTAAAACCAGACCATTCTCAGTAGTAACTGAGTTATGGTCTGGCAAAGCTTCATTAATAACTCATTTCCAAAGGGGCGTCACCAACGGACGTCGCTCAAATGCCTCTGGGTGCAATTGGATAGACCTAAAACCAATCAGAGCGATCGTCATCGTGTAAAGCCATATGCTGCGTCCTAAGTTACACTACACCATAAAAGTATGTACTCTTTTTGTGAAGAAAATGTATTTACTTTTGAATGTGTAGCAAAAAAAGTAGGCAAGCTTTGGGACATACTACTTCGTCATCTTTATCGGACGGATCTGTCGCGTGCATCCCGTCATGTAAACTGCCCTGTCAATCATCTTGTCACAGTTAAAATCCTCTATTAAATCTAATTTAATTTCCTACCGTTTCGGAGAGAAATGTAGTTGCACGTTCATCTACCAGTGGGTCTTTCATGGAGACTGTCCTCATGTGTTTGCAATTTGAATATAATAATGCATTTAAAAGTTGAACGGACGTCGCTCAAAGGCCTCTGGACGGATAGACCTAAAACCAATCAGAGCGATCGTCATTGTGTAAAGCCCGCCCCAACGTTTCTGATTGGTGCCGCGATTGCGACGGATTAGAAATGGGCTTGAATGAGCTCTTTGCCAGACTACTTGCAGAGCAAGTCTAAATTTGCTGGAAGTTGTCTGGGTTTTCCCAGGCTACGTTCACATAGACCTGATGTGAAAACAACTAAATCGATGTATTATTCATGCCAGGCCAGTAGGTGGCGATGTCACTTTGTAAAGAAACACTATGTAACTATTATAGACTGAACACGTAATACACATGACGTCTTTGTTTACACAAAGTCACGTTTTTGTAGTTTGCACAGAGACTATAATGTTATAGTTTTCAAAAACTTACATTTTGATTCTGTTCACATTATTTATTTTAATTTAATAGTTAATTATTCTATAAAAAAGTATAATTAATAATAATATTATTGTTTAATATATATTTAATTAATTGGTATTTATAAATAAAATAGTTATTTCATTTAATTAAAATTAAGAAATGTTATTTTCATTTTGAAAAAATAATTGAAAATCTATTGATGAACAATCAATTTAAAATGTTATTTGAAGAATGGTCATGGTGCTCTTTTCCATATTTTTTTTATTTATTATAATTTTTTAAATGAACAAATTAAGGGAATGACAAACCTTGCTTACATGACATTGATTTAATGAATAACTCGAATTTCAAAATTAAAGTGAAAACATCCTGACATTTGTTGCTATTGATTTGATTTAATACCGGTTGCTTTCTAAAAAGATTTATTTTTCTCTTAACACTGGCAAACGTGCTGGTGATTGAAAGTAGCCCAACGCCATAAATATCAGTATTTTCATAATGCGTCTTTGGGGAGCTTTATGCAAAATGCATTTTAAAATATTGATTTCCAAAAAAAGAGTATTTCTTCCAGCTGTTCTGGACACCTGCTATACATTGATTGATATTTAGTTTTGTTCTGTTCACATTTGTGACCTGTGATCCGCACTGGATTGAATTGTTCCATAATGTCTTGGACTCGTGCTCTACTAATGAACTCTTATTTTGGCTAGCTAACGTGTAAACTTTGATAGTGGGGGAAATGACCATGCAGCTGTATGGGAAATGAGACCATAGTCGTGATCTCAACCTCATTACTTCCACAGTAATAACCTCATGTTTTCCATTAATCATTTGGAATCACTTAGAAAGTATGTAGAAAAGCTATTTGTCGGCACCTCAGTTTCCTCAAAATATTTAACACGTTCCCAGACCGACAGATTATTTTCTTCATTATTTAATCTGCTGTGTATAAAAGAGCTTTTCATTCATGATGTCAATTTGTAGATAAAACTATAATCGCACATCATAACAAGTGTACTTTAAAGCATTAGTACTTCTTTTTCACCAGGGTATCGATAAGATTTAATCTATTTGTTCTGCTTTCCATATGGCATTGGTGCTTTATGCATAGCAAAAGCCCAATGAGTGATTCTTTGTAAAGGATTTAAACTATTAATGAGCTTTTGATGAGCGTCCAGAGACGATTCATCTAAAAGGGGAGTGTATGGCGTGGCTGATGGATTGATGAATGTCTGACCCTTGTGTAAACAGCCTAAGGAGCACATATGCGTGGACTGGGCCCCCCGGGGCCTCCCCGCACACATTACACATGGGATATCTGTGAGCCTGTGCTGACGGCAGTGAGGGAGGATGATAGATGAAGATGTATGAGTGCAGATAGACCATCAGATTATCGGTAAGTCTATCTGATGCAATGCTGTAATCAATCCCATTTCCCATTGGCTCCTGACTTACGAGCCACGTCTAGCAGTCCACGCCAGTCAAGCAGCCCGAGCGCATGAAACGGAGCCCAGCGCTCAACATGCTTTCATTTCAAACCTGATTTCCTTTTCCCTCCGCTTTTGAGCTGAAGTTAACTTACCACAGGCGTGGAATTCAAAGCCAGCCGATTTAAAGAAGACTTATTGGACATCTTTTGATAATTATGTTGTTTTGCCAATTTTTTCTTTGCGCCTTCACGCGCATGTGATGTGCTTGAGCCGCATATCAGGCGCTCTCTCTCAACTCTTGCCAGCGCGTCTTGTTGAGATGAGCTAATTGCTAAAGGGACAGTTATGGGGAGCAGAGCGTAATGGCCGCCGGTCAATGTGGGAGACACATGTTGAGTACGAGTGGAGCCAAGGCTCAAGGGAAGCCAAGCCACCTTCGTGAAAACTTCCAGCGGGACTCCAAACTCGTGAAAACATCTATACGCTGGGGTAAACACCCAGATAAACGGGATAATAATTGAAGCCTTTGAATCTGAACGCTTTTCGCTTTAACGTTAGCCAAAGGCCAAAGACTTAAACAATGACAACATCTGCAGGCTTTGAGAAATGGTTTCATCATGTACAGTTGATTTCACAATAAATCATCATGTTGCCGGACCTCCTAAATTGGTGGGCCGGTTTATGATTGATGTGTGTTAGCGATCGCAATTATGATGTGTGTTTCAATTAGTCATCTGTGCAACTGAAAGGTTCTCTAGTAGGATTGATATGCCTTCCCTTTTACTGTAGCATTGATGGTCACTAGTGCAAAACACTACTTAGACGGTTAGTTCACCCAAAAATGAAATTTACTCTCCCTCAAGCCGTCCTAGGTGTATATGACTTTCTTCTTTTAGCCAAACACAATCAGAGTTATATTAAGTAATATCCTGGCTCTTCCAAGCTTTATAATGGGAGTGAATGGAACATGAGATTTTGAAGCCATCCATCATAAAAGTGTTTCATACGACTCCATACGATAAATGTTTTTCAGAATCATATGAAACCAACATGAACACAAAGAGTACATTTATAGTAACTTATTTTAAGCAGAGTAACTGGGTTTGAAAACTAAACAAAATGTCAAAACCTACCTAGCGACTTGTTGCAATCACTTTTTTAGCAAACAGCGCATGTTGTGAATTTACAGAGGCCATTTTAGTTTAGAAATAGCATAGGGAAATAGGAGATGATGAATGAATTGACGGCTTCATGCAGTGTTGGAGCATTACCAATTACTAGGCAGTTTCAGGACACTTGGCAGGGTGTATTCGCCCTGTCAAGCATGTTGCTGAACTGACACAAAGCGAGCTCTCTTTACATGCTGTACGTGGCATCCAACATCTGGCTGTTCTGACAGATAAAGAGGAATAAGGTGTTAGTGCAAGATCAGCAGTAATGGAAGTACAGTAAATACTTTACCTGAGGCCCTCTACAGCTTACCTTCCTCTTTTTCTCAAAAAAACAAAAACAAACACAGACTTGGATCTGGTTAAAGCACAGATGTGTTGAATGTTTTCTATGGAAGCTTGTTTCTGACAGAATAAAAAATAAATAAAAATAAAGGTAATTGAGACTTTTTTCTTACAATTCTAAATTTACATCTCGCAATTTGGACTTTTTTTTTTTTTTTGGAATTCTGAGTCTACATATTACAAAATTGTTCTGTCATTTTTTGGGGGGAATTTTTAGGTAACTATCAGTTCTTTTTTTTTTTTTTTTTTTTTTTTGGGAATTACGAGTTCACATCTTCCAGTTCTGTTTTTACATCTCACCATTCTGGCTTTTTTCCCCTCTGAGTTCTGAGTGAGTTATAACTTTCAATTCTGACTTTTTTTTCCCTCTGAATTCTGAGTTTACATTTTGCAGTTCTCACTTTTTTTTCCCATCTGAATTCTGAATTTACATATTGCAATTCTGATTTGCATCCCGCAATTCTTTTTTTTTTTTTTCTCCGGAATTCCAAGTTTGCATCTTCCATCTTCCTTTTTTTCCCTCAGAATTCAACCCTTTTCCCCTGGAATTCTGAGTTTACATTTTGGAGTTCTCACTTTTTCCCACCTCTGAATTCTGAATTCTTCTTTTTTCTCTCTCCAGAATTACGAGTTTACATCTTCCATCTTCCTTTTTTTCAGAATAGTTTTTTTTTTTTTTTTTAGAATTCTGAGTTTACATCTCACATTTCTGTTGTTTCTTCAAGTCTGAAAAAAAAAACCTCAAAAGGTTATTTTGACTTCTCACAAATGTATTTTTTTCTCTGACAATAATGAGTTTTTATCTCACAATTCTGAATTCTGACTTTTTTCCCCCAGATTTTTGTGAAAACGGTCTGAATTGTGAGATATAGACTCAGAAGTGTCTCTTTTTTATTGTTTATTATGTAGCAAAAATAGGCTTCCACAGTTTCCTCTAATAAATTGGTTGATTATAGAAGTAAAGAAAAATAAAAGCCATTTCCTTTATTCTACAGCAGATGTTTGAGAGTTGTTGGAGTGCATGCACTGTTTACAGAGAGCGTTGTTTATTACTGAAAACTTTGAAGATCTACACAGAATATGTGTAGCAATTTTATTGCATGATGAAAAAAAGAAGAAGCTTTGGACACCAATAGCGTAAAATAAAATTAGCCCAACTTTTTCAACTAATTAGTTACACATGGGAGGCTGCTTGAAAAAGTAGGTTGTGGGAGAGTTACTTGAAAAGGTGATGACATTTCCAACATCTTGCAGCATTTTGTGGTGTGGGAAACTTACTGCAAACAATTCTGTCCAGGACATGAATGTTGCGGCAAACTCTTCCAGCAGAAATTCCATGCAATTGCAAAAGAATAAAGGCAGGATGGGCTCTAGGCTAATAAGCGTTTCGTGATTGATTGCTCAGATCCTAATATTTAGAGGGGGTAGAGGCTTACGATAATTAGGTTCAAATTCGTGTGACGACGGTCCAGCCCTTTCTGGTGTCTCTCTGAAATTCAGTTCAGATTTATTTAGATAGTTCTTCTTTTAATGATGTAAATGTTTTATTAAGCAGCTTTACAGCGCCTGCACTTCCAAAA
This sequence comes from Scardinius erythrophthalmus, assembly GCF_964197995.2. Taxonomy (NCBI): domain Eukaryota; kingdom Metazoa; phylum Chordata; class Actinopteri; order Cypriniformes; family Leuciscidae; genus Scardinius; species Scardinius erythrophthalmus. Next base: position 33,992,862 of record NC_138234.1, read on the forward strand.
ATGTGCACAAAGCGAGGATTTTGTAAGGAATCAAGACTCAAAAGTGGGTCCTATTTTATTTTTTTTGGACTCGTAGAGTAAATGAGTGATAATGTCCTAATATTTCTTTAAAATAACAACAACAAACTATTATTGACATTTGTGGCATCAGAGTTCATTGTGGCATTAACATTCATATTTCAAAAATTGGTTTCCTTTCAGTTCATGAAATTGAATTGAAAGAACTGCAGTTCAACACAGTCACACAACAGACATTTTATTAGTCCAATGCAAATTTAGTGACATAAATGACATAAGTCTGACTAATTATGCATATATATGTGTATGTGTATGTCTGTATGTATATATATATATATACACACACACACACACACACACACACACACACACACACACACACACACACACACACACACACACACACACACACACATATATATTTCACAAAAATAAGTTAAAAAAATAACATCATCAAACACCACAAAATGTCCTCCACATCTGTAATAACTAATATTGCCATATGTAGTAAATTACAGCATTCTAGAAAATTAAGAGCTCTTTTAATATATATATATATTCACAGGTTGAGATAGACATTCTAATAAGTCTAAAAGTCTACATTCTCCACCATATTTTGCACATTTGTAGCTAACATAAAAAAAAAAATATATATATATATATATATATATATACACAGTATATATATATTCACAATGAATTTCTACCTCTGTAATAAGGTGTATTTCAGAGTGAAACAGAATGTTCACCAAGAAAAAAAATTAAGGGCGGAACTTGATTGTGTCCATCAGCAATTGACTGGCTGTGAAAATCCTCAAAATCAATCAAAATGTAAATTCTGATAACGTTCCAGTTCACGAATCAGACACAAATTTTACCTTTCGTGTTCCACTGAAGAAAGAAAATCATCTTGGTTTGGAAAGACAATTGAGAGAGTGAGTAATGACAGAATTGTCCTTTAAAACAGATATAGAGGCCAGTTTAACTTGTCAATGACTCTGGAATAGCTTCCGAATTGTGTCTGCAAAGCCGTTCCCTTGAGTGAGGCCGTTAACCTCAGCTTGCTCCAGGCAGACTGTCCATGTAACAAACGTACTGAAAATCCCCTCGGATAAAAAAAAAAAAAGCATCTGCTAACTAAAAAATAACCAACAAAAGTTGTTGACACTCAAAGGTCAACTTATTTTAACTGTGTCTGGCTCTCCAGTGCCTGAATCGAGCTCAGGGCTCCAGTCAAATTTTCTGAGATATATTTCACCAGCACATTGAATTCTGCTCTACAACATGCAGAACTTCAGTTTTAAAGTGGCCACTAGGGGATCAACGTCTGGAAACAAACAGACAGTGGCCTTGCCAGAAATCTCCAAAACTGAGTGCAGCACTGTATTAATTTCATTAATCAGCAACACATGTGAACGTGGAGCAAGAGCGAGTGATAGAGAGAGAGAGAAGAAGAAATGTGAGGTAGAAAGAAAGTACAGAGTGAGAGAGAGGGGGAGCTGGAGTACTGTGAGATATGATGAACACAATGACACCGAGTCTTAGTGGAATAGTTCACCCAAAAATGGAAATTAAGTCATTATTATTGCATTATTTACTCACCCTTCTCTCATAGCAACACTTTCTGCTGTTCACAAAGGGGTTTTCATGATCTTCTACAGTTTACATCCCCTTTACCGCAAAAATATAAGGTCACATACAGTGAGTTTACAGTGAAATTGGTATCTTCAATAAAATTCCTCATGGTTTTAGAAAATCAAAGTTATTTATTACCATCTTATTCCATGATATGAAAATGAATCACTAACTTTGGTGGGCAAAGCAAGCAAATCATGTACTTAAATTATAGTACAGATACCTTGATGAAATTTTACTACAGTAAAAGTAAGTACTCTTTTTATAAATTTTACTTAAACTTACAAAAGTGTTTTATTTTTATGTACTTCAGTATCAAATGTAAAAGTACTGATAGAAGGACTAGTTTATGTGATTAGGAATTGTAATTTGATATGCTCCATACTGTGCAAAATATATATTTAAAAACAGACTTCTAAAGTTCTAGAAACACAATCAGGATAAAGATCTGACCTCATTTTGAATTATAAATAAGCTAGATGTCAAATTTCAAGCATTTTGTGTAATGAGCGTAAATAGTTGCATAAGATTTAGTTCCCTATCAGTTGGTCACGTTCGACGTCATGTCGGAACGTAACGACGAATTGGGATCTCGCCTGAGAGCCCAATCACCTTAGAGTGTAAACTAAACGAGCCAATGGACATTGGCGTGTGATATTTGCATCAGCCTACAGCGTGGGTATAAATACAGAAGCAGATGCAATGGACATTTAGCTTTTCGCTTCAGAGCAGAACGGTTCTTCTGTTCTTGTTCTGTCCAGTCACCAAGAGTGTTCTACGAGTGTCTGTGAGTGTCCCGCTAGACAGGCTGCATCCGCCCTGTACGCTATAGCTCTCCTGCAGGTTTATCAGGCCAAGGCACTTAAGGAGTTGCACGAGGGTAAGTGCTAACCCAGGGCATATGCAGGAGCTGTGCACAGCGACGGACCTCGCCCTACGTGCGACGAAAGTCACTGCACGCTCCCTAGGCCAGACGATATTCACACTAGTGGTCCAGGAACACCATCTCTGGCTGAACCTGGCAGATATGCGGGAGGCCGACAAGTATCGGTTCCTTGACTTCTCCCAGGCCGGCCTCTTTGACAACGCAGTTGATAACTTTGCCCAGCAGTTCTCTCAGCAGCACAGAAGCAGACAGAGGTGATCAAACACATACTGCTGCTTCCACCCTGCCGCCAGGGGAAGCCTCCTCAAACACCCTCTGCCCAACAGTGGAACTAGGTAAGTGATGCACTGCACACTCAGACCCCACTTCGGGGCGCTATCCCTGCGTTACACCTCACTGCGGGTACATCTGTGGTTCCTCCGATCCCGCTTGTACGGTCTCTGGGGTCCTGGCTAGCGCTCCCTAGCCTCAGACTCAGCTATGTGATTCAGTTCGCCCAGTCTCCCCCAAAGTTTAGGGGCATTCAGTTCACCTTTGTGCGAGACGAGGGTGCTCCTGTCCTGCGGGTGGAGATCGTAGTCCCACTGGCGAAGGATGCATAGAGCCGGTCCCTCAAGCTGATATGAAGACTTCATTGTATCCTTGGCGCACCTTGGCGCTTCGGGTCAACTGGGAAAAGAGCAAACTCTCACCTGTGCAGAGGATCTCTTTTCTTGGTATGGAGCTGGACTCAGTGAACCCTACAGCACGCCTCACAGAGGAACGTGCTCAGTTGGTGTTGAACTGTGTGAATTCGTTCAAAGGCCGGACACTGAAACTTTTTTAGGGGCTCCTGGGGCATATGGCATCCGCAGCCGCAGAAACGCCACTCATCTTGCTTCATATGAGGCCACTTCAGCACTGGCTTCATGGATGAGTCCCGAGATGTGCATGGCAACATGGCAAGCACCAGGTGACACTAACCCCGGCCTGTCACCAAACCTTCAGCCCATGGTCGGAGTCAGAAGCATCTGAGGTTGCTTCGTGCCATTCACATTCGGGGCCAGCTCAATCGTGCAGGCGACGAGCTCTCATGACAGCCTGCACTTCTGGGAGAGTGAAGACTCCATCCTGAGGCGGTCCAGCTGATTTAGAGGTGCTTCGGGACCGCACAGGTAGACCTCTTTGCCGTTCAGACACGTCTCATGACCAGTTGTTTTACTCCCTGACCGATGGGACCCTTGGCACGGATGCGCTGGCACACAGCTGGCCCCGGGACCTATGCAAGTATGCGTTTCCCCCAGTGAGCCTACTCGCACAGACACTGTGCAAAGTCAGAGAGGACGAGGAGCAGGTCCTGCTAGTTACCCCGTATTGGCCCAACCGAACCTGGTTTCCAGAACTCAGCCCCTCCCTGGAGCATTCCTCTGAGGAAGGACTTGCATTCTCAGAGATTCTCGCAATTCTGATTTTACTTCTGTAAATTCTGATGAGTTTAAATTTTGCAATTCTGACTTTTTACCTCAGATTTCAGAATTCTGATTTCAGAATTGCAACATCATAAACTGGGACTTGGAGGGTGTCATGTTTTCTTTATTTCGAAATAACAAAATATATGTTTTTGTTTTCATTGTTTTTTAATGAAATGTAGTCAGGTATGAAGGTAAAATCTTAGTAAAGTAAAAGCATAAACAAAATTCTAATAAAGTACAGCTAATTAAAAATGTAGGATACTTAAATAGAGTACAGTAAAATATTTTGCCCCTGATGAACACACTGTTTCCACCACATAGAATAGAGATAGATATTTGTTTACAGTTTAACAGGGGTTATCTCTTTTCACAGGACAGATCATTCCTGCACATTTAGAAGACTTCTAGATGGAGAAATCTTGAATAACAGAAAGCAGCTGAATGTCATGATTTGTCAGCAAGAGAATGTTCGTCCTCCTAATTCAAAATGTCACTTATAATATTGTCCAGTAGGCTTTGGGTGTATAATTATTTGTAACATATTCCCTGCAGTCAAAGTAGCCTAATATTTCAGCTGTTTAAAAGTATTTGCAGATTCTTTCTTCAGACATGTTTGGCTCAGGATCTTTGGGAAAATTCAAAACATGACCTTGGAAAGTGCTCCATAATTTAGCTCATAGCTTGTTAGAGTAGTTTAATACATCGCTGTAGGTCCTTCATTGGAAATGAATGGTTTTTGATATGGGGTTTAGGATTATTGACTGTTCAGTACTGCTCATCCAGTAAAACTTGTCTATGATTTTGTAATAGTGTTCTTGGAACGCCAGCCATGCCTGTTCCACATAGTCTCAACAGAAGGAACTTGTTTCCATCATATTTGCTGAGGTCAAAGCTTTCTAAAACTATTTCAAGGCTATTTGAATTTGTATGGACTCACATTCCCAACAATTTCCCCTTGGCAGTGCTTTCCTTCCTTGACCAGTTCTTTAAGAGAAGGAGGTGACCTGACCCGAAAATTGGTTACGGAGGAAAATGAACTTTTGTAGGAGACCCCAAAAAAAAATAAAAAAAAAAATAAAAATTCAATAATAAATAACAATATAGCTTGAATTATAGTGAGTTTTTTGTTGGGGTTTTGCAATTTTTTTTTTTTTTTTTTTTTTTTTTTTTTTTTTGCTGTAAGAACAAGCAAGCAACAAAATAAAGAGAAAATTATACTTAGACGAAGTTGATAAAATAATGCCTATGGGGTAATAAAAAATAAAACAAATTCAAAATATATTCTCTAAAAATAAGCCTCTTACACCTCATTATTATGAATCATTATTTATTTATTTATATAAAAATTTGATATTTAATGGAAAGCAAGGCAAAATATTCATTAAGATTTTATTGGAAAATGAAAATAGTGAATACCTTTTTTTTCAATAATTTTTTTTTCCAAGCTAATATTGGGGCGCAATGATTTTTTAATTCAGTTTTGAATTACAAAACTGAATGCTTGAAAAAATATTGCTTGAGCTTTACTTGTGGGACTATTTACAGATTTATTTCCAATGAAAATATCTTGAAATCATTTATTTATTTGAATTCTAGCAAAATGCTGATTGAAGCCTAAAACAAATGGGGAAATTTAGTCTAATTATCTTTCACTTTAATACAATTTATTTATTATTAATTTAAGTATTTTACTTTTAGATTAGATTTGTTTTCCCAATGGATTGCAAATCAAATCTAATGATTTTCTTCAGTCCAACACTTTTTAAGCCAGTATTGGGGAGCAATGGTTCAAAAGTGAATGCTTGGGAAAATAATTCCCCGAGCTTTTCTCACGGGAGATTTAGGTGTTGAAAAATCATCAGGAAGATAATTGAGTGGTAAGCATAGCTGAATCATTAGCAGAGGGCTCTTGGGTCTTAAATTAAGACCGGTTTTGACACTTCAGATTGACTTGTGCTCAAGTGTAAGATGAGTTCCAGTCTAGGGCTCAGGCAGCTTGCAGGGATGTCACTGGTGTTATTGAAACACTGCTCTCCGGCAAAGTGAAAGAATCCCGGGACACGGGCGGCAGCACAACGTCTCCATTTAGAACGCTGAAAAACAGCTGCATCCAAATGTTCCCTCACAGTAACCCAGAAGGGTCCCGAGCCATAGCCTCCAAAGCCTTCAGAGGGCCCCTCCGACCCCCCTCGTCCACCGCTCTAGACTAGAAATGGATTCCAGCTCCGGTAATGCTGAGCAGGAACAAATGGGCTGTAGACCACCCCTACAACCCCAGAGCTCCAGCGCTTACACAAATAAACCGGCAAAGATTTAATGACGTTGGGCTTTGGGATCTTTTTTTTTTTTGTCCCTGCTTGTTCATTGAAAGATCAAACAGTCCTCAAGCACCGAACGATTCTGGGAGAACAGTGATATATTCATCTCGCAGCTTCCCAGCAGCTGTATATTGTCTTTTCCGCATTTAACTATGAAGGGGCGAAACGCACATGAATTAACTTGAAGACAAATGGCGGATTTTTACTTTCTAGTTTATGTCGACAAATCATGCTAATGCTAAAGTTGTGTAACCCCCTTCGTGAGGCCGTGGAAAGTTTATTTCAGCACATCGCTAGTGCGGATACGCTGTGGACGTCAACAAGACACTCGGGTTTGTTTACACATTTAAGTCATCGCGTTAGCCGCGCAACATGTAAAGTTTGCATTGCTAAATCGTAGCTATCCGTCAACGCTAGTTTGAGATGTTTTCAAGGCTGCACTGAAAAGTATTTCCTCTCTACGAGTTTCAAACATATTTTCACCACAAAGAGACCAGGGATCATGTTCTGGATAACATATTCTCTGGACTATGTCAAATTCCTTCCTTCCTTCCTTTGATTCCTGTTATTCACCCAAACTCGCTATGCTAGTTTTTTTTTTTTTTTTTTTTTTAGAAAATTTGCACTGTCCAAACCAAAATATGATTTTAAATTGTATTACACATTGACAACAAACATTAAAAATGTGACCAATAAGGTTGGCTAGAAAATTTCCCTGTCATTTCTGACATTAAAGACATATTATATTCAACTGTGAGAACAGTTAGGATTTCTCAGATGACAGCGATTGAAGTCAAAGCGCATTTGGCAAGATAATGTGTTTTTCAAACATATTAAAGATCACTTAGGCTATTTCCTCTAAAGATCCCTCTGGGTTGGCGATTTATATTAGATTCAGGCATAGGCTACTTTAGATTTTTGGATAATTTGCACCAAACGGCATGTTTGTCAATGAAAGCTTTAGCGCAAGTTCTGCTAGGAAGACTCAATTGTTACATCACTTATTACCTTCTCATCCATCCAATCGTGTTCTAATACTCGTAGTATAAAGCTACGGACGGGGCCTACGCCAAAGAACTTTATAAATACTTGCTGGGCTGTTAATAAATGTATGCTTTGTTGAGCTATTTTGCCTCCCGAGTCTTTCTTGTAGAACTTGCAATTATAGGCTAAATTTAGTTTGGGAAGACAAATGAGAAATTTAAACAGATGCTAAGAAATAATTAATTTTCCGTGGCTACATGAGAGTCGGACAACCATGGCTTAAAGATGTTCATGGCTCTGTTCCAAAGCCTAGTGAGCTGTCTTACTCTCTGTACATACATTCAAAGAAAGCTATATTCTGCAACTCTCGTGGATAAGTAACCTCATGAGTGACTGATTATACAAGGGCAACAATTCATTCAAATGCCAATTTTCATGGGATATGTTACACACTATTGATTTCAATAGTTTGATGTTAGCATGTTGCTAAGCTAAATCAATACTTAAGTATACAAATGCAGATACCAAATATTGGGTAAATGGTGCATTTTTAATGATACTGTACTTTATCTCAGTTGATATATTTTTTTTTTTGCAAAATCCACATAAATCACAACATCAATAAAAAAAAAAATCATCAATAATAATACTAAAAATAAATAATGATTGTTTTTGTTTCCCAGTAAAATGTCTAACTATCCTTAAAACAAGATAACGTTTCTTTTAAAGTTAATTTTTATTGTCCTACTGGCAAATATTTTTGTTTTTAAGTCTATGAAAAGGATCTATTTATTAAATATTGATGTTATTGTACACAATTCATCCGTGCATATTACCTTGCAATGTTTTTTTTAAAACAAAATGTCAATATAAATCAAAATAAGTAAAACATTAACTATTTTACTTATTTTTTTTGTGTGTTTAGTGTGGCAAAAGCAGCATAAATCATAACAGACTGCAAAAAGGATTTATTGAATATTATCATTATCATCATTAATAATAATAATAATATATTTTTGTCATGTTTTCAAGTAAAAATGTAATTATCCTTAAAGCAAGATAAACTTGCAACTTTATTTTTACATAACTACATCTTCTGGTCAAACGTCATTTAGTCCGCATTAACATTTTTTACAGTCGACTGCAAGCTCGCATTCATATCTGATCTAATCATAAACCAGTGAAATTATCCAAGTTCCCTCCCTAATGTTTCTCTTTTTGATAATCCATTTCACTCTGATATACACCATATTAAAGAAAATGTCTGTTGCTACTTCCATTAAATTGCGACTTTAAGCATAAATGTATCCAAACTTAGAGGGTTATGCTTTCAACAAAATCTTGTGTTTGTGTGTCTTTGGAGAGTCACTGTAAACCACATATGCCAGTTTGTGTGTGTGTGAGAGAGATATGGTCCTCTGACCATGTAGAATAATACCAGCAATGTTCCAAGTTCTGCTTTGCACGTTACAATCTCCAGGGGTGAAGATCTGGCTGGTGGGCTCTGGCCCACAAAAACAAGTGTGGGAGAAAATGCTAATGTAATCAAATATATTAAATACATGTGCATGCATTTAGAACAAGAGAAGAAAATGGCTTTGTTCTGATCCCGAGCACACCACCTCTTTATTCTTGTTTTTTCTTCCCCATTCTCACATATGTTTGATGTGTAATGTTTGTTATAAGAGCCAAAAGACTTAACAATCAACCTCGGGGGATTTTAAAGAATACAACCATGAGATCGATTCAAAATAGGTAAGGAATATTTCAATAAAAAATGAAGATCCTGTCATTTAAACACCTTCATAACATTCCAAACCAGCACGACTCCTGTGGAAAATAAAAGGTAAAGTTTTTGAAGAAAGTATCTGTCACTCTCTTTAATGCAATTACAATAAATGGACAAGAGCTTTATTTGTGTGAATAAAATGGATATATATATATATATATATATATATATTTGTTTTGCCAGATGAGAAGTTTATCT